>NW_025335468.1:1597952-2166997 GCF_004798865.1 Varanus komodoensis
CTCCTGATTGCTGCTCCGCTGCCCTGCTTTGCTGCAGTCGGCCTGCCTACTCCCCTCACCTCACCTTGCACTGTTCCTGGCGCCTGCCAGCCTTATCCAAACCCTGTGCTTATCCAAACCTCCCTGTGTTTCTGTTCCTTCCGGGCATCTGACTTCTGGACTGCTCCTTGACCACCTCTGTGCTTCTGCCAGTTTCTGGACTCTGGGCTGTTCTTGGACAATGCCTTTGCCTCTGGCCCTCTGCTGGACTCTGCCTGACCTCGTGCCCTGCTGCCTGGGTCCTGGTGTCCTGCCCCGATCCAAGCTGCCTACGCCCCAGATCCTGGCGATTTGCCAAGGCCTGCTCTGCACCCTGACCCGGGCAGTCATGAGTGTCATGAGTGATGTCAGCCAAGCCCTTCAGGCTCAGGTGCTAGCCCTGCGGAACGATAGCTCCAGTGTCAGTTTCCATAGAAACATTTAAACAGCACACATATATATCTAAAACAGAGTTAAACAATCAATAATGAGGAAAAACCCAGGACCTGATTCAACATCATCATCTTATTATTAGAATACATTTCTATCCCACCTTTCTTCTTCTTGCTAGGAACCCAGGGCAGCTTGCTAGGTTATCCTCCTCATATCCTGCCAAACTCCTAAGAGAAGAAGGTCTTAACTTGGTTCTAAACAGACAACAGCATTGCTGTCTGATGAGATCATTCCAGAATTGGGAGGCCACCACCAAGAAGGCCCTCTCCTTTGTTGCCATCTGAGCCTCTCTTAATAGAGCCACCTGGAGGAGCCCCTTAAATGATGAATATGGTGTATTGGTCGGCTGGGAAGCTACAATCCCATGAGGTCCCATGTCAGTGTATAGCTAGATGGTAGAGTCATTGTCCCTGTGCCCCACAGGAGAACTCAAGTGCACATTGCTGTCTTTGCCAGGACTTTACTAGTCCACCTGAGCTCACAAAATTTTATTTATTTATTTATTTAGAAAATGTCTAGGCCACCCCATTTGCTGAAGCCTTGGGGCGGCTTACAAATAAATAAATTAAAATACAGAAATAACAATATAAAATACACATAACTGTATAAAATAACTCGCCCTGGCCAAAAAACTTTAAAATAAAAATAACATTAACAATTAAAATGACACTTGAATAAAAAGGTCTTTGCCTGGTGCCGAAAAACAAATAACAACGGCGCCAGGCAGACCTCTCTGGTTGCTGTGCACTTTGTGCTAACTCAGCAATCTGTGTGTTTTAGAAACATAGAAACAAAGAAACAGAGCAAGTCAGAAGGGGTCTCCCGGGCCATCTAGTCTGACCTCTGGCACCAGCCGGCTCTGCTCATGACATGCCCACCGTGTGGACGTCCAGCCTATCCTTGAACACCCGCACCGATGGGGCCTCAACGACCTCTCGTGGAAGCCCATTCCACACCCTCGGGGTCCTGACTGTCAGGAAGTGCTTCCTGGCATCCAAACGGAACCTTGACTCCCTGAGCTTTGCTCCGTTGGAGCGCGTCCTGCCTTCCTCTGCAGGGGAGAACAGGTCTCTACCCACCTCCGTGTGACATCCCCTCACATACCTGTATGTCGCCAACATATCCCCTCTGAGTCTCCTCTTCTCCAGGCTGAAGAGACCCAATTCCTTCTGTCTCGCCTCATACGGCATCCCCTGCAAACCGGCCACCAACCTTGTGGCCCTACGCTGCACTGACTCTAACCTGGCTATATCCTTTTTGTAATGAGGGGCCCAAAACTGAGCACAATACTCCAGTTGTGGGCGCACCAGAGTCGTGTAGACTGGCAGTAATACCTCTCTCGATCTAGAAGCCACACTTCTGGCTATGCAACCAAGGGTGGCATTCATCCTCTTGACCACTGCCTTACACTGCTGACTCATGTTTAGCCTGCAATCAACCAGTACCCCAAGGTCCCTTTCACAAGTGCTGCTCTCCAGCCACTTGTCCCCTAACCTGTACTTATGACATCTATTCCTGTGTCCCAAATGCAAGACCTTGCACTTATCCACATTGAATGCCATCCTGTTGTCTCCTGCCCACTTCCATAGTCTGTCCAGATCCTGTTGGATCTGGAGTATCTGCTCCTCAGTTGTGGTCACTGCCCCAGTTTTAGTATCATCTGCGAATTTGATCAGCAGACTGTTCACCCCTTCTTCTATGTCATTGAGGAAAAGATTAAACAGGATCGGCCCCAGGACAGATCCCTGGGGGATCCCCCTTGTCACTGGTTGCCATCCCGATGATTCCCCACTAACAGTTACCTCTGCTTCCGGTCAACCATGCGCAAAACTCCTCAGTTTCTCAATCATGAGGCACTTTGTCAAAGGCCTTGCTGAAATCCAGGTAAACCACATCCACTGCATCCCCTCCATCTAGCCATCTTGAAATCTTGTCATAGAATTCCACAAGGTTTGTCTGGCAGGACCTGTTTTTGCGGAAGCCGTGTTGTGTGGTGCCAGCCTCCCTTCTCTATCTAGCATCACTAGATCTCTCGCTATTATGAGCCTTTCCATTGTTTTTCCTACATTGGATGTAAGGCTAACTGGTCTGTAATTCCCCATGTCCCTTCTACTACCCTTTTTGAAAATTGGGACCACTGACGCCACCCTCCAGTCCTCTGGAACTGTACCCGTTCTGCACAAGGCCTCAAAAATGGAGGCCAGCAGGTGTGAGAGAACCCCTGCCAACTCTCTAAGTACTCTCGAGTATAACCTGTCAGGGCCTGGCACCTTTGTAGTGTCCAATGCCTTGAGGAGCCCCTTGACTTCTAGGGGGGTGACTCTAATCTGTGGCCCTAAGTCCCCGGCCTCATCTAATCTCCTATGTGGATCTCCTCCATCCTGCTTTGGGGAGAACACAGAGGCAAAATAGTCTTTTAGCATCTGTGCCTGTTCCCTCATATCAGTCACTGGATCCCCTTCCTCCTTATTTAGTGGTCCCACCACTTGTCTCCCCTTCCTCTTCCTATTTACATGCTGAAAGAAGCCCTTTTTGTTGCTCTTGATATTCTCGGCAAGTCTCAGCTCGTAATCATCCTTAGCCTTGTGAAGAATCCTTCTGCAACAGGCCTCCTCCTGCCGGTATGCCCTTTTGTCTATTTGCCCCAGTACCCATTTCCTACGGAGGTTCCTCTTGTGACTAATCCCTCTAACCACCTCCTTTCGCATCCATGGCGGTGCTCTCCTTCCCCTCCCCGCCTTACTAACTAGAGGTATTGTCAAGGTTTGCGCCTCCAAAACCTCTCTTTTGAGTGCCATCTACCCCTGCTCAACTCCCTTGCCTTCCAGTAACCTATCTCAGGAGACTGTCCCCAGTCTGGCCTTCAGTTGGCCAAACTTGGCCCTCTTGAAGTCCCAGCTTCTAGTGCCTGACCTGCTGTATGTCCCCGTTCCCCTGATCTCAAAGCAAAGGATGGAGTGATCACTCGCAACCAGAGCTCTCCTAATCTGTACTCTTGGGCCCTCTGTGTGAAAAATCCTCCCTCTATAGCTTCTAGGAAGCGATGTGACCTGGACATGAGGCAGACCATAATTACAGCCAGACTCGGTGTCTCTGCATCCATCACTGCTGCTTCTCCCTCCTCAAATGTGTTGCTAGGTGTTGCCTAGCATCACAAGTGTGGATTCTGTAGTTTGTTTTTTCCCCTCCTGGGGCAGCACAGTGATCTTTGTCGCCATACAAACAAGTGCTTAGAATACACGCTTGTTGGCCAACAGAGAGAGATATTAAGCTATCTCAGGCAAGATGCTAACTCCACAGATGCTCAAGGGGGCATTGTTGGACTGCATCAGAAGATAGGGATTCGTCACAATAAGCAAAACGACTGAGTTTACGTAATACTAGCTGCAGATCTGCTCAGACTTCGGCGTGGATTAAGGTTCTCTGTTACGCATCCAGCTGAACATGAAAGTTTGTGAAACTCCACCCATATTTGCGAGCATTCACAGAAATGTACTATGTGAGTTTTTCTTCTTGAACAAAACCTAATAGTTAGCTTCATAAATTTGCAGAGACATCTGCATGATTGAAAATGGAAACTACATATATCAAAATGAAGGTAACAAGATTTGTAGAAAAGTCAAAGGAAAGGAATTTCCCTCCTCTGAGCAGCAGAGGGGCGCTTGTGTCTCCCTTGCTTGGGAAATGGAACTGGAGTGCACTTTCCAATGCTGGTCATTCATGAGGGCTACACAGAGGCAGCGGCAGAAATGCAATGCCAAGCTACCATTTACAGGAGTCACTCCAGTGACTTCTGGCACACAGTAGTTTCTTCCATGAACTCTTCTGATTTTTCCTTTTCTGGAACCACAAATTTAGTCTAGCTTCTAGTTAAGCCAGCAAACACTGGTGTTCATTTCCAATAGTGTCACAACAGTGTTGTCTATTACTCATACAAAGAAACAGGGTGAACTTTTGGGAAGGGAGTGGAGACTGAAGAGCTTAATTAGGGCAGGAGCAGAAAATAAATCATGTGATGAAGCCTGTTCATTTTGCCTAATACTGCTTGCATGAATTAGCGCTCTGTCCTGGGTGGCTCAACACTCTTTCCTCCTGCACTTATCTAGGGTCAAGCCATGACAGCAATGATGACAGGCATGGATTTTCATGACACCATAGGATGAAGCAGCCCCAAGGGGTGATACTTAGCTGGAAGGGCAACAAGGCCTTCACCAGCAGACAAGAATGGTCTCTGATGGTTTGCTTAGCAGCAGTGAGACTGAAGGTCAGGGAATATACAGTGGTACCTTGGCTCACAAACTTAATCCATTCCAGGACTCCGGTCATGACCCAAACTGGTCATGAGCCAAGTCAAATTTCCCCATAAGGTTCAGTGTAAATAGGGTTAATCTGTTCTGTAACTATTTTTTTTAATCAGAAAAAATTGAAGCAAAGTGCCAAAGAACAACAAAGATTGTGGCCATCTCCACCCCGCCCCCCGAGCACAACCGCAATTGTGCCTGTCTTCCTTGCATGAGTGTGACTGCAATCGGGGCCATCTCCCCACTCAAGGGGGGGGGAGATGGATGCGATCGGGGTCACCACCCAATGCGGAGATAGCCACCTGAGTCAATTTTTTTATGAAATTTATGTTCGCGACCTGATTTGTTCATGAACTGAGGCGTTCATGAGCCAAGGTACCACTGTATTCGGAGGAATCTAGGAAAGGCACAGTATGACCTTGGAAGGGTGCAGGGTGGAGCAGGACTGAATCAGAAGCCAAGTGAGAGAGATGGTGAGAACCAGAAGAGCCAGGGAAAAGGACCCAGCCCTAGCTGTTCAAGTTTGGATTCCTGCAGTCAGTGACTGTTTCTTTCCATCACACAAGGCAGCATTCATCCCCACAAACACGTTTGTTTTTATCATTGTTGAGACACAATGCATGTTATTTCAACATTTCTGGATGTGGAAATTACCTACAACAGAAGAGAGAAGCATCAGGTGATTAAGTAGATTTGCCTTCCAGCAGTGAGTGAATGAAATCTTTCCTTTTAAGAATAGCTACATTATTTTATTATTTATTTGTTTAGTAAAACATTTTTATGCCGCTCCATTCGCCGAAGCCTCGGGGCGGCTTACAACGTTAAGTTAAAAAAATAATTATAACATTAAATTAAAAAATACAAACATTAAGTTAAAAATGCAAAAATACCAATATAAAATAAGCCACCCTGGCCAGATAAAATCCAATAATATTAACAATTAAAATGCCGCTTAAATAAAAAGGTCTTCGCCTGGCGCCGAAAAACAAATAACGACGGCGCCAGGCGGACTTCTCTGAGGAGCGCATTCCATAGCTTAGGCGCCACCGCAGAGAAAGCCCTCCTCTGAGTACCCACCCTCCTAATTTCTTTCACGGAGGGTTCCCGGAGAAGCGCCTCTCCCGCAGATCTCAAGGAGCGGCCAGGCATATATGGATGTAAGCGCTCCTTCAGGTAACCAGGACCCAAGCCGTTTAGGCTTTATAGGTCATCACCAACACCTTGAATTGGGCCCGGACTTCAATGGGAAGTCAGTGAAGCTGACGGAGGACTGGAGTCATGTGAACATAACGCCCAGTCCCCGTCAGCAGCCTGGCAGCTCTGTTTTGAACCAGTTGAAGTATCCGGACTGTCTTCAAGGGTAGCCCCACATAGAGCGCGTTACAGAAGTCAAGATGGGAAGTCACCAGGCAGTCGTACTCCAGGTAGGGGCGCAGCTGATGAATCAGCCGAAGCTGAAGGAAAGCGCTCCTCGCCACTGCTGTCACCTGAGCTTCCAGTGAAAGCTCCAGGTCTAGGAGCACTCCCAGGCTGCGGACCTTGTCCCTAAGAGGGAGTCCAACCCCATTCAGGACTAGGTTCAATTCACCCTCTCCGAAGCCCAATCCGCCAACCAACAGGACCTCCGTCTTGTCTGGACTGAGCTTCAGTTTATTGGCCCTCATCCAGCCCATTACCTCGGCCAGGCACCGGTTCAGTACAGCCACTGCTTCACCTGGATTGGTGGAAAATGAGAGGTAGAGCGGGGTATCATCAGCGTACTGATGATTCCACAGCCCACACCTCCTGATGACCTCTCCCAGCGGTTTCATGTAGATGTTGAACATGCAGAAAGACACCAAACAGGGAAGGAGGCAGGATGTGACCTGTCTTTGCTCTGTCCCGTCTCTCTTCAGGGCACAGGAATGTGTTTTGTATCTGTCAGTTCACGGTCATATAGGACTTGCACATGTTTTCACACAATTGGAGAAAAGAAGGCATTTCTTCACATTAGCAAATGGCCATCCAGGTTAGCTAGAAAGTCTTTTGCACATGGAATTATAGAATCATAGAATAGGAGAGGTGGAAGGGGCCATGAAGGCGATCCGGTCTAACCCTCTGCTGTTGCAGGACACCAAGTTACACCATCCCACTCAGATGGCTGTCCAGTTTCTTTCTGAATGTCTCTAGTGTGGGAGAGCCCAGCACCTGTCTAGGCAGCTGGTTCCACTGTCGTACTGCTCTGGCAGTGAGGAAGCTTTTCCTGACGTCCAGCCTGGATCTGGGTTGTTGCAACTTGAACTGATTATTCCGTACCCTACACTCTGGCATCAGCAAGAAGAAATCTTGACCTTCCTCTTTGTGACAGCCTTTGAGGTACTTATAGAAGAATATCATGTCCCCGCTCGTCTTCTCTTCTCAAGCCTGAACGTGCCTAGTTCTTTCAGTCTCCCCTCATAGGGCAGGGTTTCCAAACCTTGGATCATTTTTGTTGCCCCCCTCTGGACCCTTTCTAATTTTCCTGCATCTTTCTTAAATCTTGGCCCACAGAACTGGACACAGTATTCCAGATGAGATCTGACTAGTGAGGAGTATAGAGGAACTGCTACTTCTCGTGAATTGGAAGTAATACTTCTGTTGATGCATCCCAGAATAGCATGTGCTCTTTTGGTGGCCGCTTCACATTGTTGGCTCATGTCCACAATTACTCCAAGATCTTTTTCTTTTTCAGTTCTGTTGAGCACATATTCTCCATCTTGTATCAATGCATTTGGTTTCTTTTTCCTAGGTGGAGGACTTGGCACTTATCCTTATGAATCTCATTCTGTTTCTTTGAGCCCATTGTTCAATTTTATCAAGTTCATCCAAGATCTTCATTCTGTCTTCTAGGTGTTTGCTGTTCCACCCAGTTTTGTATCATCTGCAAATTTGATTATCTTTCCTTGTACTTCCTCATCCAGATCATTAATATAGATGTTGGAGAGCACTGGGCCCAGGACTAAACCCTGTGATCCACCTAATTTTTTTCTCCATCTAGTCAACGTTTTGCTAATTTGCTTATCAGGATGTCATTTGGCATCCGTATTCCCTTAGCACAAGAAGTACAGAACAGCCCTGCTGGATCACAGAAAAGCCCATCTTAGCAATGTTACACCGGCTGCTGTCCAACCAGGGAGGATGATCACCCTGTTCAGAATAGTAATACTTTCACATTGAGAATAAGGTGGCTGGATGGGGTCACTGAAGCAGTCGGCATGAGCTTAAGTGGACTCCAGGGGATGGTGGAGGACAGGAAGGCATGGAGGAATGTTGTCCATGGGGTCGTGATGGGTTGGACACGACTTCGCAACTAACAACAACAACTTTCACATTTGGGTTTGTGGAGGGAGGGAATCTACCCAACAGGGCAGACAGGAACTATCATCCACTCGAGCTTGAAAAGGGGGCACTTCAAACGTCACAGATATAATGGGGTAAGTGAAATATGTGGGCAAATGACAGTCTCACCAACCTGAACCAAGATTAATGAGCGAGCATTAGCAGTGAGGTTACTTGGAAGAAACCACATACAAAGTGGGAATAAATGACGTGGGGGCAGGGGGAAATTATTAAAGCAAAAGGGAGGGGAGGGGAGGGAGGAGAGGAGGAGCTGGAGCTGGAGCTGGAGCTGGAAAGAAGTTACACAAATAGTCATACAGGACCTTTGCTACAATACCCCTAATAAAAATAACCAGGTCCAACTTCCCTGTATATTACTGAGGCAATGGGTTTCCTATAGGGCAGTTGTCCAACCAGGGTCTGGATGCACTGTGCAATCATTTGGCATTCCCAGACAGAGAAAACTAGCACAATTCTTGGGCCTTCTTTTAACTCACACTACTTTTCTTTTAACCCTCAGCAGATTCCCTGAACCTACTGGAGGCTAGCCCACCATCTAACTTCACCATCTGAAGGAGGCCTATCTTCCCACAGAGATGTTAGTTGAAATTGTTTGGCCCGATTAGGGTGGTCAGACCACATGGCCTTGAGTGGTTCATCAGGTGATAAACCACTAGGACCACCATGAACCTTGCCCAAGGAATGGGGCCCGGAAATTCAGTATTTAACCCACACTTGCCCCAGCTTAGGACTTCTTCTTGTTCAACAGTGCCAACATTTGTCTTCCTGCTTCTTGAGGTTGTTCAATAATTGCTTATGGTTGATCTTAATATTTTAGCTGAATGCAGTCTTTAAAAAAATAGCATGAAAAGCAGCCTTTGAGTCAGGGCAGACAAGACAGTTTGCTTTTGCCCTTCATATTCCAAGAGCTGCTGATGGTGGGTTGGGGGCTGCCCCATGCACCTACGTGGATGTACACACGTTGAAACATCCCTTCGGCCAAATAGTTTTGTAATAGAGGGGCAGGTTTCTACCCCATTTCTTATAAATGGGTACTGCTAGGGTTGAATTGTATTCCAGAAGATTGGCAGCTGTTGGGTTTACAGAGTCAAGTTTTAAAATAATTCCCTGGATATCTTCTGCTGTGACTTGATTGTTACCTAGTTTTACATTCAGCCCTGTAGCTTCCCAAAACTAATTGGAGGGCAAGGGATCACAGAATAGGAGAGTTGGAAGGGGCCAGGAAGGCCATCGAGTTCAACCCCCTGCTGTTTCAGGACACCATGTTACACCATCCCACTCAGATGGCTGTCCAGGTTCTTTTTGAATGTCTCCAGTGTGGGAGCGCCCACCACCTCTCTAGGCAGCTGGTTGCTCTGACAGTGAGGAAGCTCTTCCTGAAGTCCAGCCTGAATCTGGGTTGGCACAACTTGATTATTCCGTGTCCTACATTCTGGCATTAGCAAGAAGATTGTCCACCTCTCAGAATTCAAATGCTGAAAAAACTAGGATCAGATTTATGTTAATTTCCTAACATAGAGCAATTGTCACTCCTAGGCTTGATTAGAAAGGATTTCCAGTAAACTATTTTTATACACTTGCCAGCTGCTTTTAACCACCTCTTAAACCTCACAAAGTCCTTTGATTTACTTACATGGTCTCAGCAAGAATGTAAGTGCCTCTTGTGACAGGCTGAGCAGGGCTCATTAGATTTTCATCCAACTGCAAGTCAGGATTATCTACTTTGATCATTCTAGGTGATCTTTAGGATGCAATTTCATGCATGCTTACTTGAAAGTAAGTCTCATTAAAGTGAACAAGGCTTACTTTGAGTCGACATGTATAGAATTGCCCTGTAAAACCCTTTAATAGCATCAGAACTAGCCTGACTAAACCACATCAGACCATTTGAATTTTCCTTGTGGGCTTTAGATGAATCAATCTAGATTTTATTTTAAAAATGTATGAGCCACTTTTTTGATTTAAAAAGCCATGTGGCTTCATAACACATCAGCCAGATTGTAAAAGAAAACTAACAGCTTAATAGAAGCACCAAATGGTGAAACAGAATGATTAATAAGCTGAAATAGAATAAAAAGATGTCAGGGTCCTAATTATCCAAGTGGGCAGGCATTGCCTAGTACATGAAAGAGTAAAAAAAAGTTCTCATGAAAGAATTCCATGAGCAAAGTCCCTTTTCTGGTGACTGCCCCTCTAATCTTGGAAAAAGGGCACATCTGTGAAGAACCGCTTCTGAAGATTACAGCACCTTGGCAGCAGGTTTGTGTGAGGAAAGAAGTGCTCTCTCTCCAAATTTTACACTGTGCAGTGCCTTTGCGCTCAAAGCTTTGAGTACCACTCATGAAGAGGAAGCACACTTTGGACAAGCCCACCAAGTGGGTGGGGGCATTTGGGTGGGACATCTGCATTCACTTTAAGGCCACTTTGTTGGAGCCCATCCCTTGCTGAAGCAGCCCCTTCCTCACCGCATTCCCTGTTGGCCAGCTCCCCTCTTAGACAAATCTCTCTGGGTCCTTGAACTACAGGGCTATTCTTAGTGAGGCTGGGAGCTGTCTTTCACAGCAGGCACATGGGATGCTGGCAGTCTACAATGCATACAATCTTACATGATTGACTATATGAGCTTAGTTGGTTAATAGAATGGAATTGATATAGATATGGATATTATGGAGAAAGGTGTACTTCCTTATATTTTGATGATGCACCGACCTCTTGCAGCTGGAGGCAGAAGCTTGGTATCTCCTGGTAAGAGAAGCAGGAATGCTTCCTCTAAGAAAGTGCCTGGAGCCCAAAATGTTTCTGGGTTCATTTGAACTCAGGAGGTCCTTCTGGGTCATTGAGATGGTTCACGTGATAACCACATGGTAAATGAGCCACGGTAGTTCATTTCTCCTGCCATGCAGACCAGCTGGATTTCCTTAATTGCCATTCTTGGTGCAGCTCATTGTGTTGTCTGAACCAGCGTGGCATGGCTTGTGCACAGGTAGTGACTTCAATAACCCAACAGCCGATGGGTTGTTTGAGAGTTGCTGCCTCTTCCAACAAATCATTCCATCTTGGTTTGGGTGACATGGCAAGCCATGAGAGTAAAGAAATTGGACTGGCACAAGACTGGCACATGTTGCAGGTTTGACAAGCCACTATGGGTTGTTAACCATACCATGACCTTGAGAATGGTGTAATTAATAGTTAACTAATTAGTCAGCCAAGGCTGGATTCCTAAACATATTTACTAAGAGTAAGTCTGTAGAACTTAACTTCTTAAATACTTCTCTGAAGGATTTAAGGAAGGTGGCAACTAGGAGAAGGGCCTTTTTGGCTTTCCCCATTTAGGGAACCAGCTCCCCAGAGAGGTGCACCTGATGCCAACCCTTCTTGCTTTTAGGCACCTTTTTCTGTTCTCCAACTATTTTAATTGATGAATTTTATTCTGATTTTATTAGTTTGTATTTTATGAAAGTACTGCGGATTATTTGGTTTGATTGACTATTGATTTGTTTAATTGACTTGATTTGCAACTTATTTTACTTACTAGTTTTATTGTTTTTTCTCTTATCGCTATTGTTGAATATTTTTGGATTGTCATTATGATGTGTTATTTATTGTTACTATACTTGCTGTTGTTTTTAAATTGTAAACCTGAGAGCCATTAGGTTAAATTGGTACAGTATAGAAATGCTTTAAATAAATAAATAAATAAATAAGCAATATGCATCAAATTATTTTATAAATGTGAAGATGCTCACCACTCCACATTTGGTTTTTATAAAGTTTGATCAAAATGCCTCTCCTGACCGTCATCTACCCAGGTGCTATGATCAAGCTCTGAGACTGCCTTCAGCTGCCATCTCTGAGGGAGGCTTGCTTGGTGGCAACAAGAGGAAGGGCCTTGTCAGTGGTGGCCCCCAGTTATAGAAGCCATGATGATTTGAGACTTTTTTTTAATTGTCTTATATTGGAGGATTCTCCAATCCTCTGGTACAATGGATGATTTTAGGAACATACTAAATATGTTGGTAAGAAGGTCAGCAATTTCTGTTCTTTGAGAACTCTAGGATCTGGGCTGGGTGATTTACTGAACTTTAGTTTGTCAGTAAGATTGATAATTTTGTCTTTGGTAACTACTATCTGCTTTAAATCCTCAAACTCCCTTCCAGAATATATAAGCTCAGGAATAGGTATCTGCTCTGAATCCTTTGCTGTGAAGACAGTTTTTTTAATCATTCAGCTTCTCTGCAATCTCCTTGTCCCCCCACCCTTAGTGCCCCTTTAATTCTGTTATTGTCCAATGGTCCAACTGCTCCTTTAGCTGATTTTTCTCTTTTGATATATTTAAATAGGTTTTTTAAAAATATAATCTTGGTGTCATTAGCAATATGCTCATCAAACTGTTTTTGCTTTTTCGATCATCTGCTTGCATTCCCCTTGTGCAAGCTTGCGGTCCCATTTGTTCTTCTCATTTCCAAGACTTCCATTTCTTCTTCCCAACAGCTTCCTTGAATCTATGCGTCAACCATACTAGTGATTTCCTGGCCTTTGTGCTACCTTTCCTCAGTTGTGGTATGCACATTATCTGTGCCTGTATTATACTGTTTTGGAGTAATCGCCAAGCACTTTGAAGTGCTTTAAACTTCTTGATTCCCCTCTTCAGCTTCTTCTTTACCACTTCCCTCATTTTTGAGACCTTCCCTTTTGAAGTCAAACACTACTGTGTTTGACCTCTTTGGCAGTCTTCCACCTAGTTGCATATTAAATCTGATACCACCATAGTCACTGTTTTCTAAGGGCTCAATCCTGTACAATGTCCTGGGCAACCCCATCTAGGACTAAACCCAGGATTGCCTCCCCTCTGATTGGTTCTCTAGGGCACAATCATTTAGGACATTAAGAAATGTAGCCTCTCTGTCAGAACTGGAATATATATTTATCCAGTCAATGTGTGGGTATTTGAAGGCCCCCATTATTATAGCACTGTCTTTAGGATCACCTAATGCGATATAAACAATTTAAACAAACTTTTCCTGCCACATCACTTAGCAAGTATTCCCCTAGCAAAATCTGGCTATATACTATCAGAGAATGGGATTGTATTCCTGTTGCTTTCACCAAGAACCATCTTTTAAAAATATGGTCAACTCAAGGAGAAATGTAGCCTGGTGGATGCCCACACATTGCCATCTCTGCCTTTCTGGGTCCTGTGGAAATTTTCCTATCTCGCTCTATGCAGATATGAGGTTTACCACAACTAAACTATTCTACTCCACTAAAAGTCTGTCTTGGAATGGCACAATAAGAATGAAGATGATTGTATAAATAAAGCTGTCAGGATAAGCCTGGAGTCACATATATGAACTGTGAGTTCATTAAGAGGGCCTGCACTTTTGAAAGGTGGGGGCCTAAAAAGGACCTGTAATATAACTCCATTGATAACAGATACTATACAATATACCATGTTTCCCCAAAAATAAGACCAGGTCTTATGTTAATTTTTGCTCTAAAAGATGCATTAAGGCTTATTTTCAGGTGATGTCTTATTTTTTCTTATGAAAGCAGTAAGATTCTTGCCCCAAGAGGCCTCCACGATTCCTTTCTTGTACTCAATGGAACAACTCTTTCTTTTTGCACCCATCTTGTCTGGGGGTCAAAATATTATTCCCTTTAAATCTACTATTAAATCAAGTGTTAATTGAAGACTTACGAGGCAGGAGTGGCAACACAGGAGTGCATTAAGAATGTCCATTACAACATACGACTTATTGAATTATGAAACACGTACATTCATTCTCAAGTGCGCATGTTATTTGTGAGTTGTGTCTGTACTCCGATTGGTCATTCAACAATAAGTCTCAAGTTCATCTGTTTACATAGGTGTTTATCTCTCATCCAAACGCACCCACTTGGGTATTTACAAATACTTAATTATATGTTATATTATCATTTTTAAAGTATTAGTGTCAATGATAATTGTTTATATGTAATTATATATTATTAGTATTATTTTATAATTCAATATGTCAATCATGTGTTGGAATGGACGTACTAAATGCATCTGTCTGGCTCACAATCTTAACTGGGGCTTATTTCTGGGGTAGGCCTTATATTACAAGTATCCTGAAAAATCATACTAGGACTTATTTTCTGGTTAGGTCTTATTTTTGGGAGAATACGGTAATCTTGCCTTTTGTGTGTTTACTGCAAGGTTGTACGAAGTGCTCTAGTTCAGGGAGTTGAGTGCTCTTCCAGGATACTCAAATCCTCTGATTATGCTTGGTTCTCACTTGAGCTATGGTTGGGGTACCACACCCAAGGTCCCCTCAAAGTAATCTTTTTTAAAGATTACTGATATTTCTGCAAGGCCTGGAGTTTCTTAAGTCTGCCATTAAGACCCACCTTAGTGGCTCAGCTCCAATTAACACTTGGCTGGTTGTACAGATAAACACAAGTTTGTTTGGAGCCCTAGACATTAGACAAATGGGTTCGAGTCAAAAGTTGTCTGTAAGCTAGAATTGCTATTGTACAATTAAGGTCACGTTAAGAAAGCTACTGGAGGAACTAGATGGGAACCGCATGTGGGTTCTGCACTATGAGGAAAGACAAGGACAACAGTTGGGGGCGGGGGGCATATCACAGCACAGATTAAGACATATGAGGAATATTCCTTGGAAGGAAGCAGCAAGTAACATGGTGGTACATCACTGAGGAGTGGCCCAAAAAATTGAGGAACGCCTCCCAAAACACCTAGATTCCCTCAGAGGGGCCCATCAGATAACTTAACTTGTTAATGGAAAAGCAGCGTGTGGCAGAGCATCACATTATGCCAGGATCAGAGCCTGATTCACCCTGCAAGTGCCTGCAGAACCAGGAACACCCTAGCAGACTCTTGCTGGGAATAGCTGTTGGGCAATTATGCAGTGCATCCTGAAGCCCCGGAGAGGAGAGGAAAGGAAAGGCTTCATTCACCACAGCAACATGAGCTGTCCCAGTGGCCACCTTTACTCTGGCTTGCCTGAATCCTTGTGCCTGCCCACTCACCCCCACAGCTTCCGTCCCGCTTCCATTCTTGTCTCCAGCTTGGCTCTGCCAGGTACCCATCCTCCCTGACCTTGCCTTGTACCTGAATGTGGCTGTTTTCCTCCCACCTCACCTATGGGCTGTGCTCTTGGAGTGTGTGTTTGCTTGAACCTTATTGTCTTGCTGGCTCTTGACCTTGGACTGTTTCAAGACTGCCTCTTGCCTCTGGCCCTCTAAACCTGATGCAAGTCTCCACTCAGCTTCTGCATCCTGGTCCTGGCATCTTGATCAAAACAGTAGTTTTATGGTCCACTTTCTGAAATCAAGGAGTCTAATGGTTTCCTGAGGCCTGGATTAGGGATTCTCAAGGGAAGTAATATTTTGCCTGCAAATACTTTTAAGTGGCTGTGTAACATAACAACACCTGTGCTGGAAGGTGTGCAGGTATGGCTTGTCATTAGGTGTGAGGTCAGCATCTATGGTGAGATGTTTGGTTTCCATGAAATCCTGTGGAAAAACAGGATTTTAAGGGTTCCACACTTTAAGCATCCTATACTTCCCCATGGCCTGTTCTGTGTGATCCCAGCTGCCATGTTTCCATACAATTTCCGAATAATTGTAATACTTCCATTAATGCACCTGAAATAGCATTTTCCCTTTTCGAAGCTGCATTGCATTGTTGGTTTATATTTAGCCTGCTGGCCACAATAACTCTAAGGTCTTTTTCTTTTTCAGTTCTGCTGAATCACGTATTCCCCATCTTGTATGAATGAATTTGGCTTCTTTTCCCTAGGTGGAGGACTTGGCGTTTGTTCTTACTGAATCTCATTTTGTTGCATTCTACCCAGCAATCAAGTTTATCAAGATTGGCTCTCCTTCTCTCTGCCTATCTAGTTTTATGTTGATGTGTGAATAAGACACACTCTGGAAATATCAAGTAAGGAGGAAGCCTTTTTCCCTACATGCCTTCCCTCCCCCTAAGATTGACAGCAGAGACCCTCCTCCGGGAACCCTCTTTGAAAGAGGTCAGGAGACAGAGTACTCGGAGGAGGACCTTCTCTGCGGTGGCGCCCCAACTATGGAATGTACTCCCTTGAGAAGTCCGCCTGGCGCCGTCATTATATGCTTTTCGGCCCCAGGTCAAGACCTTTATATTTGGCCAATATTTTAACACATAGTAATTTAATTTATTTTAAAAGATGCTCAGTGTGGAATAGGTAATTTATCTTATTTTATTGTAGTCTGAAATAATTTTTAAATAAATACATAAATAATAAAAATAAGATGAAAAATACCAAACTTCTGCTAAAGGGCTGCTACGACTCTTGCACAATGCATAGTTATGCTATGTTAGTCACAAAGTCATGTCCGATCCACCACGACCCCATGGACAACATTCCTCTAGGCTCTCCTGTCCTCCACCCAATGCATAGTACCAACAGGTAAATAGGTTTATAGGTTGAAATTCCAGTCCCAGGTGAGTTGTACTACAGCTTCCATCATTCCCATACAGCATGGCATGGGAGCTCTGTTCTGGTATCTGGGGGGTGTCAGGTTGAGGAAGACTGAGGTATTTGGTCATCCAAATAGTTTATTCGAAGATCCCAAATAAACAACATGCAGATTGATCCAGTTTTACCAAATAGTAAGAAGCAGCATGAGTAGACATTAAGGAAGACTGACTCTTAGCAGCATGGTAGGGAAATGAAGCAGATGGGGCAGTGCAGGGAAAAAAGCAAGGAGTTTTGAAAGAGAATGCCTGGAGGAATAGAAACCTCAGGAATGCTGAATGGGTTGTTGCAACAGGTGCATAAAAAGCTGGCTGATGCATGAGCCAGGATGGAAAGGCACAGTTTCTTCTACCAGAGGGAGCAGCTGCAGGGTAGCTAGTTGGAAAACCCAGTCTTAGGTGTGCTTCTGGCAGTGAGAATGCCTCAACAGTCAGGCACGAGTGTAGGAAAAGCAGGACCTGGTTCAGATGTTCCACGGCTTTTCACCTGGGAGGAGGTCGGACTCCACTCAGGGGAAAGCAACTCCAAGCAAGATAGATGGCTTGTCATCGACAGAAAAGTCTACGATGTCAGCCAATTTTATCGGCAGCACCCTGGAGGAACCCGTGTCATCAGCCACTATTCGGGACAAGATGCCACGGTAAGGTCTTCTTGCAGGAGCTTGAGCAGCTGGGCAAGACCATGATGCAAGGCACAGCAGAAGCCCTGCATGGCCAAAGTCCCAGGTTCAGTCCTTGACACCTGCAGGCATTTCCCAGGATGTTACCCAGATAGCCATGAAAGACCTCTGCTTAGTGCCCAGGAAAACCAGAGTTAGACAACATAGATAGAGAACTGCTAGATAGACAAAGAGCTGAGCTGGTATCAGGCAGCATTGTAGGGTCATGTGTTGTCTTGTCCACTGAGTGTTTTCTTGTAACACTTGAGCAGATTGTCAAGATGTAGAAAAGGGAAGAAGGATCTGAAGGGGCAGGAAAGCCCATTCCGGAAGAGGTGAACTGTGGAAGAAGGGATTGAGGTTGTGTTCAGGTGGGGATGATTAAGCCAAACCCTCATCCTGATCACTTACCAGGAGCACACTGGCTGCTTAGATCACACTGACTCCCAGGGGCAGCACCCTGGAGGCACCCATGTGATCAGCCACTATGCAGGACAAGATGCTACAGTGAGTTCTTATTGCAGGATCTAGAACGGTTTGGAAGGCCTCTGACTCATGTCCAAGCCATGCCTCTTGAATGCACAATGTTTCGTGTTCAGTCTTTGGTATCCCCAAGGATCTAGGATAGCAGACCTGGAAAGACTTCTTCCTGAAGTTTTTCCAAGAGAACCTGAAGAACCGGTGTCAGGGCAGAGTAGGCCATTGTGACAGTGATGTGAGCTTCATTTTTTCATGGAAAATATTTCTGTTGAAGAAGTTCATTAGCACCAATGAATGGATGGCAGTTGCAAATACAGTCATGTTAAATGGGCTTTAATTCCTCTCCCCTCCCGCAGCAGTATTTCAAATGCTATGGGGTGTTTGGGGAACTATCAGCGGGGTGCTTTTTAAAGCTTTGCTGTTAGCTAAATACAAGTAAAATAAAGAGACAGAATTAGAGAACTTTCTAGGGCAGGGGGTGGGCAACTGCAGGGAGTCCAGGGGGCATTTTTGCTTCAAGCCCACCTCACACAGGTTACACTAAGTTGGTAAAAAAAAAAAAAAACATGTTAACAACATGTTAACAATGTGTTGCTGAAAATTTGTGGCAAACAGCTCTGCTGCGCTCGGAAGTCAAGATGGTTTCCATAGCAACAGTGACATTTCTCAGTTCTAGTTTTTTCCTTTCTTGTAAAGTTGATGGGGCTTAATTTCCTGATATATTTTCAAGAATTTAAATCTTATCTGGTGTTTCAGTAAAGCTGTCTTGGGGTCCTGGATAGTTTATGGCCAGCAACAAAAAACACCTCCCCCCAAAACCTCCTCCAAAAACCAAGTTGTAATTCGTTTTAATTGAAGCCTTTGAGAGGTGACATTAATCTTTATGAAGCTATTTATTTTATCATATATCATAAACATTTTCAAAATAAATGTAGTGATAAAATGAGTTGTAAATTAAAGTTAATGGCACTGGGGAAATCCCCAAGGTCAAGAAGTGGCGAGAGAGAAATGCCATGATATACAAAGAAACAGAGAAAACTAGCTCACATTGTTGGGGGAAATATAGGCCAGGGGTGAACTCCACAAACCCTTCCTCTGACTCCATCCAAATTTAGTAAAATCACATTTCCCTCATACCCTCCTAAGGACAGCATGTTACTTATTGGGCAGAAAGACTTACTGGAGAAAGTCAGTCTTATTTCCAATAGCAAGTCCATAGTACTGGGCTGAGTAACACTCAACAGCCAGGTTATTTCTGCACACTTACCCGTACTTATGAAATATATTTGGACATTTTAAATCCTGACTCTGCTTGTCTTCTCCTTGTCTAACCTCCCTGTCAGAATCTAGATTATAAACTTCTTTAGGCAGGAGCTAATCTTGTTTTGACAGTGTAATTCTTTAAATTCTTATATGCATTAATGTCAGTATAGAAACAAATCAATATTAGTGCTATTACTGTGAACTATTGATATTGATGAATGTTGAATAAAGGATACATCTATCATTAGAGAAATCATCTAAATGGATTTATTTGATATTTATTTGATATAAGTGATATTTATCTCACTTCTGTATCACCCAATAACTGAGGCTCTCTGGGTGTTTAAACAAAAGCCAAAAAGACAAGCATGCACAAACAAAAATGAACTTAAAACAACAAAACCACAATAGAAATTGAAATTTAATCTACATGGAAGCATAATAATAGCACATATTAAAATATAATATTAAATATTAAAATGTTAAAATGCTGGGGAAATGGAAAGATCTTTGCCTGGCACTATAAAGAATACAAAGTAGGTGCCAGGCACACCTCCTTAATAAATTCATTCCACAACTGGGCTGCCATAACTGAAAGGCCGTCCTCCTGGTAGCATCCACCTTGCTTCCCTTGGAAGGGGCTCGCAGGGAAGGACCCTCAAAGATGACCTCAGGGTCCAGGAAGGTACATACGGGAGAAGGCAATCCTTGAGATAAGCAGGCCCCAAGCCACTTTGGGTTTTGAATGTTAGTACTAGCACTCTGAATCAGGCCTGGACTTCAACTGGCAGCCAGTGCAGCTGAAAGAGGACTGGCACATACGGTCTCATGAGACAGTCCCCATTAAGTTTTGTTTCCCTGTTTTGGATCAGTTAATTTTCCCATCTTCAAAGTCTATATACAGCACACTACGGTAATCTAAACAGGAGAGTCCCAGAACATGGATAACAGTAACTGGGCTTTCCCGGTCCAGGAAAGGTTGTAGCTGGTATATCAGCTTAAGCTGATATAAGCTGCTCTGGGCCACTGAGCCTATTGTGTCTCAAGGTACAACTCTGGGTCCAGGAACATCCCCAAACTATGAGCCTTGTCCTTTAGGGGGAGTGCAACCCCGTCCAGAACAGTTTGAGTTATCACCCAACTGGACAGACAGTCTATTCACCAACAGCACCTCCATCTTGTCTGCAGTCTCAATTTGTTAGACCTCATCCAGTCTATTACCATGCTCAGACACTGCTTCAGAACTGCCACTGCCTCACCTGGGTTTGGTGAAAAAGAGAGGTAGAACTGAGTGTCATCGGAGTACTGATAACACTTCAGTCCATACCTCCAGATAACCTCTCCGAGCAGTTGCATGTAGAGGTTAAATAGCACAGGGGATAAAACAGATCCCTACAGTACCCCATGGCATAAGTGCCGCTGCACAGAGCAATAATTCCCAGCACCACCTTCTGGAATCAGCTGGTCAAGCAGGAGCAGAACCACAGCAATGCAGTGCCTCCTACTCCTAGCCCAGCAAGTCTACCCAGAAAGACTCCATGGTCAATGGTACTGAAAGCCTTTGAGAGGTCCAGGAGAATCAACAGGGTTGTATTACCCTGTCTTTCTCCCTGCAAAGTCTCCCTGACCAAGGCAGCCTCCATTACAAAACCAGACCTGATTCCCAACTGAAACGGATAATCTGTTTTATCCAAGAGTGCCTGGAGCAGCCATCGCCCATTCAAGCACCTTGCCCAGGAAGAGAACGTTGGCCACTGGCTGGGAGTTATCATCATCCTCTGCCTTCAGATTGAGCTTTTTCAGGAGTGGCTTAATTACAGCCTCTTTTAGAGAGGCTGTCACCATTCCCTCTCCCAAGGAGGCATTTATACCCTCCCGGACCCAAGTAGAAATCCCTTCCTCAATTGTTGTAATCAGCCATGAGGGGCAACGGTTGAGCACACAAGTGGTGGGCTGAACTTGACCACGCACCTTGTCCATATCCTTGGGCCTCAATAACTGAAACTCATCCAATAAAACTGGGCCAGACAGTGCATATTTTCATGCATATTTTCATTATTAATTATTTTAACAGCAATAATGTTCAACTGCAAATGTACAGTTCCTGTCTGTGTTTACCATGCCTCCCCATTCATCAGTTTAGATAGCAATGTATATTTCCACTTCAAAGACATTTCTGCAGTTAGTTTCAAGCAGTCAGGAAACTAAGTAGAAATGTAGAAATGTTACATGTGGAATCTAAGCCCCGCTGTTTTGTTATCCAAAATTCAGGTGTGAGAAGGTTAGAACATCTTGGCTAAGATGTTGGTTAGAACATCTTGGTTAGAACATCTTGGTCTTATTTCATCTTGGTTAAGAACAGAGTATCAGCCTGCACATTCATGTGCCGCACCTCAGGTATATGAATGCAAGGACAACTTTCTCCTTAGCATCCAGTACTTCCACCGATACAGAGATCTATGCCTGGATGCAAGATAATGTGACACCATTAACATACCATTAAAAGCAACCCAGTGGTAGAAGGGTCCTCGTTTATAGCTTTTCAGTGACTTGTTTTCCCAGAAGCATATAACCATCAGTTAGTCAACTTTATACATTGTTGTGGTAGAATCCTGGATTGGCCTTCTGTGAGAGGAAGGGCTTGTCTGTAGGAAAAGCTATACAAGGCATTTTTGCTAGTAATGACTGATTCAGGGGTGTGTCACATGATGTTCACCCCAACCTCCTGCTGCCTACTATTTCCACCTCTATATAATCTATCTTGACTTTCACAAAGCTTTTTACAAAGTGTCTGATGACATCCTGATAGAACAATTCTTAGGTGGTGTTGCAAGCAAGCGTGATGGAAGGCTTAGCCAAGTATTCCCACACCACTTTTGCTGACTCAGATTCAGAAGACTGAGGAGCAGGATGTCTCCAGATGTCTGAGGGGCTTGAGCTACACTCCTCCGTATTGGTTGATAGTAAAACAACAGTGACTCTCATGGACCTGGACTTTGTCCAGCAGCATGCTTAGCCAGCCTCTCCTCTGCCCTGTCCCCTGATGGTTGCCTCTGTCCAATGCTGCCCACTGCAAGGCGGGCAACTGTCACTCCAAATGGGCCCCCTGGTGCGAGACCTTGGGAACCATGCAGAGCAGCTCACGTTTTTCCTTGCTAGCAACCTCCAGTGCCCCAAGGTGTTCAGCATGGACTGTCTGGCTAAGTACAATACTCAGATCTCCTGGAAGGATGCTGATGTGGATTTCCCTTCCCCCTGTTGTTCCCAGCACTGTGCTTCTGCTTCCAGACATCTCCTTGCCCATTCTGCCCTCCTTCCCTCCCTCCCCAATATCAAGATGTCTGGGATGTTTTTGACCCTAAAGAGGTGGAGCACCTGCCCCCCACCACTTCTGCAATCTAGCCATTGAGGTATCGTTTTAAGGTAATATTCATCTGTTCTGTTAGGGTAGCATCTGACTTGGGATGCTATGCTGCAAACATAAACCATAGTTTGCTTGTTCAGATGCAATGGCAAATACTGGTTTGCCCAAAACCAAAAGTCAGAGAGGAACCGGAATGTGTCAGAGTCTGTTAGTTTACACTAAGACTTGGTCAGAAGTAGCTTGGCTGAACTGAGGCCTTGACAACCTTGTGGAATGTTGAGGTTGATGAGAGTCTGTCAGTCTTCTCAGACAAAAACAAGTGAAAGCAGGATCACTCCCCTGTCCAGCTGTAGTTTTCAGCCTTCACAGCCATGAGAGTTGGCCACCTCTGCAGGAGCCCACCGTCACTCAGGTTGAAGTTCATCATCAAAAGGTGAAAAGGAAATTTCCAGACTGGAAAAGAGGCCTCATGACAGGCTAAAATTCTGTCCATGAATGGTTTAGTAAAAGAGCTGGGATAGCCAGTCTGTGTTTGAAAGACACCTGCTCAGGCTTGGAGGCATTGCTAGAACATTTCATCTTCTCAGCCAGCATTGCTATATTTGGATCTATCACCACTTAGGGCCTAAGGATGGTCTTATTTTGGGCCCATTGCTTCTCTGGATGTTGTGTGAGTAATCTGCAAAGTGTGTGAAGTTTTTCTTAGGCTGTGTTTCCTTGAAGACTTTGATTCATCTACTTTCTGTGACTTGGACTACTGGGCAAGAATCAGTCCTGAATGTTGGACCTGGACCCAAATGGTTGAGGGGTGCTTTAGGCATTTCTGCATCAGAACTTTCATGGATTTGATCATGAACATGTTTGATTTCTTGGTTTTCTTAAGCCTAGATTCACATCACAGAGAAGTTTCAAAGCAAGATGCTGGGTTGGTACTGATCTCTGGGAGGGTATACAGATTAGTTTGTTTTGCCTTGAATCTTCATCCTTTATCAATTGAGATAGATGTCCTCAAGTATGATTCTTTCAACTTGATCCTTGAACCACAGAGATTACAACTGAGAAAATGTTTTCTGTATTTCTGACTCAGCTGTAGTTGTTGGCCTTGAAATGTCATGAGAATATTGTTAAAGCCTATAGCAACTCTCACTTCCTACATGTATGTACTATTGTATTTCAATGTATTTTATCATGTTGTAAGCCGCCCCGAGGTTTCGGCAAGGGGCGGCATAGAAATGTTATAATAATAATAATAATAATAATAATAATAATAATAATAATTTTTGATGTAACCATTACACCCTGAAATTCTTGGCAATAAAAGAGTATGCTGATATAGAGTATCTTGTGCCAAATTGCCAGAATTAAAATCTGCAGACCTGAGATGCTGAGACAGAGTAAAATGCATGGTCAGAGGGGCATTTGAAGCATACACCCTGAGTATCAGACCCAATTTGATTATCATTACAGGTAAACCAGAACTCTGTTTTCTGTCTTCTTGCTGCATGCTATTAATCATTCCAGCAAAAACCTGCAATGTACATTTCTTGAAATTCTCATTTGTGTAGCTATTGAACTGGCATTTTTGTTCAGGCACATGCAAGAAGGAATCATCTAGAGTCCTACCTCTGCCCGGCAAAATTCTCAGCATGTTTTCCTTTCTCAATCCTTTCCTTGTCTTTGCACTCACGTTTCCTCCATTCCAGCTTGTTTTGAAATTCCACAGAAGTTCCTTTCCTTTCACACTGATCCTCTGATTTCCTATTGCTTCCTCTTCTGATTTTCTTTTATTTCCCCACCTCTTTCCTTCTGCCTTTCCTCTTTTGAAAACCACTCTCAGCTATCCAAGAAACTCTGTAGCTCTGAAATCACAATCACATGTATCACTGAGACTAATTTGCCACCATTGTGGCACCATTCTGCCTGCACCATTTCTGATGCTTAGAAATTATGCTCTTTATGCTCAATCAATTGGAATATTTCATCTGTTGCTAAAAAGGAACAAACCCACATGACTTGCATTTCCTTCACGTCTTCACAGGGCTTCCTCCTTTTATACCCTATTTATTTGTGTGTTTGTTAGGATGCCTTCACAGCTTTTCACAAGAATGATGACCTAGTGAAGAAATATTTGCACTCACTGCTGATTGGAGAGCTGGCACCTGATGAAACTAGCTGTGAGCCCACCAAAAATGTGAGTTTTCTTCAAAGCTTCACTTTAAACACAAGATATGGTGGAATGGGTGTGTGTGTGTTGTGAAGATCTACTAGCTTACGGATAGACACCCTAGTCTAAGATAGTCAGTTTTCTAAAATGCATTTTTATGAGTTTCAACAAAACAAAAACATACCATAAAAAGAAACATATACATGTCCATGCACATGTCTACATAAATTTGAATATATCAGTTAAACATAAACTTCAGCAAAAATAGACCAAATATCCATGTATGTATCTGTTCAAATGTGGTATCTGTTTGCTATTCATTCATACGTTGGAAGCATCATTAGGTCCTTGATGCATTGAATTATAAGAGGTGCAAATTTTTCCTTCCAGTGTTATAATATTAGGCTTTTAGCTATCCAAAGAACACTGAAAATCCATTTACATTGGTCATGCATTAATTTCCAGGAAGCAGGCAGATAATGTAAAATAATGTATGTATCAGTAAATAGTGTTCCAATACACAGTTTTATCCACATAAAAAACTCCTCCCCAAAAGAGGTAGCTAGTGTCCAGTTAATATGATTAATGAAAGCATTAGCAGTATGATACCTCTAGCAGTTAGCTGACTTAAACAAATGCTTATTAGAGACATCATGGCATGCAATAGACTTGATACAAGAGTTTTTGAATAAGACATAACTTTGGATCTACTGAAGCATCAGATATAGATCTTAAGGTTAACATCCATCGATTGGACTGAATAGAACAATCCAATTCACTATTGCCTTCCTGGTTTAGACCCTGTGAGTCATATTTGTCCATATCTATAAACATGGATCATATGCTCTAAGTTAGACATGGGCACATGGTAGATCGTATTTTCTACTGGTAGACTGCTGGCTGATGTGCAATAGATCTGCAAGGGCTTCTGATTCCCCATTGTTTAACAACACTAACAACAGAAGAGGTATTGTGGCATCCGAAAGACACATTACAAGCAGAAGGTGCATGGCAGCTGCTGCCCACAAGCCCTGCTTATGTGGTTCCATGGGTATTTGGTTGGTCACTTTAGGAAACAGGAAGCTGGACTAGATAAGGTTTTGGACTGATCTAGCAGGGCTCTTCTTATGTTCTCAGACAGCATGAGTGACATCTGAGAAGAGAGTACTTCTCATCGGAAATGCTGTTAACTGTTGATACTTCTCATAGGAAGTGCTGGTACAAGATTTTCGTGATCTGCACAACCAGGTGAAGAAGATGGGACTCCTGAAGCCAAATTATCTCTTCTTCACCTTCATTTTCCTTCATGCTATCCTGCTAGATATTGCATCCTGGCTCACCATCTGGTACTTTGGAAAATCCTGGCTGCCTTTCTTTATTGCTATAACACTGTTCGCTACTGCACAGGTAAGGCATCTCTCGGCATTTTGCGATAGAGAGCTGCAAGTGCTAACATTCCATAGCTGTTGTGAACTTAATAGATCTTTCCCCTTCTTTAACTTTTTTTAACTCTGGGTGAGAAAGAAGATGGAAGAAACATGGGAGGGCTACAAATGGATGACGATGAGATCTGGGCCCCCTATGAAAAAAATCAGCAAATGAGGCAGGGTGATTGCAGGATAAAAGCCTTTTCAAGAAGCAGCCTGCATCACTGGATGTAAAAGGACTGTTCTTCAGCACTCCAGAACTAGCTTACTGTCCCAAGGTCTCATAAGACTCTTTCCCTAACCAATCTGTGCATAGCTAGTGGAATTTCAGCCTCTTTGTACACATCAGGCTGGCTCATAGTGTCAGACAATTGGCCCATACTCTTTAGGCTGAGTGACAGCCACTGCCCAGGCTGAAGCCCAAAGCATTTTGTATCTCTTCACCCAGAAAATGAACTTATACAGAGAATAACAGATAGGAGTCTCCTGAAAAGGTGATAAAGGAATAATTGCATCAGTTCTGTCTTGATGTTGCTTTTGCCCTTCAGATACAGTATGGATTTTTTCAGCATGACCTGGGGCATGTTTCCGTTTTTGAGAAGACCAAGTGGAACAGAGTGTGTAATTTATTTGTGATGGGAATGCTTAAGGTATGAATTCACTACTGAGATAGTTTGAATTATTATGCAGCAACCTTGTTGAAGCAAAAGATTCAAGACCTGGACAGAACCTGGATGGGAAATTACTTAGGAACTCTGTGCACGTTGCTTTCTGTTCTGTGGGTGGATGGCAAGGTACCAACATAATAACAAAATTAAAAAATAGAGATTGCAAGTGACCTCTAGATAGCACTTCCCTAGCTGTACTCTGCTGGAGCAAGAGGGATGATCTCAGGGGCTTGCCTGCTGCTGGTGAGGAGAACAAATGAATAAATAGCTGTAGCTGTATTTATATGGCGTATTTCAAGCATTCTGTGTTTCAAAGACCTGATCTCATTCATGCATATAGCAGCTTTTTAAAGTAGCCCGGGACTCTCACCTCAATATTGAGGATGGTGGTTAAAGCTGAGTGAAGAGTGACTTGAACAATGTTCACACTAAGCCACTATAATGTGTTTATAAAACCTTCCACCTGAGGAGTGTAAGCCTATACGTAACAAATCAGCTTAAGGAAAAGTACTCCAAACAGTGAGTCCAGAGAGCTACATGATGTAAGAGATGTAATCTCCGACATTTCTATGCAAAACTCCTAAAAAAGTTTCAGTGTCCCTTCAAAAGATTACTTGTCACCCTGTACTCTGATAACACAGTATTCTTGCTTCCTATACCAATTTAACTGTTGGCATAGGAAATCCTTTGCCTTCTTAAAGGCTTGATTCTATAGAATCAGACCTCCTGATAAATTCTAGTTCAGCAATTGCTTGCTAGAATCCCTCATTTAATGTTTTGTTGAATAACAGTGACTTTCAAGACAGGCTGACCTGGGAGACTGAAATGGGTAAGGTATTCCATAGGGTTCTCTATGTCGACATTTGCCATTTTTTTAAAAATGTCATTTTTAACATGCAAATGTCTGTTTAAACAGTTTGGTACAGGTGGAATGGTTATGTTATTATGCATCATTTTGTTATTGTTTTATCACAGCCTGCCAAAATTTATTGTTATGTGGTTGTTCTATGACAGACAAGTTTGTTTTAAACTTGTTTTTAAATTGATTGTTATTTGATATTTTAAAGTACATTCTGTACACGATTATGAGAGCACCTCTAACTGAATGGTATAAAAATACCTTAAATGAATGAATGAATGAATGAATGAATGTCAAATTTTATGCTGTAGTTTTTTCCATGAATAAATGCAACAACTGTGGTGTTATACAACTTATATATGCAGGGTAATCCACCGAGCTGGTGGAAGCATTTGCATAATCAGCATCATGCCAAACCCAACTGCTTCCGCAAGGACCCCGATCTCAACATGCACCCGCTCCTGTTCAGCCTGGGCAAGGCACTCTCTGTGGAGGTAAGCAAAGAAGAGCTCTTGGAACAGCTCAAGCTGCAGAAAAGAAAACACAGCAGGTTAAGGAAACCATATACCCGATTAAGAGTATCTTCCTGATCCATATGTATTTTGCAATTGAGTTTCGGGAGTCCCCTCTGTCCTATTTCTGCATTAAACTGTGTTTGTTTTAATTTGCATAAAACTGAGCATTCTCGATTCTCTAGTGTGTGGTTTGTTTGAACTAATTTTGTTACATAATATGCATCCCTAAATGCATTTTCTCTATATACTTTACTGAAGGTGTTTTATCCCAAAATAAAACATTTGCATATGTGTAAGGTTTTTGCATCACAGTGTTTAGACAAAAATCAGACTCTGAGGATAACTTGTGTTCTAATCTGCACCTTAGTTCAAATCCTTAGGTCAGTCTGTATTAGAATGTCCACAGAATGAATTCCCGAAGCAGGCTCATCCCTGACACGCAACCTGGGCAGCCATGAGGGAAAAAAGAAGCACACCTTTCCTTCCGCACAGCTCTCCTACTTGATCTACTACAGCTTCTGCTGGTGGTGGACAAGTACCTCAGATTTTGGTTGAGACTCCTTTGGCTTTCTAATATCTACCAGTGGGAGGCAGGGGGTAACCTCTACCCATGGCCTTAAGCCAGACCAAAGAAATGCTTGATCCAGGGCACTTCCATGGGCCCTTTCTCCTGGTCTCTCCCACCCCTTTCCCTAGCCCTGTTCCAACATGGTAGGAGAACATGGGGAAGAAAATCTCCATGTTATCTCCACTATCTGATTGGAGATTCCACTTCAAGCTGATTGTACCCCACTTTATTATTTTATTTATATTTATTTCCCACCATTTTTCCATTGTGGAACTCAAGGTGGCTACATGCAATTTCCAGGAAATCTCCCCCCAAGCTCAGGCTAGCCCCAAACCTGCTTAGCTTCAACATGGTGGATGGCTTATCTGCCTTTAGACCATACTTTGGGCCAATGTGAAGTGAGCAGCATGAAAGGGGATTCCAGGTAAGTGATTATGGTTCTGTCCTGGATGGGGTTGCACTCCCTCTAAAGGACAGAGTCCGCAGCTTGGGATTGCTCCTTGACCCAGAGCTGTCCTTGGAAGCCCAGGTGACAGTGGTGGCGAGGAGCGCTTTCCTTCAGCTTCGGCTAATCTATCAATTACATCCTTACCTGGAGGAAAACTGCCTAGCAACAGTGACACATGCATTGGTTACTTCATGTTTGGATTACTGTAACGCGCTGTATGTGGGGCTGCCCTTGAAGACAGTCTGGATACTTCAGATGGTGCAAAATAGAGCTGCCAGGATGCTATTGGGGACTGGGCGTTATTCTCATATAACTCCAGACCTCTATCAGCTCCATTGACTTCCCATCAAAGTCCAGGCTCAATTCAAGGTGCTGGTTATTACCTATAAAGCCCTAAACAGCTTGGGATCAGGATACCTAAAGAAACGCCTTTTTCCATACATGCCCTCCCGCTCCCTAAGATCAGCAGCAGAGGCCCTCCTCCGGGAACCCTCTTTGAAAGAGGTCAGGAGACAGAGTACTCGGAGGAGGACCTTCTCTGTGGTGGCACCCCGACTATGGAATGCTCTCCCTAGAGAGGTCTGCCTGGTGCCGTCATTATATGTTTTTCAGCGCCAGGACAAGACCTTTTTATTTGGCCAATATTTTAACACACAGTAATTTTAATTGTGAAATGACTTATTTAATTTATTTAAATGATGCTCACTGTGGAATAGTTAATCTATCTTTTTTTATTGAAGTCTGAAATAATGTTGTAAGCTGTTCAGAGACGACAGTAATGGAAAGCCTACAATTTTTTTAAATAAATAAATAAATGGAATCCATTTATTGTCCCCAGTCAGCGATAATGTAGAGATTTTTGTATATGCTTTGGGGACTGCAATGTTGCAGGAAGGAAGAGCTTGTAGCACAATTTCTTTAATGTCTACAAATCCCTTAATGTCTGTCTGTCATTGTGCATGATAAATCAATAGTGTTTGTCTCGAATAGTACATCACAGAAGCTAGCTGCTCTGGTGTGTAATATAGTTTGCTTTGAATTTAGCTTAACTACTGTGCTTCTTTTTCCCATTTGCAGCTTGGGAAAAAGAAAAAGAAATACATGCCGTATCAACACCAGCACAAATACTTCATCCGTGAGTATCTCTGCCATTTTGCAATGGTTCCTAAATCTAGCTAAAGTTTCCTACCATCTTCCCCTTGGTGGGGTAGAACAACAGCATATTCACTGACTGGACTGTTTTGATAAAAGGACAGGATAGTCAGTTGGATGGACAAAGGTATTGTTATAGTAAGAATGAATTTGACAGTATGACATGGGAGAGGAGGAACCTCTCAGGAATAATCTAACTTGATTTGAATTTAGATAATGTACAACTGAAGAAAAGTGCTCACCTTTGTATTATACATGCAATTTTTTTTCACCACAGTCTTAGCCCCAATGGCGTTTGTTATATTTGTGCAGCTGATTGTATTCCACTTTGTGATTCAGAGAAAAAAATGGTTGGTAAGTAATCTGCAAAGATGTATTTGCAATGCTTCCTTTTACAGATAAGCATATAAAAGGACTGATGTATGTAGGTGTGGAACATAGACTGACTTTGGCATCACTGTTCACTGGAGTTGGATTAGGGAAATTTCATTATTTAACTCCAGTCTCCCATAGCACAAAATAGAGAGCCTTTCAAATATGAAGGAAAATGAGATGCTATTCCTATGACTGTCAGGCACTGTGAATATTTAAAGGCTAAGATTATGTTAGTTTTTAAATGTTATCTGTTTCTAGTTTTCCCCATCTATCTGCTTAATTCCAGCTGCTTAAGCAATATCTCCATTTTAATAAAATAAGCTAAATAAACAATATCTGGCAAGCTTCCAAAGAAAATGGTTCCACTATTTTGTTTAAGAGCTAAAGAATGCCTAGATTTGACCCACAAGTCCTTTCTAGGTATTTTGACCTTCTGGCATGGGAGAAAGCACAAGCTTAATAGGGCCCAGAATGCAACAGAAGCAGTTTTCCCAGAATTCCAAATGGATCTGGAGATGGTTGCTGAATTCTAGAACTGGTGGTGCTTCCTTAAACTCTTCAAAGGCGAGTTTCTTCACCACAGTTTGAAAAATAGAGAGATGTAGTACTGGTTTGGGAGTAAATATCTGTAAATTCTGGATCGTTTTATAATGGAAACATATGCTTAACCACAGCCCATTCCATGCACAGCTATGCTGACTTTATAATGCTTGTTAAATTCAGTTCACATCATTACACTTCCAAGGAATGGTAAGAGATAATGATCATCATCATAAAGAGGTCCATCTAGCAAAACCAAAACTGCTTCCAGTTGATACTTGTATCATGCAGTCTGTCTCCTTCATAGAAATTCAAGCAGGCTCCAGATGACAATCTGATCTATTTGTCATCAGTCTGTATTTTCCTAGAAGCAGGAAAATGAATCGTACAAGATGTTTCCAGATGAAACTTTTATGTCACCATTTCCCTTTTTCATTCATCAAATTTTCTGAGGTTCAGCAGTGTCACCTAATAACACTCATAGTTCTCATCTGTTTTCCTCATGATTCTTTTGGCTTTTTTCCTACTGCAGAAAATCAGTTAAAGAGAAAAAGACAGAATGATTGCACAATGCCTTCTAACTGGTACCATTAAGAGTTTTCCTTTTGGAAGAACCCAGGAGGTCAGGCATCTGTACCTTTAGATGAAATGGATGCCTTCTCAGCATCTTCATTCATTGGAAATACTTTCCCTGGCCTACTATAAAACAGCACATTTTCTTTTTAAATTTTGTTGGAGCCATTCTGGATTTGGGTGGCAGCAGGGAGAATAAAGTAGCTGTTATCTTGGAGACCAGGCCCTCAGGCTGCTCCAAACAGATTGCCTTAGCTGTATGCCAGAGGTCCCTACAGAAATAACATTCTGGGTGACCAAAGCATTCCTGTGCCTTCTGAAAAATTCTGCCAGGAATTCCTTTCATTCTGAGCTGGGGCAAAGCTTCCTGCAGAAACACCCACATACCCTTGTCTTATATCACTATTCATGATATCGAACTGCCTGGTCCATCCGCACTGTTACTGGTCTCCTTTATGCTACCATGGTAGTTCTTCTTTTGAAGATGATGAAGTCCCTTTGTGTTTCCATATGTGCAAACGTTTCTCTAAGTCATGTGGCATCATAGTCTTTGTAATCTTCATTAATCCATAGAGTTAGATGTGAAAATGATAAAAGCAGCAAATCTGTTCCTGATATATCACCATATCACTATTCTATCTGGCAGGAATTTGCTGTCATGCTGCTGTATTATGTCCGTATCTGCATCCTGTACATTCCTTTAATGGGATTTAAGAGCTTCATGGCATATTTCTGGCTGGCCAGGTAATAATCCTCGTGTAAACTCTCAGCTGTGCTATTGCTACACAAGCCTCATAAAGGTACAAGCCTTTATAAACTGGTGGAGTGTGACAAATTAGATTGTGTGCATCTCAGGTGATCTCATCAGACTGTACAGGCTCATAATGATGATCTCAGTTGACTTGTAGAAACAGCCTGAGAAGATTTTCAGAGAGTTTGTGCCTCTGATGGCACCCAAAACTATTTTTAATCCATCAACTTCCAATCTGTAAACACGAGTCAGGGCCATAATATATTCCAAAACTCTTAGTTACAATCAGCTGCAGCAGGTACGTTTGCTATCCCTTGTAATGGGCTCCTGCAGTGTTGTTATGCAATCTTCTGGTGGGCGGCGTCTTAGAGGAATGTGGATGTGACTGTGAAGTAGCAGCAGTGCCATTGCCTGAGGGTGGAGGGGGTTGTTTTGTGTAAACAGCCTCAAGAGAACTTGCCCTTTAGCTCATGCTCATGCAGGAGGCTCAGGTGGAGCCTCTTCTCATCTTTCTTTGTAAGGCAGCACAATGCACAGTTTCTCAGAAGAGGGTGATTTTTCATGTAGTGTGGTAGTTAATAACTCTATTGTGAATATTATTATAGTGTGAATCTGACTTTATTATCTGCTGCCCACAGAGCACAGCCTAGGCTTGAGCTGCAAGCTGAGCAGGTCACACACCCCAAGATTACCCACAACTTTCACCTCTATAATGACCATTTACTGATCTGCTAAGCAAAACTCCCAGGAATCAGGGTCTGCCTATCTTGGTCACTGCTCATTCAACAGATATATCAGAAACAGTAGACGGTTGTCTGGTGCAATAAGGACTTTTTTAAAGTGTGCAACCATGCACGAAATATGGAGTTCCAGAAAAAAAAGCAGTTCCAAAAGACACATTTCTGCAATTTATTTTTTTCAAAAATTGCATTATTACCTAGTGCAAACAGTGGCTAATAACAATAACCAGTTTTAGACTAGACACCAGGAAGAATTTAGTTATGCATGATAATCTCCTAATGCAGCAGGGAAAGTTCTGAAAGTGTCAATCATTCCACAAAAGCATAGCTGTCATACACTGCTGATGGGAACTGGTGCCATTCACAAGGCTGAATCCAATACCAATGCCCATTTGTAACCATAATCAAGAAATTATGCTGTAGCATCTTAGAGACTAACCTCAGGTTTGCTCATTGCTAGCCATTGATTCTAAGCTTTTATGAACAAGCCAAAAAAAACTCTTTGAATTTTGGCAAGGCTGATAAATATAAAAGACCTATTCTGAGCTGCTCCATTCTTCCTTTCCCTTTTCCTAAAATCTGTTGTCTGGTAATAAAGGGCTGAGCTGCTCCTGAGGATTTTCCACTAGGGAATCCCTAGTACAAAGTAATTGTAGTTTGAGAAACTTCTGGGCCTTTAGTAAGGTTGGAGGACTCAGCAAATATAATTCCTAGAGATCTTGGGCCATCCTTTATGTCACACTGCTGGGTCTGATGAAGGGCCACTGTGGGACCTCTCTTTCGGTCCCTCCTGTCACTCCTATGGGAAGGAAAGAATGGAGCACAGCCAAGTTAAAGGGGATTGAAAAGGGGCAGAAAAGAGAAAGTGGCTGTATGACAGCCAAGACTTAATGAGCCAGCCCTTTATGAGGTTTCAGAGAACACTTACAAAAATGGGTGTCCCATTTCACTGCAAATGTTCAACAGAATTAGCCCAGTTCCTATTGGGGGTACAGGTTTGCCCATCTCTAATTGCATGGCAGTAGTTTAATATTTTTATTATTACCATGATTTGTCTCCCTAGGCTCTTGGAAAGCACATGGTTCATCTGGATCTCACAGATGAACCACATTCCAATGAACATTGATTATGATCAGAATTTAGACTGGGTTTCTGCTCAGGTGAGGTAACATCCACTTCTGCTTTGAGGCACTAACTTTCTTTCCTCTAGTAAATTCATTAATGAATGAATACTTGGGGGCATGTCATCTCATAACTAAGGTCAGGGTTAGACTGCTGTTGTTAAATTGCTTCTGGACATAATCATGCAAAAAGGCAAACCTTTGATCAGCCTGTTGTCTTGACAGCTGGGGATTCTATTGCAACTGGAATGTACGCAATAGGATAAGACATGAATGATGGAAATAGGGAGAGGCGCAAAGAAAGCCCCTGGCAAGCAATCTTTCAAGAGTCGTGTTGGAGGGGGAGTACCAGGGAAAGAAGAGAAGGCACTCAACTCTGGGTTGAGTGAGTGTGGGGTCACACAAAATGATAACACACACTTAATAGTAAATGTGAGCTTGTTGAGTGTGAGCTGTTGAACTGTAGGTTGCTGATGAAATGTGGGTGATCCTTGTCTGAACCCAGTCAAAATGAAAAACAATGCTGAACAACCACAGTTCTTGGCTTTTCTTCATGGGTTGTTCATGGTCAACAAGCTGCAGTTTGTTAGTGCAGTTTCATTCAGACAACACCCCACGTTTAGCCCATACTCTGTGCTCGGTTATCATGTTCTCTGCACCCAGTCAGCATGATGTAGTGAAGAATCCTAACATAAAGAAAAGAATTTTGACACTGGTGCAGAAAGCAATAGGAGGCTACAACACAGGTGTCCAGCCATATGAAGGGTGTCTGGCCATTCTTTAGAGCTGGTCCCAAGCCAGGAGCATAATACTTAGCAGAAATATAATATTTTAGAATGTTCAGAGTGCATCACATATATTACTTCAGGAGCCATATATGCCATATTGCAGTTTCCACAGCAGAGTTGCAATGTGAATCCATGGCTTATGGTTCCTGCCACAATCTTATGTTATAATTGCTTATCTAAAAAGTGATGGGACTTGGATAGTCTCCCCAAGGAAGTTCCAGAAGACAGGTGCCACAATTGAAAAAGCCCTGGTCCTTCTCGTTGCTAGCTTAGCCCATGGTGGCATCTCACTTGAATAAGACCTTCAATGGACATGGACTTCTGAGATGTGCTAACTAGCCATGGTGGTGTTGGTCATACAGGAGAAGGCAATGCCTGGGATATCCTGGGCCCAGGCTACTCAGGGCTTCAAAGTGAAGGTCCAGAACTTTTAGTTCTGTCTGGCATCTCAGTGGTCAACCAGCAGGACTTTTTTTTCTCAGCACTGGAACATGAAATTCCACAAAACAATTGGGCTTTTTTTTTTTAGCTAACTGGTCAATTCTGTTTTTTGTTCAGCACTGTTTTCAGGTGCTCATCGTAACAGTTTAAGTGATTGAACTCTTGCCTGTATGTGTCTTATCGATGTGGGCTTCAGCATCAGCTCAACTGTTGTCTAGAAAAGTAAACAGGGATATCGCCATGTAGGTAGTGTAAGCCAGACATATGGGATGATCATTTCTGATCCCTGGAAAAATCAAAACAAAATCAAAACAATGATTTGGCTTCTATAAAGGAGGATAGTATTTTCAGAGTAATAGTAATAAGAAGATTTTCAGACCTGACACAAGCAGGGTGAGATAGAAAGAGAAAGGTTTAGCTTGTTCTGCTCATTGTGGTTCTGGAATAGTTTTACTTCTTCACACACTGCCTAGTGAAACTGCAGAAGCCACCATTGCACCATGTGGCAATGGGCCACTTTGAAACAGGATTAGGCAGATGCCTGGATAAGCTTTACCAGGGGCTACCAGTTGTGATGGTGATTGATCACCTCCCGCCTCAGAGGGGAGATGCCTCTGAACATCAGTTCCTGGAGAGCATCCCACTTGTGGGCCTTCCGCAGGCCTCTGCTTGGCCACTACAGGAACAGAATCCTGAAGCCAGCCAGCCTCTGGTTTGATACACTAGGAGTCTTCCCAATTCTTACACTGCATGATTCCTGGATGCCCACACACACACATACATACTTTAGTGCAAGAAGGCTCTTAGGAAACTCAGTGTTATCTTGCTGCATGCCCTGGTGAGCAGTAATGTAGATCAGCTGGTCCTAAGCAGTGGTCCTACTGCTCCCTCAAGGAGGAAAGTGAGCCCACAATGAAGAGAACAGAGGAAAATGGAAACAAATTAGGAGTTCCTTTCAAGTTTCCCCTGCAGACTGAAGAGAGAACTGACTCTCCTGGTGAACAGCAGCTTGCCCCTTCAGCTTTCCACTTCATCCTAAGTTGCTTATGTGTGTGGTTCTTCTTTGCTCATGCATGTAATTTGATTTTAAAATAGTTGTACATGTTGAGTCTTTCAATGGATTTTTCATGCAATAGTTGTAGGGTAAGAAATCCCTCAAAAGACAAGCAAAGAGAAATGGTGGTCCACCCTACAATGATGTTTAAGAACCACAAATAAGGACATTCACTGTGTGCTGGCAATAATCAAAGTAAATGCAATTCAGCCCATTTCTCCATCCTGCTTAGCTTGCAGCAACGTGCAATGTGGATCGATCCAGGTTCAATGACTGGTTCACTGGACACTTGAACTTCCAGATCGAGCATCAGTGAGTATAAACTATATGGAGAGCAAAGATGGTATTGAAGACATTATGCAACACGAATGACTCTGGGAAAGGCTTTCATGGAAATGACAGACCACATTCATATCGGGCATTAAAGGGCCAGGGACCTTCAGCAGAGATAAGATGCTTTTGGCTTCCTGGCATCTCTGCGGTATCAGTTTAACACCTTTGCTCCCTCTCTTCCGGCAGCCTCTTCCCAACCATGCCTCGGCACAATTACTGGAAGGTGGCCCCCCTTGTGAAATCCCTCTGTGCCAAGCACGGTGTTAAGTACCAGTGCAAGCCCCTGCTCACGGCCTTTGCAGATATCCTGCGGTAAGTGCTGATTAAAAGGGGGGGGGGTCAAATGTGGTGTGGGACAGCTGCATATTGGTGATTGTGGGCTGTTGAAAAAAGAGCTATTTAACGAGAGCTGTTTTCTTCCTTGCAGCTGTCTAAAGGAATCAGGGGAACACTGGCAGGAAGCTTATCTTCACTGACCGCAGGAGACAAGACCTCTCATGCTCAACACACAGCATATAGATTTTGCTTGGAAAGGATGAGCTTAACTTCCTAGGGAGCAGGCCAATCCTAGAAACAGACTGAGAACCGCAATGATTCTCTTTCTTCTGCATAGAAATTTGGATTTGCTAATCCCTCGGGCTTTGTGAATGGAAGGTAGAGATGGGGCTGAAGCTGAGGGAGAAGGCTATTCAGCTGCTCTTCAGGTGCCTTCTGTTTGTAGGGGAATGAAGGCAGACCAGCTTCCTTTGAACCTTGAGGTAATTGCAAAGAATGAGAAAGGAAAATGCAGAATGGAATGCTTTGCTTTCAATGTATTATTCTACCACAGCCATTTTCAAACATGCACTGGCACTGGGGTTGGTGAATGGTTCCGGGCATGGTCCTATGCATGATCCTCCCTGCCATTATGCAATAAAAGTACTTCAGCTCCTAGAATTCCAAAATGAAGTGAAAGTATCTTTTTTCCAATGTTACATAGGATGATTCATTGCAAAAAGCTTAAAAATGAATTCCTAAGCTATCCTGTAGCATATCCCGATCCTGCCAGGGAGATTTGTACCTCCGAGCACCATTGTATAGCCAGGGCTTGGCCTGACATGCAGCAATGGGAAGCACCCTGGTTCAGCTGGCAGCATCGCCAGTGGAGGGCATATGGTAAGCAAGAATTCTTGAAGTATTCGCCTGACCGGGGTGGTACGAATTGGATTCTGCTTCAGGCTGCAAAATATCTTGGGCCTGCACTGTCTGCCACTTGAACAGATGGGGATCTCTCTCCATGTTCATCCAAGTCCTTCTGAGTAGTGTTATTTCACAGGAATAATTCTCCCATGGGAAACTGTCATGTGTGAACTGACCTGTTGGTCTCACATCTTGTGATAAGTCAGTATCTTTAGGAAGTCTGGTATGGAGTTGCCTGTGATGTTCAGCAAATAGCTTCATGGAGGTTATTTGCATAACTGAGGCTATAAGATGCCTTTATTCAAGGAAGTATAAATGCTGAATGTTGTTACTGCCATACTGGAAATTAAAGAAAGCCATGATTAAACTTAGTTTTTAAAGGGACACAAGACAATTTGTTTTTGCCAAGCAGACAAACATGACAGCCAGTCTAGAAACTGTTTAATTAATACATATTTTGATCAAAACTGCACTTTAATTTACAGTTGCAGTTCTGGTGCTAATGTCAGCATCATTGTACATAAACATCCTCAGTCCCTGCTCCTCTGCATGTGAAATGGTTAGAATAGTGACTTACCTTACAACAATATTTTTTGGTTGAATGCAGTAATGATAGGAGAACTCTGCATATCTGTAAAGTACCAACTGTTGTTACAAGCAGAGAATCATGACTATGCAAATAAATGATATCTCCAAGAAAAATCTTAGAAATATTCTGAACTGGCTAAGCAAGTCAGTACTATATTAAATAAAGGATATCCAAGATGAAAGAAATGTTCTCACTTGGATCCTTCCAGCAATGCATGGATGTGTATGATCTAAATAAGGCAACACCAACTTATTTTCTAGTTGTGTTGAGGCTATGTGAAATCTACCTCAGCCACACCTAGAAACCTAAGTGATACCTCTGGCTGAAATCCAGTGGGGATAACACGTCCTACTCCGGCGTTCTTCCCTGATTTCAGAATGGATTACAGGGACAAGCCCATTATCCCTGCCTCCTCCATCATCTCCCCATCATTAAGGTATCACTTTCCATTGGGATGTCTCACTTCAGCAATGTGCCTATTCTCATGGAAGAATTGAGTAGAGAAAATTGCCCACTGCAGAATTCAAGCATGGTGAGGGCAGCCCCAATATCACAGAAGGGGACAGAATCAGCATGTGCATCCCATCCCTCATCAGAACGAGGGCAGCATACAAGAAACATCAGCTTACATTCATTGCTGGTCATGAGTCACTGCTGTTTCCAGTGCAACAGAACAATCATAACAAGTGGAGATAGAAATTCATATTTTTCTGTTCTTATAAAAAATGTAATTCAGTCTTAAGCACTCCTCCCCTGTACTTCTGCTCTGAATAGCTTGTCGCATCCCAGCCTACCACCTACCATTACATTTGATTAAAAAAGAAAGCAGTGGAGGATACAATTGCAGATCTTCTATGGGCCATGATCCGTAAAAGAGAAAGATCAATGATGGGGGGGGGGGGGCAGTTTACCACAACAGCAGCAAATGAAATGAACAGAATAAAAAGTTCTTTGATATTAACCTAATCAAGTGTTTTCCAGGAAAAAAGCCCCAAGCTCACTAAAAGTCATATATACTAAAAAAATAAAAAATCTACACCGTAGGACATTGAGGAAACATGTATTTCAGTGCCAGATTCAATAGCTGTGATGTACCTCAAATCACTTTTAAATAGAAGAATGCATATTCATTAATGGTTTTGCAAAGGTAGCAATTCTGTGCACAATGATGGTTACGTAGCCCAAATCTCATTAAGGTGGTTATTCTTTGGTCCACTTGAATCATAAATTATAAAGAAGCTACTCCTCATTCCTTGGGATTTCCTGTGGAAAGCTATTAAATTATTTTGTTCCCAGTACAGCATTCCAGATTGTTTTGTGTAGTTTTTGAGAAGCAGTTTCTATCCACAACACAGAAGAAACTCTTGTTAATTAACTACACTTGGATCATATGTGGTTTGACCACCAAGCTATAGAACACCTACACCTGTTTTTTACTGAGCCCTCTTTAGTTAGGTTTCATTAGCATCAACAAAGCTGCAAATGTACTTAGTTTTTTTTTCTTTTTCCCAGAAAAGGTGTTGCTGCTTAGGAGTTGCTGCATTGCACCATTGTGCTGTTTTTTAACATGTCCCAACCTGCATCTCCCATCTTTGCTTTACTGCAAAAGTCAAGAGCTAGACATTCTCCCTGTTTTCATGCTGTCACGTTCTACAGTTTCATCTCACTCCCTGTCACTGGGTCTTGCCTTCATCAGTGTTTCCCAATCCAAGATGTTCATTTTCTGCATTTGCAGAAGAAAGGTTCGAGCACAGGGCTGAAGCAAAATCAAGAGGAAAAAGAACAGTAAGAGTAACTGTATTTACCTGATCCAGAGGAAGAGAAACCCAAGAGACCTTGCTTTTGAACTGGATGCAAAAAAATGAGAAAGATTACCTTCAGATTTCTCAGCTCATTCCCAAATTGCAAAAGTGAGGGAACAACCTCAAGGCAGATTATAGATAATGGGATGCTCCACCCAAGCAAGGCCTCCAAGTCACAGTCTTCACTTATGTGGTATTATATATTGTATTTTTATTTAAATCTATTAGTATACGCAAATTTTATTGAAGCAGGGTCCTCTTTTAACTTCTTCGGTGATGTTTGTCCTATTTGACAAGATTCACAAGCAACCAAGTCAGCCTTGGAGATAAGTAGCACTGTGCTGAATTTCTCAGGCTATTTATTTTCCAACTTTCACTGGGGGGAGCGGTGAAAAGAAATTTCACCTGCAAATTCTGGGCAGGAGTGAGAGTTTGGGAGAACTTTCTCAGTGCTTCTCCAGCTCATTTACTGAGGAGGGCTGCGTAAGTGTCCTTTGCTATGTTTATCCTATTGTGTCTTTCTGGCTGCTGGGGCTTTCTGAAAAGGGCTTAGCCAGATCTTCCTGCCGCTGCCTGATGAGTGCTTGAAAGCTGGGCAACTTGTCCTTGTTCTCCTACTGTTTCCTTCCTTCGGCTTCTAGGACTTTTAGGAACAACGACAACCTAAACCAGAAATGCCTCTGTTACCTTTCAGGCCCTCAGTAGGCAGCAGTGCTGGAAAGACCCGAGGGTTAGTCCTGGATAAACCTTGAGAGGCTGCAAGGATGGGATAGAGGCTGGGTGAAGGGGTGGTAAAATAGAGGGCCCACACTTCTCAGGCCATGCCTTACAGTAAGGCAAGCACTGAAGCCCAGCAAAATTTCCTCCAGAACTCTCCAGATCCTGATGAAAGAGGCAGAAAAATGGCTGCTGGTTTGGCAGGCAAACATGAGGCTGCAAAAGGACAGGCGGGGTTTCAGCACAGTGCCGATTGTAAGAAAGGTTTATTTATATTTATTTATTAAAAGCTTTTCTAACCTGTCCACCACTAGCATCTCCGGATGGCTTACAATACAGGTTGGGCTGGTTAGCTACCATTTCAGACTGCTTCACACCTGTGGATGGGAAAGACGTTCCCCTCATGGGCAGCACCATTGTGTGTGGAGAGCCCTGTGAGAGTTAACAGCAGAGCCAATTTTCCTTCCCCCTCAAGGGGATGGAGCTGCTAAAACAGCCTGGGGAAGAGAAAGCCTGTAAAAAGCATCAGTCTTAAATCATCTAACTTACTTCTGTGGGCCAAAGTAGACAATCTGAGAAATGCAGGATCCATTTTATGGAAATTGTTGTGGCATGCTTGTTGTTAAATAGCAGCCACAGGTCCCTCGCAGTGGAATAAGTAAAAGCATAAATAAATGCAGTGGGGTGGGGGGAACTATTTCCTACATCACATTACTTATGAAAACCCCTCCCTGTGTGCTGCCGTTTGCCGCAGGAGGGAAGCTGTTACTGATGTCCAAATGATGATGATCCCAATCCCATAGTAACTATTCAACCCCCTGCACACATGTGCACATGCACACACACCACCACATATGTGAAATGTAATCAGGCATTTCAGAATGTATAACTTCGGGCCAATGGTTTGCCAGGAAATATCTCATTTTCACACCTAGTGGTGTTACCAGGGCTTTTTTTGTCATAGAATGCACTGGAACAGTGTTCCGGCACCTTTTTTTGATGGATTTTTGCAAGTGATTGTGAATCACCCTGTTGGGCATAGCAGGTTGGCAGCAAAAATCATTAACATAGTGCCTGTGGGCTGCTCGTGTGTTGGTGCTGATTGTCGGCACTGATTGTGAAGGCGTTGCTTGGCTTGGGATGCTGCTCGGCTTGGGATCGGTCGTGTGGTCGCACGCTGAGTGCTTACTGCCGGCAGCGACCATTGTGTAAAAGTGTGATCCCAAGATGGGAGTTCCGGCACCCCCTTTTTTTTTTACAGAAAAAGCACTGGGTGTTACCATCTATGAGCCAGAACAAAAGTATCATTGGAGGCCAAGGTCTGTTAGATAATTGTGGGCTGATCCAGCACTGCCATTCTGCTAAAGGAAGGATGCAACTCACAAATCCACTGGAGCTGTTCTGGAGTGGGGAGGAGAGGATGGGGAGGCCCTGCTCCACAAGTGCTGTGCTTCTGCTGCTGGAACGGTGGTTCCACCTCCATGTCTCCAACATAAGCAAACTTTGATTAAAAGGGAAAGTACTAATGCAAACTTCAGTTCTACATTCAATGAGAAAATATAGAAATGTCTAGTATACATTACAAGGTGTGTTAGAGGTGTGGGAATGACTGGGTGGGAGTAATCTAAGCTGAAGAACAACTTCCAGTGCCACAATGCTTGTCGTGTGTTGTGTGTTTGGAGTGAGTAGTGTGTGCTCTGGAGATACGCATCTCCAAAGATGCATTTCATCTCTGGCATTGTGTTAAAGAGGGCTTGAACTTTTTCTAAATTGAGGTCATGATACCAATAAGGGAGACCTCTGCTGTTACCGCTGATCCAAGAATGGCAATAACACCCTGGATGGCCTTGAGCCAGGTGCTGGCACTGGCACTGCTGCCATTATCTCCTATCTGAGATCGGAGATAAAGCAATGTGATCACCTCCAAAGGCATGCTTCCAGGGCAGCACTTGAAGGCTAAGCCCAGGAGGAACCCCTGGGCTAGTGGATCTGCATCCCTGATGGAATTAAAAATCTGGGAAAGGAAATGAAAGGTGCAATTTTTCCCTGCTTGCTTTTTAGGGGTGGTTGTTTACACACTGCTTTTCACACAGGAAAAATTGTACCTTCATCTCCCAGCTTTTCTGTGCTACCTGCACTCAATGCGAGTAATGGAATCCTTTGCATTCTGTTTGCTTAAGTATTTAATCAAGGCTGTGTTCCACTAATTCTCATTTAGCAGACTAATCTGTGTTGCAACACATGCTCTGGAAAGGGTGAGGTGAAGGAGCGTCATGAGTAGGTGTGGGAAACTACGACACTAATAATACATTCTAAAAAATAATAATACAAAAATAAGAAATGAATTACAGTACTGAAGAGAAAGAGAAAATCTGTATGTATGGGTGTAGGTATGCAGTATTGTAAAAAACAAATAGAAGAAACCAGTTCTTAAAACAGTTTAGAACTTTCTTAAAAAGTCAGTGTCTTATAGAGTTAAGCTATGTCACTGTAACTCTTGCATAGATTATAACAAGATCATGAATGTGAAGCATTTTGAGCATTTTGAAGTACTGTATGTTGGGTTTTTTGGTTTGTCTGTTTCTTCATTTCCTGAATATATTTCTGAGTTGCTCTGCTAATTTACAATAAACCATATGAATTTAAAATACCACAGTTGCAAGCAAAACCAAACCGAAAACAAAATGGAGAAAATAATCAGAACTTACTTGCTTTCTTTTTAGAGAATTGGGTAATATTTGCAGACCTGTTGGCTACTTTGGAGGGGCTTGAGCTGCCAAATTCTATTCAGACAAGCTTCCTTCCCACCCCCTCTCTGCTGAGGTTCTGCTCCATCCTTGAACACATACACATGCCTCAAAGCACACTGGCTTGGATATGCTCAGGCTGACACAGAGGAAGGAAAAGCCATGAATTTCTCTAGGGAACTATGCGGCCACTGATGACTCATCACCAGACATGTCATCTGGTGATTCACAGCTTTTTGTTAAAGTTATTCATATAGGATTTATGGCAGTCCTCGTGTTCGTAAGTATCGGTTGTTCATAATCCACATGTTCGCAACCAGGGGACTACCTGTAGAGTCCTGCCAATGGATGGCTTTTCCTGATTGACCCTCCAGTCTGTGCCAGCCTCTGGGTGTGTATTTCCTCTTTCCACTGACTTCAGTGGAAGTGAGGGAAAATGGTTGAGAATGACTGGAAGAAAAATGTGGGACGATACTCATCCCTGCCCTGGCTGCTTGTCTTCCAGCAGATCTTCGGATGAACTGGTGGCTCTGTAATGGATCATCCGCTCTGCACAAGAGCCTTCACCAGGTTCGCACCCTCCTGTTGTGTTAGGCAACAGCTTCCCTCACAACCGTACATTTGCCTTGGTCACCGGGGCCTGTGGGATTGTTGTCTAAAGTGTCTGGAGTGTAGCAACTTGTGACCTCCCTTCAAAATGCAAATTATTTTTCTGAAGCACCATAAAAGATATTTAAAAAACCCAAATTGTGTACTGTAAGATGCCAAGGAAGGCCTCAGCAGTTATAGGTGGCCTATAAATGCATGTATAAATAAATAAATAAAACTAAATATTAACACGTAACAAATGAACACATAAATAGAGCAATATACACTATTCCATTTCAAGTCATACATTGTTGGATCTAAAACCCATTAAGAAAAAAGGCAGACTTAAATACATACCTTTTTAGGGTCCATCCCAAAAGGAAATAGTGAGGGATCTAATAATATTGTAACAAAAAATTAGTGAATAACTCATTTTAGCTTCACTGAAATTAAAAGGGTTACTAAGAAATTGCTAACTGGCCTCCCTCAAAGCAACATGAAAGGTTTTTCAAAGCGAAATAGTAAGTAAAAAGCAACTAAAAATGCTTAATTATAAAAAAATAAGATTATAAATATGTAAGTAAAAAAGATAGATGTTTGGATAGAAAACAGTAATTGTATTAAAGACACATCTTAACAGAAGCAGGCTTGCAACAAATCCTGAGTTAACTGATGCCAAGAATATCCAGAGGCTTGACCTTGTTGCTGCAGATATTACAGAGAGTCTTGTGGCGCTCCCTAACTGAACTGTCTGGTCACTGAGGCCATTGCAGGATGTTCTCCTGCTGGTTCCACATCAACCCATCACCCACGCAGAGCCTTCAGTGTGGTAGCCCCAATTCTATGGCATCTGCTGCCCCAGGAACTCAGCCTGGTGACCACAATGTGTGGTTCTGCGTGCCTTCTGAAGACGTCTTTTTTCTGGGGAGCCTTCTTTCTGACCAGCTTCCAATTTAATGCTAACTTGTTTCTAATGCTTTCTTTTTTCTATTTTAGTGTTTTACTGTTCATTACTAGATATGAAATGGAATATAATTATTCCATTGTGTGTCTAGGCGTAGACAGACTGATAGACGGACAGATGGTTAAGATACGGGTGATTCCTGGGAGAGCACCTCTGCCCTTACCACTGTGGTTCTCAGATGGCTTGTCCCTGGGGATTCCAGATAGACTTTTGGCACAATTGGAGTCTGCTCAGAGAAGCGCTGTCACTGTAAGGGCCTCCATTTCTCTGCAGCCCCCGCTTCTGGAGGTCAGGCTGCACCAGGACTGCATTGTTTTTCACATTTTTGTATTTTATTGTTTTATGGTTTGTTGTAAACTGCCCAGAGAGCTCCTGCTATGGGTGGTATAGAAATAAAATACAATCCTTCCTGACCTTTTATTTCAGGATGCCTTCCTGAGCTAACCAGCCACAGTTTTACTGATTCCATTTTTAACATATTGCTTAATCCTGTTTTACCTTTTAAGGTGCAGTACCCCAGAAGTTCCATGCTGGAATATAAGTAGCATATACTTTTTGTAAAAAAAATAAAATAAACAAGGATTGAAATACTCATTCTGATGGTGCAATTGCTAGTATTACGTCATATGTGCAAGATCCAAACAAGCATTGGCTTGCTTCTGCAACACACACCTCTGATAAATGAGTAACAGAGAAGCAGGTTAGAGAATCACTTGGGAGTACATAATCATAAAAACATAATGAATGAAATTATAAAGACATAATTTCAGTGATGCACATAAGATAATAAAATGGCCCATATATACAATAAACACCTACTTTAGTAAAAACAAAATATAAACCAAGATAGTTGTGCTGTTCCATAAGAAAAATATACCATCCTCTACTGCAAGGCATTCAAGTAGCTTCTGGAGCCTGCTAGCTGCTAACAGGTCTGAATATTTTCCCCCTTTCTTCTTCTTTTTACAGTTCTTATTTTATATTTTTAACCAGTTTAATATGTAATTTAAAATTTTGTATTATAAACTTTTAATGATGTATTAAAATGTTTTATACCTTATATTGGTTTTTCAATGTGCTTTGTGTACTGCACAGAGAGCTTCAGCTGCTGGGCGATATAGAAATTAATTAATTAATTAATTAATTAAAATCACATCCAAGATCCACAAGGTATTGAGCAATACCTTTATGAAGGCCAATCAAAATTTCATTAAAATGTGCAAGCTTTTGCATTTTCCAGAACTCTTGCTCAGCTAGCACAAAAAGCAGGCAGCAGAGGAAGAAGCAGAAAGCCACAAATGTGGCCAGATGTTGTCAGGATGTTGTTTGCAATCTCAAAAGAGGGATGTGTTGCCTGCATGTGCAAAGGAAGGTACTTTGTAGCCAAAACAACTAAGTTCTCATACACACTGGTGTGGTTTAAGCTGCTCAGGAATGGGATCTTGAAATTGCAGCATTAGTAGCATTACACCTCTGACAATTGGCCGACTGGATTAAGCACTTACCAAAGAGAATTTAGGTCATTCCGTGTACTTGAAACCTCAGTGCTACATGATCTCTAAGCAGTTAGTGACAAGTGATCAACAATAGGCTGCTACCATTTGATGTTTTGTAGTATAGTATGCTCTAGGTATTAAATTTCTCTTTATGCGGCAGACATGTCCAAATGCTTTTGTTATGATTATCCTAGTCCGAATCTGAATCAAGATTGTACATATTTCTTATGAGGAAGAAATTATGTGATCAGCTTGCCTTCATACCCAAATGATTCTAAATGCATATGAGAAGGTTTGGGCACATAGGACTAGAAAAACCACAGTTGATGTTCATCTTCGAGAGTAAAATGCGGCTGTAAATAAAAGCTTTGATGGAGAGACCATACCTTTTCATCCCAGCTTTCCAACTGTCATGGTCTCATGACCAGAGAAAATCCTGTGGTCATGAGACCACAGATTTTGTTCCACAATCAGGATTATCTAGCCATTTTCTAAGGTTGCCTTTGAACTTCTGCCTGTGTCAGAAATTGGCTTGTCTCATATCACAATGATTCCCAAAGCAATCTGGCTTCTGCAGTCTCCTCTAGTGTCCTTTCCCCCCAATGTCAATGCCTTAATCTGATCATTCCCTACCAGCAACTCCCATGTTAAGCTCCTGCATTTCACAGTCTTTGTTTTCCATCTATTTTTCTCATCAGACTGCTTCTCCATCCTTGGTTCTCTTATTCTAGGTCACACCAAGGCAAACTGGGCACCAAGGCAACAGAAGGCGTTCAAGACGCCTTCATAAAAAGACTACCCTTCTCCATACAATCAAATTGAAATGGCAGCAAAGGCACTTGCTAGCATCAGTTCCTGATCCAGAGATTTCCCCTCAAGGAGATGTTGCTTGCCTCTTATTGATGCAGTTACACATTGAACCAAAGTTCCCTGGATCCTATAGATAGTTGGAAAAAGAAAATGAAGCAGGTCAGTTTGGCTCAGAAAATATAAATCTCTGCATTTTCATACCAAGTAAGGAAATCTGTGGACACACTAGTATATGAGCAGGGATGTTGAAATCAGAAATATTAAGGCAGTCCAGGATGACACAGACTGTGGCACTTTCTTAACAGTGTGAATCTGATGCATCTTCACAAAGAGGGGAAATGTCCTTTCCTGAAAACTGGAAACCCAGCCTTCTCCCACTGACCAGTACGTACCACAAAATGTCAGCACAGAGCCTGGGACTGATGCTCAGTGCCATGTTTTGCACATACAGGCTTCACCAAAGGGGTCTCCTTCCAGAAATTGTGTCATGGAATAGTAAGGAAAAGGCTGCAAAGAGAGACAGGTGCTCAGGTGGGGAGACCTCTGGGACCCCAAAAGCAGTCCACCCATGATGACTCCTGCAGCTGGGCCTGAGGTAGGATGAAGAAGCCCATGGTCCTGTCTAGCAGGGTCAACCGACTGTCTCCTCCCAGAGAGGGGACCTCTCTTAACCTGTAAGCTGCAAATCTCTGGTCCTCCCCCACTGATCAGTACTTACTACACAATGTCAGCAAAGGCTGTGAGCAGAGGCTTCGACTGATACTCGACGCCATGCTTTGCACATATGGACTTCACCAGAGGAGTCACCTTCCAGTAGTTGTGGTGCGGCATGGTAGGGAAAAGGCTGCAGAGAGAGAGAGGTGCTGGGATCTCCGGCCTTCCTCGGATTCCTGAGCGTCCTTTTCTAGACATTCACTATTTTTTATTTGGAACATTTCTATTCCATCCTATACAAACCAATTGTCTCAGAACAGCTTACAGTATAATATAGATAATAAACAATCTACAACTATAAGATAAAATGCAACTGAGGCTATTAATATTGATAAAACCAGATTAAAATCATTCAAGCTTTAAAATGTTGGGTAAATAAAAAGGATTTTACCTGGCGCTGAAAAGCGTATAAAGTCTCTGGGGAGCACATTCCTCAGTCAGGGCACCACTGCAGAGAAGGGTCTCCTCCGGGTGTTTGCTCTCCAAACCCCCTTTAAGGAGGATTAATCCATTGTGAAGCTTGCCCAGGAGATGCTCTTGCTTACAAGGCTAATCACCTTTCATAAGCACAACCGTGCAGTGCAAGGCCTCAAAATAAGCACTCTCATTAGCATCTCTTGCCTAGATTGTTTCATGTCCTAGGTCAGTCGGCACAAAATGGAACCTCATACTGGCTAAATGGTGCCCTTGTGCGGCACACAGTGCATGCTGGTATTAGCATGTGACGCTCTGCGTGCATTGAGGCCGTTACGGGCATTTTTAGGTGGAACACTGAAGGGAACAGCACTAGGCCAACGTTTGCACTTTCTTACGCTGGCACAGAAATAGATATATATTGGCTGAGCACATTCCAAACATGGGCACAACAGAGATCTGTAAGAGCAGAGCATGTATAAGGCAGGACAGCAGTCTTCATGGAACACAAGGCAGGAGACTTGTGGGTATGTGATACAGTTAGGGATGCTGAAAGTAGACTTGCTTCTCTTTAGCACAAGCATTTCTTCATCTGTACCATCTTGGTTTTGCAATACCACTGGTGTTGTTCCCCACACCCAATGTTTCCAAGAGTTGCTGGCTCATAAACGCTTTTAGTCATAGGTAGTTCGCATGCACATTTCTTGGCTAGTCATTTGGAGAATGAACATGGCTCGATTTATAAATAATGCAAGCTACAGGCTGTCGCAGTGGCTAATAAGTCATGAATCTGAGCTCATCTCTCTAAATAACCTATGGAGCGTTTGCACAACCCCCACTGCTTTTATGCTGGTTAGATGCCTATCCACTGTTGTATTACTGAGAGAATCCTGTTTGCAGAAAAGACATAAGCACACCCTGCCTATAGACTATCTTCTGATAGTCTGCTCAAGAAAAAGCTAAAACAAAAACCTACTACTTTCATCTTTACCGAGAATCCATAAGGGAAGCACTGCCACTGGCAGAACAACTTGTTAGCACAGCTGGGCCCCAAGGGAACAATAACCCAGAGTTTCCGAAACTCACACACAGCCCTTCTCCAACACCTGAGGGTGGGTTATCATGCTGTCTTGATATATTAAAAACCCTGCCCAACCCACGAGGCCTATCAATGGAAGTTTCCCACCCCTTAGTGTTGCACACACATGTTCAATTGGGTCTGATTTGGTTGGAGCTCCAACCTTGAGTACATCCTTCACAGACCAACTGGGGGGTCACCCCACACCGTATTTCCTCAGTATGTTTATGCCTTTGATTTGGCAACCTTTTCCAGAAAAGGTGGTCAGCCATGAGAGTGACTGGGTTTAACTCACACAGTCTCAAGCCAACGGGCAAGCACGAACATTTGCCACGTCAGATCTTTCTCTCCTTATCCTCCATCAGTGATTGGGCCTGGAGAACTTACCTGCACAAACCTCCTTTTGCCTGCTTCCTACTTCCACGCCTCCCCAATCCTCTTTCACTCCCAGGGATAACCAAGCATCTCAGCCAAGGAAGCTGCAAGCGGAACACTTGGTGCGTACCTGTCATCCCGTTTACACCCCAGAGCCGGCCTCCAGGAGAACTCACCGAGTCGTTCAAGTTCTCATTGCATATTTAAATGGGTCAATAAACTGCGTCTTTGCTCTAACATTTTTGCATTCCCCCAAAGTAGCAACTGTAAGTTGTATTAGCGTTTAACGCATTTTCCATTAATGGAAGAAGGGAGTGTGCATGTGTTGTTTTGGAGCCCCCCCTTTGCCAAAGACACACTAATGCAAATGAGGACAATCCTTGTAATGAATGTACGCACACGTGTGTGCATGTGTGTACAAATTTGTGTAGGTTATCTAAAACACAGTGATCAAACAGAAGGACAAAAGGCAGCACATAGTTTGCTCGAGCTACTCCTCTTTTATTCAACACTTACATTGAGATTTAATTGGTTAGACTATCATCATCCAAGAAAACTGCACACAAGAAAAATGTCCACTATTAATGCATAGGGGAGAGAGAGACTCCTCTATTTCCAGACTTAGCATTACCTTTTAAACAATCAGCACCTGGATGAGAAGGGCATTTTATCCCAAGCCAGATCCCTCCAAATGCCAAACTAGGCAAGACTGTCGAGATCTACGAGAGGACTTCCCGTCTCTTTCAGTGTGGACAAGTGACAACCTGTGACTGAGTGGCGGTGATGCCCTGAGGAAAATGCAGTGCTGGCCTTTAAAAACCCGAGTGTCCTTTCCCCGTTGGAAATGCTGACACCACATTGCTTCCTTCTTATGGAAACAGTGTGGCGTTTGTTCAGTGTGTGTGTGTGTGGTATACTTTCCCTCACACGGGAAACAGCAGCTCCAGGGCACGGGCTGCACTTAATCCCCGTCCAGATTATGCATACATGGGCACACATGCAGGTTTTCGGCCAAGTTTTACTACGGTGACATTTCTGTTATCTCACCTAGTTGGGTGTCACTTGCAACTTGTATCAGGCTCTTGGCAGACTGGAACAGTTGCATTTGAGACAGGCTTAGTGAGTGGAAGGAAGGAAGGAAAGAAGCTGCCTTCTGTCATATACCATATTAGGTAAGATGGACAGACATAAAAGAAGCGGTTGAAACCAAGAGGAAGAAGAAAGGGCAGGGTGCGGGAGATATGCTTTGGGGTTGCGGCTCCCTTTCTAAGAAGCACTGTGCTAGGATTGTGCCCCGTTTCTTCTCCTGCATTCACTCACATTTGCAAGCTGTGTCACATCAGCCGGGACCGATGCTACCAAGCAGTACAACGCTCTGATGCCCTCTGCCATCTGCCTCCCCAGCCAAAGCATTCCTCAAAGGTGCATTACACCAAAAAGGGGTAACACACTGGCTCATGCTGTGTGCCACGCTGCACCGCTACTCCCTGCGGGTTGGAAGAGGAATGCTTTAAACCTTCTCAGAGGGTGCCCTCTACTGTCTCAAGCAATGAGACTCCATGCTGCAAGCAGCTGTCCCTACAGAAATGCAGTAAAGCAGTTGCTGAGTCCGGTGCTCCTATTTCCACAGCTTCCATTTGGATTGCATTTCCATTCTGCCCCTCAACTTAGCTTGCTTGCTTGCTTTCTCCAAATCACTGCTACCAAAACAAACAAACAAACAACCAAGGCAAGCAAGCAAAAATAAAGATGGCCACCCATTTGGTGATGTGCAAGGCAATCCAATTTGGGGATAAATGTTATTTTAATTTCTACACTTCCCTATAGCCAAAGCTCTTGGTTGCTGTATACTTGCTTCCATGCTGTATGGGGGGTGGGGGAGTAGGGGGAGAAATGAGGCCAAGGACAGCAAAAAAATCCAGCTGGCCCATCACTCAGCTGACATTCTCAATTGGCAAGGGAGACAAATGTCACCATGAGGGAACATTCACTGTCAATTACTGAGATAGCTCAGGATTGTAACTCAGTCTCAGGAATGTAACTCGGACTGCAATGTTGCAGTCTTCTGTAACTCAGGCAATGTAGGAAGGCATCTGTGTGGATTTTTAACCATGAAAAGTGACCAATTAGAAGGAAAAGACACTTCCTGCTCTCCCCTTACCATAAAACCGAATGTATAAATACAGCTGGAAGGCAAGGTGCTATTTCTTAATATAGAGGAACCTTCTCCAGTTTGGGGCCTGCCAGATGTTTGGACTATAATTCTCATCAGCAGTGCCAGGCAGCCTGGCCAATGATCTTGCGGGCTGAGGTCCAAAAGACTTGGAGCAGGCAAGGATGACTTAAAGAGTCTCACTGGGGTTAATTTTCTGTTTTGGAATGTTGGAAATTGTGCCTTATTCACCCATGAAGGGGCATTTTGAGCAAAAGGGATTTGGTCCTATGTGAAGGCCAGAATATCTATAATTCAGTTGTGCAATATTGAAAAAGCCCTTAAATAATTGAACCATAAAAGGAGTACAAAATGAGCACAGATCCAAGTGTGTGTGAATTATTTGGTCCTCCTCGTAACTCTGAAGGCAGCTTGGCAGCAATGCCAAGGGCCTAGAGCATCCACTTGGAGTCATTTCACTGTGTGATCAATTATCAGTCCTCCTCAAGGTTCATTCTCTTTTCAGTGCGTGACCCCATGAAGTGATAGAGGCACTTTGATAATGAAGGCTCATTTTTGTGCAACGTACAGCCAGGAATATCACAGGCTCCTGAGCACAGGAAGTCCATCTCAGATTTTGTTCCACAGCCAGGATCATGTAGCTAATGTTGCCTTCGAACTTCTGCCGGTGTCAGAATTTGGCTCTCATTTCACACTGATCACAACACAATGTGGCTTCTGTAGTCTCCTTTGCTCCTCCTGTGCCTCCTTTCCCCATGGCAATGCCTTAATCTGATTATCCCTACCAGCGGCTCCTATGCAAAGCTCCTGCATCTCCCAAGCTTCTCCATCTAATTACCAACATCCTCGGTACTGTTATCAAGAGCAAGCTGGAGCAAGGCAAACTGGACTCCAAGGCAACAGAAGGCTTTAGAGACTCCTCCATAAAAGACTTTCCCATCTACATACAAAGAAAGCAAAATGGCAGCAAAGACATTTGCTGGCATCAGTTCCTGATTCTCACCTTGCTGAATTTGCATTTTTTTAAAAAAATTAAACATCTCAGTCCATTCAAGAGCAGAAAGGAGGAATGGATGAGTAACAGGGAAGAAATAAAGATGCCTCGAAACACCTCGACCAGCATTTGGCTGCACACCCAGTTTGCCACCCATCTGCCCAGTGTTGGAGGCAGCAAAGGTGGGAGATCTTCCCCCCCGGGGGGGGGGGATGTTGCTTGTTTCTTATTGATGCAGGTATGCATCAAGCCAGAGCTCTCCCGAATCCTTCAAAGAGCTGCAAAAAGAAAAGGAAACAGGTAAGGCCAGCAAATGCAAATCATTTAGTCTCTCTGTGAACTGAACTGGAGCAAGGAATTCTGAAGGCACTCTGATAATAAAGGGCACATTGGAATAAGAAATACTGAGATACTTAGGAGAGGGCTGGTGCTGGATTCCACCAGGTCATTGGCATAGTGTTGCTAATGGGCCCCTTGCTGTCAAAGCTGCCCATCTGCTGAAGCAGCCCATCCACTGGCCCACCGCAGATGCCACCTGCCGCTGGAAAGCCTGGCACATCAGGCCACCTCCCAAACCTCTAGCCTGCCCGGGAAGAATCTGGCCCATTCACCACCAAAGCCCTCCACCCACCAGCCAAGCCGTTGCCTGCCGACCAGCCGAGCCCACCAAATGAGACCCCCGCTCCTGCCTGTCTGCCCTCTCTCTCTTCTTCTATGACTATGCAACTTTTGACCTGGTTGGGGAGAATGGCACCAGCTCCTCTTCCTCAGTCGGCCAGCCCCACTGGCCAAGTGCTGAGGCACCTGGCCAGCTGGGCCTGGAGGAGATTAAGACTTCTTTTTTATTAATATGTTGAGTAGCAGCAACCTGAGCAGATCAGATGCTGCCTTTTGGGGCAGCCAGACAGTAAGGGCACATGAGCAACATAAAGCCCCACTGTGTCCTACTTGGCCATGTTTTCCCCAAAGTGAAAATCTGATTGGTTCAGATCACTTCTACTCAAAAGTAAGTTTTAAAAGATCCTTTGAAAAACAGGGTGGCATGGGGCCTGGAGGGTCAGTCAGGTCCTTTAACCAGTGGGGCAGGCAAATGGGGGAGGAGGAGAATGGCAACAGCTGCAGCCGGCTCAGGTGCAAAGATGGGCCTTTCTGAGCCTCTGGGACCCCGAAAGCAGTCCACCCATGATGACGCCTGCAGCTGGGCCTGATGTAGGATGAAGAAGCCCATGGTCCTGCCCAGCAGGGTCAACCGACTGTCTCCTCCCAGAGAGGGGACCTCTCTTCTCCTGTAAGCTACACATCTCTGGTCCTCCCCCACTGACCAGTACTTACTACACAATGTCAGCAAAGGCTGTGAGCAGAGGCTTCGACTGATACTCGACGCCATGCTTTGCACATATGGACTTCACCAGAGGAGTCACCTTCCAGTAGTTGTGGCGCGGCATGGTAGGGAAAAGGCTGCAGAGAGAGAGAGGTGCTGGGATCTCCTGCCTTCCTCAGATTCCTGAGCTCCTTCCTTTTCTAGACGATCACTATTAATCCATCGTGAAGCTCACCCAAGAGATGCTCTTGCTTACAAGGCTAATCACCTTTCTTTAGCACAACTTTATGGTGCAGGGCCTCAAAATAAGCACTCCCATTAGCATCTCTTGCCTAGATTGTTTCATGTCTTAGATCAGCTGGTACGAGATGGAACACTACCCTAGTCCAAGACTATTTACACACTTAGAATTATCTATTTTATTGTCCCTCTGTTCAATTCTGATCATACCCAGTGCCTACTCACATGGTGCTTCTGTGGGTTCATTGAATCCCATAAAATCCTTACAGACAAGTCACCTGCATCCATACCATGAATTATTCCAGTATTATCCCAGCTCCCTGAGTTGTCTGGTAGCCCACGAAGCTCTACCTGTTTCAGTCCCTCCATAAGGTCACTTACAAGTATGGCAGGTGCCCTAGTTAAACTCCTCCCAAAAGAAGAGATCCCATTTTTTCTTCCAGGCATCATATGAGTCGATTTTTCCCAAGCTGTGATGCCCCCACCAAAATTCCACCCTCCCCTCCCTCAAAGAGAATGTACTCACTGGTGCTCAATTTGGAAGTTGAGGTGCCCACTGAACCAGTCGTTGAAGAAGGACTGGTCTACATTACATGTTGCCTGGAGCTGGAAGGTGAAGAAAAACACAAAGAACTCTCACATCAGGATATTCTGGCTTGATAACTCAATGGACTCAACATGGTTTGTCACTTACAGTCCTTAGAAGAGGAAGGACAAAATAAACCTATAGAGCTGCTGCAGGGGGGCACCTGAAACCGTAGGCGTGTGCAACACACCATCCACAAGCCACTTGCTGCCCCACCTGGTCAATCCGGCAGCCTACAGTAATCCTGTCACTGCCAAATTCGCTGCTGTGGAAGCCGCTGAGAACGTGATTCTGCTTGTAAGCAAGGCATGCACTTCCCACACAACTCCTTTTTCGGCAATATCATGGGGTGGTTTTTCAGTCACCATCAATAGTGGCATTTTCAGTGACTGCATGTTTGCACATGGCCTTTGGCGAGTCCCAAGCTGCAGCGACACAGACTGCTGACAGCCAGGAGCTGCCAAACCTTGATCTAAGGGGACCACATTTTGACTATTATGCCACCACCTCACTGGGTTCTGCTATTTGTGCCAACCAGAGGAATGAGAGGAATACCAGGAGCACAGTGGAGGAAAGAACAGGTTATAGCCGCCCCGAGGCTTTGTTGCGATGCAGGCAGCACAGAAAAGTTTTAAATATATAAATAAATAAATAGAGCCAAGGCTCAAGCTGAAATGCCCTTCTAGCATCCCTGGGACCCAGACATTCACCACAAACTGCTAATCTGCCATGATGGAAGTTAATGTGTTGTCCTAATGCAGTGCTGGGCAACTTGTGGCCCCCCAGATGCTTTTGCCCCTCATCCCCCACTACTGGCTAAGTTGTCTACAGCTAATAGGCAAAAACATCTGGAAAGGAGCAACTGACCCCTCCCTGGCCTAATGACTTCACATGCTCTGGATCAGTTTCTGTCAAATATTCCTGTTCTTGCTCATCTGATTTTGTCTTTCACTCATCACAATGGCTTGTACATAGCACACCACTCATTCTTCCAATCATCCACTGGTATTCTTCTTCCTCTACTTCAGCATGCCAGCCATCTTCTTTGTTACCTTTTTTTGAAGTAAGAGACGAAGTCTGAAGATGTTGAAAAGACTATGTAGTTTATTCCAAGGAGTAGCTATCTGCATTTTGGCTCTGGATAATTTACATGGACTATCTTTAAAATCAGTATTTACAAAAGGTCGCTGTAGATTAATCCTGTAGATTTATCCTTTTCAGAGATCTCAGCAGGAACTGTTATAAATGCTGACCCCGCAAAAAGGACCATATGTATTATTCGGGGCCAAAACATGCAAGCCAACTCCTTGGAATAAAAATGCTATTTTTGCATCTTGAGACTTCATGGCTTTTCATTTGATTGGGCATTTAAAAAAATATTCTCCAGTTTTCTTTGACCTCCCTTTCTTGGATGTATCATCTTCAGAAACAGTGAGACTGGGCAGGACAGGTGGCTCACCTGGGTTGAAAGCCAGTCCAAATTCTTATCATAATCTATGTTCATTGGGATGTGATTCATCTGCGTCACCCAGACAAACCAGTGACTCTCTATAATTCTGCATAAAACAAAATGATTAATAAGCACAATTCCACCCAAACACGAATGTGATAAAAAAGAAGTAAAATTTGTTCAGAACCAATCAAAATAATCTAAAAAGGTGAGCAGAGAGCCAGAATTGGATAATTACAGACAGCAGATGTGAACAGGTAAACAAAAGAGTGGAAAGTTCTCTGCAACCAAAAATGGTTTTATGAGGAACACAAACCCACGATCACTCAGTGCAGGTTAATAAGTCATAAACATTCTTTATAACTGTGACATACTGACAATCAGGTTATATTGAAAATAAAAACCAAAAATGAGCAGGGAGTTCTTTTGGTGTTAAACTGGGAGTGCAATGGGCAATCTATATACCCGCTGTGAGAGCAGATTTTGAGAGTCACGACTATTTCAGTATAGCATTCCACTGGCAAAGTGCATGCCATTCTGGAGATGTGGAGAGAGGGGACAGTATCACTGAGACCCTGCAATTAATCTCTGGATGACAGCACAAATTACATGCATTTAAAACGGGGCCCTGATCAGCAAAGGCTGGACCACACAACCTCACGCTAGGACAAGATCCTTGAATGTGAAAAAGGGTGGAACCCTGGACGGGACAGCGAATGCATAGAGAGCATAGGAAGCAGGCTTATTCAGAGTCAGGCCTTTGCTTCATCCAGCCCAGCACTGTGGATGCAAAGTGGCAGGGGCTCTCCAGGTTTCAAGCAGGGTTCTTATTCACTTTCTCTACTTTAAGATGCCAGGGACTGACCTGAGACCTTCTGCATGCAAAGTTGGAGGCTCCCAAAATACTTTTGTTTGGGTGTAGGTGAAATACAGTATTTCAATTGTATTTCAATTCCTCTACCACAAAATGTAATTCTCAGGGTAGAAGTGATTTTGGTCCCTAGATAGGGACATGCACACTTTTATGTTTATCATGGGACACTCTTTTAGACTGGGTTTGTCCTTCTGTCTTTTATTTTTTCACATAACAGCATAACAATGCTCAGTATAAAATTCAAGCACATCGTGCACTCAGAATCATTGCAGTGGAGCTATGCTGAGCAAAAGCCGTCTAGGCGGCATGCCAGTGTCCTTGTGCCAGCAGCTAAAAGGGACTTGGCTTCTCTGTAAGAGAGCTCCCACTTTCCATCTTCTGAATTTCCTTTTTATACTCTTATAAAAAGAGTATAGTTTTTGTGCTCCATATGCTTAAATAAATCTGTATCTCTCTCTCTCTCTCTCTCTCTCTCTCTCTCTCTCTCTCTCTCTTTAAAACTTTTATATGCCGTCCTTTATGTATGACATCTCAGGAGGGTTTACAATAATTAAAAGCAGAATACAATAAAACAATCAATACCAATATAATAAACAATATATAACCAATAAAAATAAATTAAATCAAAAGCGACTGTTGAAACCATTAAAATACTAATTTTTAAAATAACAATTGAATAAAAAGGTTTTGACCCGGCACTGAAAAGAATACAGGCTCGGCACCAGGCGAACCTCTCCAGGGAGCGCATTCCACAATCTGGGCGCCACCGCAGAGAAGGCCCTACTCTGAATAGATGTCCTTTTTAACTCCTTCAGGGAGGGTTCTCGGAGCAGGGCCTCTCTCACAGATCTTAAGGGGCATGAGGGCGTATAAGAAAGGAGACATTCTTTCAGGTATCTTGGTCCCAAGCCATTTAGGGCTTTACTGGTCAAAACCAGCACCTTGACTTGGGCCCGGACTTCTACCAGTGGAGCTGGTAGAAGACCAGCGTTATGTGATAATAACGACCGGTCCCCATCAGCAGCCTGGCCAGTCTATTCTGTACCAGCTGAAGTATCCGGACCGGTCTCAAGGGCAGCCCCACGTAGAGCATGTTGCAGTAATCCAACCGGATTTATGTCTCAGTAAGGCACATTCCTATGGATACATTTCTGTTCCTACATCAATCATATCTGAACAATGAAATCCAGACCTGCTGAAGTCAAACCTCTCACTATGATTGATGATTCCAAGGACATGCTTATAATTATATCCTTGAATCCCATGACAGGACAGAAGCCTGTCTGTGACAAAGTAATTATCTCTTCTTACAACATGCCACCCATGTCTCTGTGACTCAAAAATCATCTCAATTTATGATCAGAAAGACTTTGCTTCCTTAACTTTCCACATACCTAATTTAATAATGGCTCAGTTGATGTACAAATGGACACAATCTGTTCTCAGTCCTTCTCTTATCAATTAAGATGTGTGAATAACTGTGTTAATAGTCTAGCACAATCTGTCTCCATCAGAGATGGCTCAGAGATAAGGCATGATTTGTTCTAACAAAGAAATCCTCATATCACTGGATCCCTGTATCACGGTATTTTTTTAATCCAGAATTTGCACAGTGCCATCTGATCACTCAGTTTCCTGGTGGCATAACTGAGCAAGGTGGCCCAGATATGGGGCATTCACCGCAATGAAGCTCTATCACTAGGACAGGGCTGCTGACCCCTTTCAGTCCAAAGAGAAGCTCACAGGGGCAGCATCCCAGTGCTGGGCTGCATCAAGGCAAAAATACTAGCGTGCATCAATAGCTAAGCTTTAGGCCAGGGGGAACATTAGCATCTGGGGAATTCCAGAGGGCCACAGTGGGACCACAGATGGATTGGATTTGGTCCACAAATGTGAGACTCCCAGATTTATCTACAGTTATTAACAGTCCTGTTTAGCATCCAAGAAAAGGCTGGGTACCAGTGATAAACTTACCTGAGCAGGAAGAAAAGCCCAAGGAGGCTCTTTAGCTCCAGTAAGAATGAGTAAGTCACAAAGAACCGGATATAGAAGGTCACCATCCAGGCCAGATCCTATCACAAAGCAGAGGAGGAGCGTTCTGCAGAAGGGAATGTTACAGCGAGACCCACGCGTTTCCTCCCCAATTTGCACACTAGCCCCAGAGGCCACATGGGCAGCCCACATTCACTGTGCTTGTGCCATCCCTCATGGGGCTGCAGTGGAAATAAAGACCAGCCCTCAAAAGATCCCACATGCTTTTATCAATGTGTCCAAATGCTTTCAACTTCAGTGGCTCTGAAACAAAAGTGAAGATACAACCACCCAAGCTCTGTGTAAACTTTAATTTACATTTAAAAACGGATTAGCAGATTTAGACTTAAGCTTAAGCAGGCTTAAAGTGGGTTGAATTCTTGTGCACCCAGAGTGGCCGAGCTGACCTAACTCCCTGCCATTACTACTCTTGGTTCATTCCCCTAACACAATCACTTTAGTCCTGTGCAGCCCCGTTAGGGAAGGCCTTCCTACCTTAATGGGTTCCAACAAGGTGTGTGTGTGTGCTGTCAGGGAGGGAATCTAGGGACGTACCTTCAAGACTAGCTTGCAAAGGAGCCCATCTCTGTAAGTGTAAGTGTGCTCCAATAATCAAAACACTGAGGAAGACAGAAAGCAGCCAGGGAAGTAAAGCACCTGCTTATAAATGGCAATTAACCCACTGAAAACAAACCTGTCGAGGTGCCCAAAAGGCCCTGCATTTGGAGCTTACAAGTATCAGTGGCAGGGCAGGAGGAACAGCAGAGGCAGCCTTGCCCCCCTCCCCCCCCTGCATTTTGTGCTTGGTGGGCCTTCTTGCCTAGTTAGTTGGAGTATCTGTGAGGGAGAAGGACAGAGAACAGAGAAGCTTCACAACACCTTCCATCCTGCTCTCTCTAGGCTCCTTCGCTCCCCAGCCTTCAAAATGCCCCCTTCTCCACTCTCAAGGTTGCTTTCTTGACTTCAGTGAGCAGGTGGCATGATGGCTCTTTCTGACTGGCTGCAAGTGGGAGGGAAAGGGGAACCCTGGCCACAGATCTGGGAATCCAAGTGACCCTCAGTCAATGCCCACAGGTCATGAGAATGCTCCTTAACTGACCCTAAAGCATGGGCATTGTGTCAGAAACTAAATCCTGAGGCACCATAGCTTTTGCCTTCTGCCATTGCTCATTTTGGAAGTGGCAAAGCTACCAGACACCTATAAATCAAGATGGGTCCCCTGCAGACTTTGTTGGTCTAGTCAGTTCCAGTCCAGTTTAAAAATTAGAAGGTGGCACTGCAGCATCAGAACAGAAGCGTCAAAGAAAACAGAAACCAGCCAAGTGAGTTAGGTTACCTGGCTAAGTTTAGCAAAAGGGCCCTCAACACCTCCCTTACCTGTATTATTGAAAACCCTCTCGGTAAATAATTTAAAAGACCCATACAGAGAAGATATAAAATGAGAGAGCTGATAAGGGAACAGGAGCTATCCAGTATATTGCACAGACGGGTGACTATCTTCTGCAATGCATGGCTGCCTTTCAGGGAATAAGTCCTGGAGAAGCCCGGTACGGACATACGACTCACCACCCATTGTCTGCGCTGGATGCAAAAGTAGAAGATGTACCACTGTAAATAGAAAGGCACCAGAGCTGGAGGTCCAACTAGAAAAGAATGCAAAGACACATGTACAACTAAAGTTAGTTCAGAACAAATTAATGCTCAGGGCATCTAGACTTGCTGATGCATCCCCGATGCATGTCATCTTTTCCCACTTTCCCCTCTCTCTTCCCTTTCCGTTATGTGTGGGGCTGGATGTCCCAGCTCACAGGCATTGATTCGGTCCATCTGGTCCCTGTAAATCAGGGCAGGCAACCTCTTTGGGTCATGGCCACATTTGGAAATCTGAGAAATTGCTCTGGGCTCCACCACGAAGTGGCTGCCAAAGGAGGCAAGGCAAGAACAAGTTTGTTGTTATGTGTCATCAAGTCATCTCTGATTTAGGAGGACCCTGTGCATGACTGGCCACCCAAATGCCCAGCCCTTGTCAGCCCTGCTCAGCTCTTGCAAACTCAAGGTGGTGGTTGCGCTCATGGAACTGAACCATCTCGTTGCTGGTCTTCCTTTTCGGCCTTTCCCTTTCCCTAGCATTTCTGTCTTTCCCACGGAATCTTGCCCTTGCATGATGTGCCTCCAGCACATGTTCCCCCCAAAAGGAATTCAGGGCAGAGGTGAGGTCTGTGTCTCATCACACTAAAGAACTCGTTTGAACCCAGAATTCAGAGCAACAAGCATTTCCATCTCCCAGCCATCAGAAGTAAAAAGTCGTTTCACAGCAATCTGAAGTTCTGGAGAGAAAAAGGTGTCAATCATGAGGGGTTTTTTGGGATGGTGGTGGTAATGAGAGGATCAAGGCACCTTGGTCCCCAAGAAAGGTGCCCAGGGGTGCACTGGGGAGACAAGACCCATTCTAGGGAGACTAGACCCATTCTACCAGACTACTGCAATGGGATGGTGTAAACCAGTGTCCTGCAACACCAGGAGGTTGGACCCAATGGCCTTCTTGGCCCCTTCCAACCCTACTATTCTATGATACAGCGCCCTGTATGTGGGGCTACCATTGAAGACTTATGATACATCTTCATTTGTTAGAAGTATTACTCTTTGGCTGCCAACTGAAGCTGGCCAAAGGAAACACCCGTTGCCAGTTCTAAAAGTGATTTTAAAATGTATAAATGGGAAAGAGCCAGCTCTGGCCACTTGTGGAGATGTGCCTCTCCTGACCCTGCAGCCTCACAGCACAGCATGGCATGAATGCAAGTGGACCCCACCTTGCCTAAGCAAGCAGGCCACGTACACGGTTGCTGGAACCTGGGTAGGTGACCCCACATGGGAAACAAGACAGAAAAGCAGGTTGCTTACCTGTAACTTATGTTCTTCGAGTGGCCATCTGTGCATTCACACATATGGTTTGCTGCGCCTGCACAGTGCCTAGGCTGGAAGATTAGAAAGCTAACGGTTTTTGGCGGGAAAACTCCACTCCCCTCCCCCTTTGTGGTATAAATAGAGCGGAGTGTCCGCCATTTTGCTCAGCCTTGAAGACCACACCTTCGCCCTCTAGAGTTTAAAAATAAAGTAATGATAAGACACCATTATATTCCCACGGTACCGATGTGAATTATAGTACGGTACCGAGAACAATCTCTAGTCAGCGATATAACCTCCCGGTACCGATGCCATTAATATTTCGGTACCGAAAAAAAATAACCACTCAGCAATATAATCCAAATGGTACCGATGCAAATTATAGTACGGTACCGAGAAAAAACACGATATCCACTCACCGACACCGAGTGGGGCCAGTGGGTGGGTTGTGTGAATGCACAGATGGCCACTCGAAGAACATCAGATACAGGTAAGCAACCTGCTTTTCTTCGTCATGGACTCTGTGCATCACACATACCAGACTCGGCGGAGGGAGGTGTCATCATCGAAGAACGGATGAGAGAAAAGCTCTACCAAAAGAGCAATCCCGTCTGGCACGTACATCAAGCCGATAGTGCTTGGCAAAAGTACATGGACCAGCCCAGATCGCAGCTCTGCAGATGTCTTGCAACGGAACCCCTGCGGCAAAAGCGGACGAGGTCGCTACTGCTCGAGTAGAATGGCCAGTTGGAGAGACAGGTAAGTCTATTTTCGATAGCTGATAAGCCAGGACAATAGTCTGGGTGATCCAATTAGAGAGTCTCTGAGATGATATCGGTGATCCCTTTTTTTGCTCAGAGTATTTAACAAAAAGTCTATTAGTAGTACGAAAAGATTCAGTGCAGGATCTGTAAAAGGCCAAGCAGCGGCAAACATCAAGCGTGTGTAAAGCACGTTCTATCGGGGTCGACGGCGACGGAAAGAAAGCCGGTAGAACGATATCCTGATTCAGGTGGAACGATGTGGCCACCTTGGGTAAAAAGGAGAAATCCATCTGAAGGACAACTTTTTCCTTATGGAAGTTCAGAAATGGTGGGTCTATGCGGAGAGCACAAAGCTCGCTAGCTCTTCGTGCTGATGTAACCGCTACTAGAAAGGCAGTTTTCCATGACACCAGGCGTAAGTCCGCAGTTGCTAAAGGCTCGAACGGTGGTTTGGTAAGTGTTTGGAGTACTACAGAAAGACTCCACATTGGCATGGCAGGGCGAATAGACGGATGTAAATTTCGTAGTCCCTTAATGAAGCGCCGAACCAGCGGTTGTGAGAAGACTGATAACCCGTGTATAGTGCCACAATAATGGGATATAGCGGCTGCATAAACTTTGATGGATGACGGTTTAAGTCCCTCATGATGCAAATGTAAAAGAAATTGTAAGATATTGGTGACTGAAGCCGTTGCAGGGGAGAACAAATGGCACTCCGCAAAAGAGGAGAATCTTCTCCATTTAGCCGTATAGGAACGACGAGTGGACGGTCTTAATGCAGATTCGATAATCGCCTGAATTTCTCTGTCGGTAGGCATCGGTATCGTGATATTCGCTGTCGAATTCAAAGTTGGGGCTGCATATACCATGTGTTGAGTGAGGTCACCGTAGTGTGAGGTGTCCCCGGTACCGACTCGGTGACGTGAATCAGGTGATTCGCCATGCTATCAGCTTCAGAGAGAATATATCCAGATGGCGGGTCGCTCCTCCTTGTTGTGTTAACAAGTGCGGGAGAGTTGGTAGGTGAAGGAACATTCTTCTGGACAGCAGCAAGAGAGTGGTAAACCATGGTTGTCTTGGCCACCATGGAGTCACTAGTATCCCCGTGGCCCTGTCCTGCGCTATTTTTGTTACCACTCTCGTCAGAAGTGGGATTGGAGGAAACGCATAAAAAGTCATGTTGCTCCAAGGGACCATGAGAGCATCTCCCATCGATCCCGGCCCGACGCCCGCTCTGGAACAGTAAAGGGCACACAGGCTGTTCTGTCACGTGGTGAACAGGTCCACATCCGGATAACCCCACAGGCGGAAGAGTCCCTCGCAAAGTTGTTTGTCCAACTCCCATTCGTGGGTTGTTGACATCTGTCTGCTTAATGTATCTGCTTCGACGTTGTCGGTTCCAGCCAGGTGAACCGCCATAAGCGTGATGTTCCTCGGTATGCACCAGTCCCAAATGTCCATTAGTAGGTGTGCTAAGGCTGGAGATTTTGTGCCCCCCTGCTTGTTGATGTAGAAAACTGCCGCTATATTGTCTGATGCAATTTGGACAATTTGATGGCATAACACAGTCTCGAAAGCCTTGAGGGCGTTGAAAATCGCCAGAAGTTCCAGGAAGTTGATGTGTTTCCTCGCCTCTCGTCGGTTCCAAGTACCTTGGACCCGAAGTCCCGAACATGCCGCACCCCATCCCAGGAGGGATGCGTCGGTGTACAGAGTCGTCGTTGGCCGAGGTGGTCGAAATGGGGTGCCGATCAACAGGTTGTCTGTGATGGACCACCACGTTAAAGTGTGAAGGACTGCATGCGGGATCCAAATCTGCTTGGTGGCAGGATCTTGTTGCGGTTGAAAAACAGCGTTGAAGAACAGTTGAATGGGTCGCATACGTAACCTGGCATACGGGACAATGACAATAGCAGCAGCCATATGCCCCAGTAGTCTCTGAACGGACAAGACTGGAACCGTTCCGTGTAATCAAATCCGATGAATATGGCTGCATAAAGCATTCTGACGTTTCGGTGGGAGGAAAGCTTTTTCCTGTGTCGAGTCGAGTCGTGCCCTGATGAAATCGATGACCTGCGTGGGAATAAGGGTCAATTTGTCACGGTTAATGCAGAGGCCAAAAGCATCGAGCAAAGCGCAGGTCATTTGTATATTAGACAAGAGAGCTTGTTCGGATTGCGAGATGATCAGCCAGTCGTCTAAGTATGGGTAAACCTGTACTCCGCGAGTCCGCAAGTGTGCGCATACCGGTGCCATACACTTTGAAAAGACTCGAGGGGCTGTGGCCAAGCCAAAGGGTAGGATGTTAAACTCGAACAGGTCGGATCCGACAGTAAAACGTAGAAAGCATCTGTGTGAAGGATGTATGGAAATATGAAAATAAGCATCCTTCAAATCCAGTGACGCGGACCAATCCTCACTTTTCAATAATGGAAGAATGTTCTGTAAAGTGGTCATCTGGAACTTCCTTGGTTTGATGTACTTGTTAAGAGCTTGTAAGTCCAGGATCGGACAGAGACCACCATCCCTTTTCGGGACCGTAAAATATCTGGAATAGAATCCATGCAATCCTTCCAAGCAGGACAATTTTCGAATTGCTCCCTTGAGAAGTAGCTGTGAGACTTCATCACATAGCACCAATGAAGAAGGTGTGAAGCGAATCGGGCTCGAAGGAGGGATAACATCGAATTCTATCCTATATCCGAACGAGATGATAGATAACACCCACCTATCAGATGTAATGGACTCCCAAATGGGGAGTAGGCCCTGGAGCCGGTCCCCAAAAGGGAGAAGGGAAGGTGGTGCTGGAGCATGGTTCGCGCAAGCCGTCAACGTGGGCATTTATTGGTATCGAATTGCCTACAGCCTTGGGAAAAACGCTGTTGTGCTTGCTGCCTCCGACGCTGCCGTTGTTGGTATTGTTGGGTTTGAGGGTAGTTTTGCTGGCGCGGATAATATGGTTGATTCCGGTAGGATGACTGGGGCCACTGCCACTTATGTTTTTGCGGGAGCTCCATGCGGCGTGCGGTTAGGCGTGATTCATGAATCGCCTTTAATTTTTGGTCAGTCTTCTGGTGGAACAGACTGGTACCATCAAAAGGCATTTCCTCGATTCTGCACTTCATCTCATCAGGGAAATTACAATTGCGCAGCCACGCATGTCGGCGTAGTGAGATGGCGTTGACGAGGGCCCTTGAATCGGTGTCTACATGGTGACGAGTGGTAGACAGCTGTTGTACCGCCACCTGCATCGCCTCCTTAATAAAAACCCTGGCAAGGTCCGCTTGGTGGTCCGGAAGGGAGGAAGCAATGTTAGCCAGTTTCTGCATGATAAAGTACTGGTAACGTGCCAGTGTTGCTTCATAGTTCGATATGTGCACGCCGAGTCCAGAGGCCGCATAGACTTGGCACGCAAGCATATCGATTTTCCTCTCTTCCTTGTCCCAAGGAGTGGTATGTCCCCTGGACTCCCTGCCCTGGGAGGATTCAACCACAAGAGAGTTCGGTTTTGGGTGACGGAGCAGGAAGGGAATGTCATCGTCCCAAACTCTATACATAGCCTCATATCTGCGGGAGGTCGCTTGTGGTTGGGCCGGTTGGTCCCAGGGTTGGACCATAGCCTGGCGCATTGTAGTTATAAGCGGCAGAGCTATGGATGCGGACTGCTCTCCCCTAATGACGTCATAGAAGCGATCTGTCGAAGGGCCTGGCTGTTCATGGGCTTCGATTTCAAGCGAACGAACCAAGCGGGACATGAGCTCTGTGAACGAGACATGAGGTTCGTCGGGTGAAGCAGGCCCTTGATATGCGACAGCCACATCAGGGGATGTGGAGTCGACCTCCGAGTCCTCGGAGTCTTCCACGTAGTGCGGCCGGTCGTCGTTTGAGGAGGAGGAGGTTTCAGGGGAGGCTGGGTGCCTCGTCTCCGTATGCCTGGAGGTGGATGGCACATCCCTCAGGACCGATGGTGATCTCTGCTCACGAGGGAAATAGGGATATGGCTGGTATCCACCCCAGCCGGGGGGAGCACCATATCCCGGAATCAACCAACTTTCATCTCGACGCTCGGATGAACGGCTGCGACCTCTAGGAGGTAATGGTGAGGCCACATGAGATTCAGTCAGTGGCATGGGTGTTGATGAGCGTTCCCTCGGCGGGGAGTCTGTGATTTCGCCATCAGAGATGGACTCCCAAAGTGGCTCCTCCTGTTGCTGGGAAGGCACGCTCTCAGGCCGAGTGGCTGGCCTGGGGGATTCCGGTGGTGCCACCTGCATAACGAGTTGCAGGGCCGGTCCCGAGGGGGTTGGTACCGTGGCGGCCGTCGGTACCGAGAAGCCCGATGAACCTGAGCCTCGTTGTTTTGGGCGGTCAGGTTTCTTGCTCTTGCGAGCAGGCTTATCCACCTTTTTCTTCCTCAACTTCTTATGGGTGGAGGTTTTATCCAGACTGGTATGCTTGTGCTTCTCCCGTTTCTTAGTTGGGGGAGAAGGCAGCAACTGAGCCGCCACAGAAGCGGCGCCCTCGTCCGAAGGACGCTGAGGAGGGTCGGCAGAGGTTGAGGAAGGACGCTTCGCCGGAGCGCTCACGGTGGAGGAGGAGCACTGAAGAGGCACAGACGAAGAGGAAGCAGGCCGTAGGAGCAGTTGGTCGGACTGCATTAATGCCTGATCCCATAGGAGCTTTCTGAGACAATTCTCCCTATTTTTCCGTGCCTACTTGGTAAATGCCAAGCAATGACCGCACTTGTCGGTCCTATGTCCCTCACCGAGGCAGAGGAAACATAGATCATGTGGATCAGCCGGCGACATTTTAGATCCACATTCAATACATTTGCGGAATGCCACCCGCTGCACCATCGCGGAAAAATGAAGAAAAGAGGACAGTATAGAGGGTAAGATAATATATTTTATATATATATATATATATATATATGTATGTATGTATGTATGTATGTATGTGTATATATATATAGAGAGAGAGAAAGAATTCAAGAAGAAAACGGACAGAATCGGGGAGAAGAACAAACTTGGAGTAAGAGAAGTTTAAACTTTTTGAGAAAAAAACAACAAAGAGGCACAGATCTATAGCGAGAGATGAACAGGCACGAGGCACAGCGAACGGCGGTTGCAAAGGCTGAGCAAAATGGCGGACACTCCGCTCTATTTATACAACAAAGGGGGAGGGGAGAGGAGTTTTCCCGCCAAAAACCGTTAGCTTTCTAATCTTCCGGCCTAGGCACTGCGCAGGCGCAGCAACCCATATGTGTGATGCACAGAGGCCATGACGAAGAAGGCTGAAAATCTATTGTGGGGAGGTTTAGGTGGCAGGCATGTCATGACTCCCCCTCTTGCCCCATTTTGGAATACTTGGGTCCAGCTCCAGTCAATACGCACTCATTTGGTTTCCTATGGAAATTAAGGAAACTTTAAATCTTTCTCCAAATGATTAGCCAAGATATGCACAAGCAAGACATCTGCAACTAAAAATGCCTGTGAGCCAGCAACCCTTGGGAGCTTTGTGGGTGGGAGCAAACAGCTGTGATAGTGCAGAAAAGAAATGATACTCACGGATGAAAAAATATTTGTGCTGGTGGTTGTAAGGCATGAACTTCTTTTTCTGCTTTCCAAGCTGTAAGGAAGCAGGGAAGCTAGTCAACAGGACTACTTGCAAGCAACCTCTCCTACGTTTCACCGGATACGTATCCACCGGTCTCCTGCCTTGTGTTCCATGAGGACTGCTGACCTGCCTTATACACGCTTTGCTCTTGCAGTTCTCTGCTCTGCTCATGCCAGGAAAGTGCTCAGGCAACACGCATCTGTCTCCATGTTTCTGCGCTGGCCCAGCACCGTTTTCCAGCATGCTTCTACTTTGGTGCGCCATCTAAAACGCCCATAATGCCCCGATGAACGCAGTGCGCTACATGTTAATACCAGCATGCACTGAGCACTGTGCACCAGGCAGGGGCAGCATTTCACCAGGATGAGCTTCTCCAGGAGCGCCACCGAGGTGCTTCTTCCACCTCTTGCCAGCCAGCGGAGACGGCGGATTGAGCAACTCAGGTGTTAAGAACTGCCCTGAAACACCCTTTGGCACTTGCCAAGCAAAGCAGGTTAATGAATGAAAGGGAAGTCTCAGACAAAGCAAGCCTTTTGGAATATCCCCACATACCGAAGTACTCAAAGAAATATCGGGCAAAGTCTCAGCCCATGGTAGACAGGGACAATTATCATTTTTAGGGGGACCCTTGCACAAAAGACTACAAGCCCAAATACAGTGGTGCCTTGGCTCACGAATGCCTTGGCTCACGAACAAATCGGGTCATGAACAAAAATTACTGAAAAATTTTTACTTGGGTCGCGAACACCACTTTGGGTAGCGACCAAGATCGCAGCCATCTTCCCCCCCTCCCCCACCCTGTGTGGGGAGATGGCTATGATCGCAGTTCCATTCATGCAGGGAAGGCATCCGTGATCAGAGGCGCACTGCTGCAGGAAAGACAGGAGCAGCAAAGCAGAGCTGCGGGGGAGATGGCTGAGATTCTGCCTGTCTTTCCTACAGGAGTGCGCCTCTGATCAGGCACACCTTCCCTGCATGAACGGAACTGCGATCGAGGCCATCTCCCCACCCCCAGTGCTCCGTTTGCACCCATCTCTCCCTCCCCCAGTGCACCCGCGATCATGCCCATCTCTCCCCATTACCCCCCAGTGCGCCGGGATGACGGGCACCTGCAGGGATGACAGGCCCAATCTCGGTAATGCTGGGGGTGGGCGGGGAGATGGCCGCGCTTGTGCTTGGGGTGTGTGTGTGTCGGGGGGGGAGATGGCTGTGATCTTTGTTGTCACTTTGCTTCAAATTTTTGTGAGAAAAAAAATAGTTGCAGAATGGATTAACCTTATTTACAGTGACCCTTATGGGGACATTTGACTTGACTCACGACCAATTTGGCTCATGACCAGAGTCCTGGAACGGATTAAGTTCATGAGCCAAGGCACTGTAGCTTCCTTCCTGGGCCAGTCTTTCATTACATTTCTATACTGCTCAACAGCTGAGGCTATTTCCTTGGTATTTTGGTATTCCCTTCTTTCTAGTTCTCCTCCACTTGCTGGGGCTCCTCTTTTAATAACCCCTCCTATCTTCTCCTTTCTGCTCCCTTTCCTGCTTCCTCAGATCTACTTTCCCGTGACCACCCTAACTCTTTCTTCTGCTCCTCTTCTGCCACCCCTGTAGCATCTTCTGCATCTTCCTCCAGATTTCCTCCTTCCCCTTCTTTTCCGGCTACTTGCGTTGCTAGACTTCTTCCCCACCACCACCTCTGCCTCTTCCGCCACCTCCAACCCAGCCACATCTGCCTTCTCCTCCCTGATTGCCTGACAGTTGCTCCTGCTCTTCTGGTCGGTCAGGTAGTGGCCACCTCCTTCCACTCATCTCTCCCCACCACTGCTGTGGGGCACTGTAGCCACACAACCCCTGACTCCCAGTTTCCTTGCCTGCACGGAGAAGTGGTTTCCTGGCTGGTAGGGAGATGTGGCAGCCAAGGGTTAGGAAGGGTGTGCTGTTGGGGGTAGGGAGGGCATGGGGTGGTGGTGAGCACTGCATTGCAAACCAGGCCTTACCCACTAGAAGAAATGGAATCTTTAACATAGACACAGAAACTGAGTGAGTCAGAAGGGTCACCCGGGCCATCTAGTCTGACCCCTGGCTCCAGTCGGCTCTGCTCATGACATGCCTACCATGTGCATGTCTAGCCTATCCTTGAACACCCGCACCGATGGGGCCTCAACCCCCCCCCCCCCATGGAAGCCTATTCCATACATTTGGGGTCCAACAGTCAGGAGGTACTTCCAGGCATCCAAATTGAACCTTGGTTCCTTGAGCTTGGCTCCATTTCAAATCTTTCAATTTTTGAATTTTCTGTTCTTCTGAGAACAGAATCTTTAAACAGAATTTTAGGAGTTTGGGGAAGGGTAGAGCAAGGAAATTATGAATTTGAAGACAAGTCTCTGAAGACAAGACATTGCAGAACATGGCTATAATTCTATCATACCCAAAACAGGAGAACTGTTTATGTCATATTTTTAAATTATCATCATCAGCAGCAGCATTGTTTCAGCTGGGAGAAGAGGCCACCCTAGTTTTGGCTGGCGCAATGGTGGGGGGAGAGGTGGCGCTTAAGCCTTTCTCTACATGCCATTTCTCCACTCTGTCCCTCACACTGCTGTAAGCCCCAGTGGGGGAAGGAGACACAAGCATAGAACAGAAATCCAAAATCAGAGCCCTCATAAATACATTCTCAGGAGGACTGTACACGTATTCTTTCTAAAGATATGAACTGGATACTGCTGGTCTTTTTCCATGACAGCCAGAACTTGTTTATGCAATAACCAGAGTGATCCAATATTTATATTCATATTTATTTCTCCTATATAGGATATAGTGAAACAAATGAGATTTGGATTTGGCTTGGCCTCAGTTTTAAATAGAGTAAAGCACTGATGCCATTCTACTCCTTCTGAAATTCAGGATTTAAGTCAAAGTGATTATGATAAATCATTCTACATTTATTTCAAAGATACTCCAGAAAGCACCATTCAAGTGAGTCCAGGAAGAGAAACTTTTTGAGATAATGAGTTGAGATAATGAATTACAACCAAGGGCCAGTCGCTGTTTCGACATAATTCCTCAAAGCTCTGTACAAACCTCTCTGCCTCAAGCTCAAAGGTTTCTTTTCCAAACAAAACACACAGTCACACACACCTACTTCTGAGTAAATAAGCTTAGCATCTGGCAAGAAATCTGATAACCATTCTAAAACTTAGTCCAAAGGCTGGAGAGGCCACTGGACTGGAGGAGGCTGCTTTGTGGCATTACCTGCTTCCCACAGCCCATGCCGTTCTCAAATTTCTACATGACTCACCTCCACAGAGAGTTTCTTTCCCAAGGCAAAAAACAAAGGATGCATATTGAGATCAGGGTCCTTGCGGAAGCAGTTCGGTTTAGCATGGTGCTGGAAATGCCAGTGATTCCACCAGCTGGCCGGTGCCCCCTGCAGAGGGTAACAGATGAGAGGGTCTAAATCTCAAACCATAAGCCCAGGGGACTCAGCTGCTGATGCGTCCTGCTGCCCAGAGCTGGTGTCAGTGTTGTCACTCACCTTCAGATGTCCGATGACAAACTTGTGTACCCAGTGGTTCCACTTAGACTTGCCAAAGACCGAAAGGTGCCCCAGATCATGCTGCAGCCAGCCAGCCTGAGCCTGGAAAACACCCGCATTACTAGCGCGGTTGCCACGCCATCCGTGCACATGGCACTTCTGTAGTATGAGCATCATGAGCAACGATGGGGTGGTGTCGACTGGTGACTTGCACCAGCAGGGGGTTAGGCCTGATGGCCTTCTTAGCCCCTTCCAGTACTGCTATTCCATGATGCTATGAGTGTATGAATAAAAAGGCCCCTGCCCCCAGGGAGCTTACAGTTGGAAGGCAGAACAGTCTTTAAGGGTTGAAAGCCTTTGGGCAGCCAAGGCAACGAACAAATCTATCAAGAAATACAGACTGGCAAAGGGGTGTGGGGAGCAACACACGGATGCTTCTTTTCAAGGAGTTCTAGAGCTGCTCGGTCTCCTCTTGCCCTCCCCAACCTGCCACCTGGCAGATGTGCTGAACTACAATTGCTATCATCATCAGCTATACTAATGCTGATGGGAGGATACCAGTCCAACACATCTGGAGGGTTCCAAGTTACAGAAGGCTGGCGTTTACCTTAACATTTTGAGTATCCTAATTTGTGGCAGTGCGAATGCCACCATAATCACAGTCTCATTCACTGACCTGGCCCACCTGAACGGCAGATTACCTGGACAGTGCCAAGCAGCAATCCGGAGAAGAGGAAAGGCAGCAAGGAGGACCCAAAGTACCACAGGTTGAGCCAAGCTGCCACATCCAGAAGCAAGATGTGAAGGAGATACAAGAAGAAAAAGAGATGGTTGGGATTCAGGAGGCCCATCTGCTCAACAGTCGCACGGAGCTCACGGAAGTCCTGGATAATCTGCTTCTGTGGGGGAGATGCAAAGTTACAGCTTCTGCTCTGAAGAGGGTCTGTTGGACCAGCTTGTCCCAGCCTGGTGCTCTCCAAAACTTTTAGAGGGCACCATTTTGGTGAAGACTGATCTAGAGAGAGACCACAGATTCAAATTCAGCTTTTTTGTTTTCATAGCTCATCCCAAATGGAAGTCACCATATCAGATAAAAGGGACTTATTGTTAGAATGCTGTCCAGCACACTTGGGCACTGAATCATCAGACACAATGGCAAAGAACAGGACTTGAAACATCACTGTAGCAAAGGGCGAAAGACAGAGGGCTGATGCACACTTTTTCTCTCCAAAGAAGGGAACATCCAACATGTTTAGTCCTATTCAGGCCTTCCCTGGCATGCAATTCCATTAGCAAATCATGGCCCCACTCACTCCAGTGCAGCACCATCACCAGCTTTGCAGCCCTCTGTGCCCCAACAGCTGAGTTTCCACTGCCTTTTCCACACATGCAGACTCTCTGCTGCAGGGGTTCAGCCCCAATTGCACGGAGTTGTCAGCAAGGACAGGATGGCGAGGGTGGGGACAGGAAATGTGCCTGCACGGGCCTTGTCTGTCGAGCCATCCACCAGTGGTTGGGACCCCTTTGTGGGTCCACTTCTTTAGCATATAACTAGTCTCACATTTACAGCGATACTGACAATCAGTTCTCAAAGGCTAAACAGAGGGTGCAGCAGAGCATCAAAGCTGCTATAGGAAAGGTTAATCCTACAAACTGAGATGTAACTGAGAGCCAGTGTGGTGTAGTGGTTAAGAGCATGGGATTGGGACTATCTGGGTTCTAGTCCCCGCTCAGCCATGGAGCCAATTGGGTGATTTTGGGCCATCACAGACTCTCAGCCCAACCTACCTCACAGGGTTGTTGTTGTGGGGATAAGATGGAGGAAGAGATGTAAGCTGCCTTGAGCCCTTTATAGGAAAAAGGCAGGAGATAAATGGAAAAATAAATAAATTTTAAAAATGCCTAGTGTATTTCTTGATGCACTTTCCCAGGAATACTTTATGCAGTAATTTTCTGAGACATCACACTCCACTGAAGTATGATTCACAGCTTTAATGCTTTGCCCTGAGGAAGCTGTATACACAAATGTGGTGAGACTTGCATTTCTGAGCATCCCATAACTTCTGACTAAAATATTTTCTATTGACTGGTCATATAGTACTGCTCCTTCCTCCCCCACCCGAAAAATTAGCTTTTGACTCAGTGGACCCCAGCCTCTATGACTGTATTTACTGTCTTGGATGGGAAGCTCATTGGCTTGACTGACCCCACTACCAGGTTCACAGCTTGCCATTTCATCAACAGTGATCCTTTTCTCAGATCTGGCTCCTCAGAAAGACTTACATTTTTGCTGTGTTCAAAGCTGGGCTGATCTGCTGCAAGTTCCCCAATTAACAGTGGCTTCATGTACTTTTTCACTAGATTCTTGTCCAGGTGGAATGCAGTGAAGGGATCCTGTGAAACCCAAGGACAAGGTAAGGCATCGCACAGCTGTCTCCACCTGAAGTACAATGCTGTGGCATAACTATTAAAAAGAAAGAAATGGAGAAGTGGGGGGTGGGGGGGTGGCCCTGTGGCCTTTCCTCCTTCAATGGAGAAGATAAAACAAAAAACGGGACATGTTGCAAAATACTGTCCTATCCAAAAATGGTGATAAGTGTGCCAATTTTCCTAGAATTATGAAAGCATTTCAATACAAAAATCAAATTCAATACATGTGTCATTTCTCGGCTTTCTCTTATGGTGCAATCCTATATATACTTAGACTAAGAAAGATCCTACCACTTCCAGCCTGGCTGGCAGGAAGGATGCTGGGAGCCCCCTTTCTGCCTCAACTTGTGTGGGATTGTGTTCTCAGGCAGCCATCTGGGATGCAGGGCATCTGATGGGGGCCACGCACGCAGCCCAATATCCCATCCTCAGTTTAGGTCTCCCCGTGTTACACATGCACACTTCAGGTTTCCCTAAACTCTGCAGACAGTGATTTATATATGTATAAGGGGCAGTTGGTCCTTAGACTAGTTCCCAGCTCCAACATCGGTTTCCTTGGTTTCTCGCCTTTATTTTGATCTGAACAATTCTATTCTGATGACATTGCAGCAGACAAGACCTCTCAGTCCTGAGTATGATGATTCTGTCTGGCTTCTGGGTGCCGCAGTGGAAACATATTTGAATTTCTCCCAGGATACTTGGTCAGTCTTTGTTTGAAAATAGCCACCTTATAGTCATCATATTCTTCCTGCAAATGCTGGAACACAGGCATACAGTTGCCTAACACAAGGAGCTGGGCGCCTGGAAGCACTCTTAGATGCAGTCCCTAAGGTGATGGTGTCCATCCGATGGCGTATGAGCTGACTTCCGCACACCCATTACATCCCCACCCCCACCCTCACCCTTTGCCATCTATCTAGGATATCCAGCGAAACTGACAAGGTTATTAACATTATTAGCATATTATCAAGGCTTTTCAGCAGTGATGTCAGGTTCACCAGAAAGTGGGACTGAGGGATGAATGGTAAAAGACTGCTAGCCACAGATCCTCATGATCATAGAAAAGCAGGGGTTGGGTAAGAGAGTCCCACCAGTCCTGTGAATAGTGGCCAAGACAGAGCTCAGTCCCAGAGAAGTTAAAATGTAGAATACCATTCCTAATGTGTAAGATTGTATGGGAAGGGTTTCATGTAGGATTAAAAATTCACTTCAGATAAAACTTATCTGTTCGCAGGACAAGCAAGATGCAGTGCAACCCCATCACATGCATTTCTGCAAAGCTATTTGCACATGGATAACGATAGCATTTAAAATGTGAATTTCTGTCTTTCAGACATATGCACCAATGGCAGGAAAGATCTCAAGAGCTCTTTCACGTGTGGCATTTGTGAAATACTTTTTATTTCAGACTCTGCTCTTCAACTCCCAGACAACTCTAATTATATCACACAGATCTCTGTCTCTCTCCTCTTCCATCCCTACTTGAATGGCTTAAGGAACCCAGAAAGAATGATTTCTCTTGGGCATGCCTATCCCAAGATTGTACTGCAAACATATTTTACCCAAACAATCTCTAATGAACTTTTCTGTCATCATTTCCTGCAAACTGGTAGGCACATGCTGAGTGCCACCACATGATGTTGGACGGCGCTAGCTGAACTGGCTTGCAGCCAGGACGCCGTTTTAAAATGCAACTGATTTAGCTTCTTCCACCTCCACTCAATGTACCTCATCGGGCGGGGGGGGGGGGAGCAAGCGTCCTCTCTGCCAAAGCTTATCTGAATTTGGAATGGGAGAGAGTGGTTCTTTCCTCTGCGCTTTCTTATTGGAAGGGGAAAAGGGGGAGGTTCATAGGCAGAACTGTAGATGGTGGTACCACAAGTTTCAACCAATCGTCACAATGGTGGTTCTAAACCTGGCAATAATGCTAAAAAGGAGAGGAGGGAGGTGACTAAGCGAGAGCTTAGAGTGCATGCAATTACAATACTGAGCAAGGCAGCTGAACAAAAACCAGAAACTGCTATTTAACGTTTTTTTCCAGATTTGCCTGGCAAAATGCAATTAAAAAAAAAAAGAATGATTTCGGTTCATTCCTTAGATAAGCAGTATTTTGGCTTTATTCGGCTTTGTTTCTGTTTTCACCAGTTAAGTGTTATGTATCTGGCATGCCCGCAGGGCTGCTAAATCCAGGCTGAAATGTATGGCTCTAAGAGTGATTTATTTACGAGCCAGTTCACAGAATCACAAACGATGCATATTTTGCCAAGCACATTTTTACGTCTGGAGAGCGCTACATGCATAACGAAGCAGACAACAGAACCATTCATCCACAAACACAGATTGCGATTTTGCACACAGCCACTTATCTTTCCAAACAGTCCAGGGTGGCTGCGTGGATGATTGTAACAGAAGGTCATGCAGACCGACCGGCTAAGACAGCAGGTTTCCCGTATGCACACGAATATCCAGTTCCATAAATGCCCAGCCACATAAATGATACACTGCCGGGCCCTCAGTAATGACAGCATAAGGAATTCAACAGACAGAAGCTTGAATTAGGACCTGAGTTCAGATTTCCCCATTGAAATGAATTCCTATTTTGGGTTCCAGCACGAATATACAAAGCTGCCTTATGCTGAGCCAAGCTACAGGTCACTCTCACCCAGTGCTATTGACACAGGAGTCTATCCAAGTCCTACCTGGAAGCGCTGGGAACGGAACGCAGGATCTTTGCATTCCAAGCAGGTGGCTGACCAGTGGACTGCAGCCCCTGCCCAAGACAGGGCTCAGCCATGACTGCAATGACAGACGGGTTTCAAAGCCAGATCAGAATTTTCCCAGCTTCGGTTCGCAAAGGCAAAATGGAAATAACAGCAATCAACCTGACAAGGTGATTGAGAGGATACGAGAGAAGACATATCCAGCTTGAGACTTACTGTCTCAGCATGAACACACAGATTCAGAGAACTAGGTCCCAACAGGACTTTGTTGGGGTGCGGGGAGAGAGAGGAGAGAGGAGCCCTTTCAGGAAGGAGCAGTTTGGGATCGAGAGCTGGGAGGGGGAGATGGTGCTTAACCCTCTCTCCACCCGCTGCTTCTCCACTCTGGATCAGCCCCTCAAACTGCCTCTTTCCCATGAAGGTACAAAGACATGAACAGGCACATGGAATCTCTCTTTTTGGAAGTGGGGAGTACCTTGAAAGGCCTTCTGGAATGGCAAAACAGTGGATGGGAAAGAAGAAGGATAAGCATCCTCTCCCCCAACACAGTTTCATTTCAGGCTGTGCTCCCCACCGAAAGAGTCAATGTTTCAGGGATGGCTATCTGGGTTGGAGTACATGACTCCATGTATCCATTTTGCCTAGATCACATTTCCACATGTAGGTAACAAGTAACATGAGTTTATGGGGTAACCCCAGCATGACATTTTAAAAAGGCTGTCAATTATAATTAAACAATCAATTTAACAGCAAGCTCCATTTCTTCCAGCCCCATCACATTTTGCTACAATTTCGACTTATAGCCACATGAGCCGCATATATAACAGAGATGCTATTGCGCACTAGAAGCACTCCTTTATCTTAGCAGGTACAATGATACCCACACTACATAGTCACTTACAGAACAATCCTATACACATCTGCTAGGTAGTTAGTCCAAATTAGTTCAATGATTTACCTCCTGGTAAATCAACACAGTAGGACACCCTAAATGTGTGCAATTTTATTAGCAGGAATGGAAGGCAAATTAATTAATTTAATTAAAACAATCATTTTAATTATTACTGCTGATTAAACCATTATTGCAACATCTGGTGACTCGCTGGGGGTTATCTTTTCAGTCCCAGGCAAACATGTATTTATTCACCAGACATTTTAAGAATTGCTGAATTAATATTTTATGTTCGTAAGAGATTTTAATGATTGTTTCTAACAATCCTGTGCCCGAGCTAATCTTACTGACTGTTGTAGTTAGTTACCTGTTAGAGTGTCCTGTATTTTACTGTACAAATTTTATGTTCAGTTTCTTTTTCTTGTTATATAGTTGTTCTGGATGATACACCACCCAGAGAGCCCTGCAGGGCTATGGAAGTGATATATACATGTAAAAATAAATAAAATACATATGGCATATATGAAGGCAAATAAGATGTTGCACAAATAAAATGTAAACACATACTACATATCAGTAGTAAGACGTAGCTAGGCAAGTGAGCCCACACATAATATGGTTCAGGATTTTAATTTCAACATCTTAACTATAACACTGCATCCTAGTAAGCGGTCCTTGCCAAGACAAAGAGGGAAAGAGTAACAGTTCACACTACCTGCTTTAAACAGATAGAGATGGAACTTGTATTGCTTGAGAACAATGCAGTCTTATAGATGATAAAGACACAAAGCAATGCATTCACAGTAAAATTGATTGTTTTTGTGCAAAGTATGAAGAAAACTGTGACCCACCATTCTAACATTGATGAAGCATTTCCTCAAAAAAGAACTAATTTGTTGGCTTCAACCAACCTAATCCATATTGGCCCTATTCCTAAACCACACAGCTACACAGAGAGGCTATTCACCTCTCTAGCTGCACAATGACATGTATTCCTTCTATGTAAGCCTGGGGCTTGCAGGTACTGGTGAAGGAATACTATAGAGAATTCTTAGCACCTGACCAAACTATCATTTCCAGGAATGTTTAATGGAACATGCACCGCAAGCATCATAAAATCAAAGTCTGTGATGTATACATGCCCATATTTCTCAGCACTTTACCAGCTCTCTTGGCTATTCTAATGCTATATAGTTCCTTCACAATGAATGCCACTTCTCAAAGTACCAGCGTGTGGCTCTGGGATTACTGGGGTATTGAGCATAGCATATCCCCTTTACTAAAGTGGAGCTGGTAAATCATCCAAACTGATCATTCTCTTATGCAGTCCTACGGCATCCAGCGTGCTGGCTGGGGCAGGCTGACATTAGAGGCCTTTTCTGCACAGAGCCTGCACAGGACTGTGCTTCCAGAGTGTATCCACACTTCTTGGAACTAGCCCTGCAAAATAAAGCATACAAATATGTATCCCAAGAGGTGTAATTCAGCATATGGGAAACAGAGGAAAGGGTGAGAATGGAAAGCATGGGAAAAATACAAAAGGCAACAATTAACCTGTATTATAACTGATTACTGGGACCATGTAGTCGAACAGCAATTATAGAACAAGCTTCCCTGGAGAGTGGGGGCAGGGAACCACTGGAAGGGGGTGTAACATTTCCTGCAAGGGACAAGACCCTGAAGTAGTTGAAGATTTCTTCTCTTCACTAGATAAGACCTGTGGGGGCAGATAAGACCTAGCAAAGGAACTGCACAGAGTCCTACTGGATTTGTCAAAGGGGTGGGGGGGGGGCGCTCCTTGTAGTAATATTTCTTTGTGCAAAACCAAAGATGCCTCTGTTGCGCTCTCCCCCTTTTTAACGCAGGTCGCTTTCAGGGATGCAACAAGTTCAAGCAACTTGAAAGGCTTCTTCATTGCAGGAAGCCTCTCTGAACAGGGGCAGAGGCCTGCCACACTACAAGCCTACCGACCTGCATGTGAATCACAGCAGTTGCAGGTAAGCATCTGGTCCATTCTACGCACCTCTAATTTAAAGGGGCATTCAGCTACTGTTGAACCATATTCCAGGATCTAGGCTTTCTGCTCTTCCACATTTTCTGCTCTCTGACCCAAAGCAAGTCCTCAATTCCACACATTTATTAGTAACACTTACATACACTGTTTAAATCTTTAGACAGTTATATGCATAGATATTCCTTATTCTTATACAGAGTTTTCCATCTTCTTATCCATTTCATCTTCTCCTAAATATTCTATACAGTCAAGAGAATCTTGTCTGGCACAAGCTTTTGTGGCTTAGAGTCCACTTCATAAGCTGCATCTACTCCACAAAAGCTTAAGCCATATTGAAATGCCCTGTTCTTTCAAGTGCCACAAGAGGATATTTTTTTCTTTTTCTTTTTGGCTGCAACAACCAACAGAGCTATCCCAGTCAAGGATAGTTAGGGAACGCGTTCATACAGCCAGGAAAGTGAGCACTCCTTGATCGAGGCAGTGGTAGCCAGAGGTCAACTTTATTCAAAATACAGTATTTCCAAACATGTGCAGAGTGCTTTTTCTGTCACCGCTCAGCAATGCCAGCCAACTCCTGCACACCTTGGGGCCAGGAGACAAAATAAGACTCCATCCTGGCCACTTCTCTCTTTTGGTTATCAATTATTAGCAGAACTCCAGTCCAATCAGTATAATGTACATCCTACCCACTAGGAAGGTGCTGAGCAATTCCCCCATCTCATGAGGAACCGCGACCCGGCTGCATGGACCCGGCCAACATAGCTATCTAAGGTGCCATCCTGTGACAGGTGCAGCGATGGTGGAATTCCGTAGCTTTAGCTGGAAAGCTCCGCGAGACCCCCTGGGCAGGCTTGGGCTTACTTCCGAGCAAACATGCTTAGGCTCGGGCGCAGCCACAAGTCATTCATTCAGCCTTGGCTCCTAGGAAGGCCGCCCTCCCGCGCGCCCCCATCCGGCGCTGCCCGCTGCACGGGGGGTCCCTCCGCGCCTCCCGGCAAGGCGCGCGCAGCCCGCGGGAAGGGTAACACGCAGGGCCCCTGCCCGCACCGGCCCGAGCGCCCTCGCCCGCCTCCGCCGCTCACCGTGGCGTCCTGCCCGGCATAGTGGCTGATGACGCGGGAGCCCCCCGGGTGCCTCTTGTGGAACTGGCTGATGTCGTAGACTTTCCGGTCGATCACCAGCCACCGCTCCGGCGCCCGGCCCGAGCGGGGCTTGATCTCGTCCCAGGTGAAGCGCCGCGGAGGGCGCGCCGAGCCCTCGGGGGGCACCTCCGTCTCCGCCATGCGTGGCAGCGGCTCGCCGCGGAGGCTCTGCCCATTAACGCTACCGCTCGCCCGCCGGGCTCCGCGCCGCCCAGACGCGCCGCGGCCCCGCCCCGCCGATTGGAAGGAGCCGGCGTGCGGGCCGGGCATGGGCCAGTCCCCGCCGCGCATTGGGCGCCCGGCTCTTCCATCAAGCCCCTCGGGCCGGCAGAGTCGCCGAGCGCAAGCCCATTGGCTCCCGCCGTGGCGGCGCCTCGGCATCTCTCGCAAGGCCCGCCTTCGCCGAGGGGCTTTGGAAGATCCCGTCCGTGCGAGCGGACCGCTCGCTACCGCCTGGGAGGAAAGCGTGCCGGAAGTCACCTTGTTAGGGATAGCGCGCGATCTTAAGATGGTGGCCATCAGTGATGAGGAGGCTGCACTGACCACTGCACCCGCACAAAAGATTCATTGTGTACGAAGTAGCACGAGCCCGTGGCACTCAGTCTGGGGCCACAGATCCCACATTTTGGGTGCTTCGCAGCAAGGCTTTTATAGTGCGATCCACCTGCTGCATTCAGGGAGCTTAATGCTGTCCTATCTTTGTCTACCACCTCGTCCCTCTCTTCTAACCAGAAAAAAAAGGAAGAATTTATGGAATGAATTTTGATAGTTGGCACTAGGAACCATTTTGCCCAATTTGGGGTCAAGGAGGGTCAAACTGAGCAGAAAAGATCCATAACGGTTTTAAATAAACCATTTGTTTGGGTGAGATGGCATCACTGAAAAGATGCAAAAGAGACAATGTATGTAACAATATGTATGTACAATATGTAAACTATACGTTGAAAAATACTATTTGGTTTGGTTTGGGGGGTGGGGAGTGTGTTAGATTTTACTTACTTTCCATAAAGACTGAGATTTAGTCTGCCTTCAGCAAATTATTTTCTTCGAGTACACTGCTATCAGAAATTGATTAGTTAAGACATTGTAACTAATCATAAAAGACATTGTCCCCATTGCCGAGTTGTATCCAAAGCTGTGATTCCAGTGATGGAAGCAGTTCCATCAGCTGAATCAGCAGAGTAGAAGAGTGTCACTTATTTAACCTGTATTCTTTTGTGTATTTATTTTATGTATTTATTATATTTCTACCCTTCCCATCAGCCCAAAGACTCACAGAGTAGTTTACAAAATCAAAATTACAATAATTAATAAAATGCATGATAAAATCACAAGAATGCAATTAGTATAATAATACAATAGGACAACAATACAATACTCCTGCCTCGCCACTGCAGCTAAAACAATAGTCTCAAAATGTGCCTGGGGAGTTAGAAGGTCCAGGACTTTGTAATATAGGAGATGCATTTAGAAGGCTTCTGTTGGAAAGTCATCAAAGCAAAAGGTTTGATGTTGTCATGTATGCTAGGCTCTTACAATGCAAAACAATGATCCACAGTAGAAGAAAATTGTGCTTGCCAGGATTCTGCCACTTTACCCTAAATAATGGCCTTCCCCTCCCAGGGCAGAAACTGCTATTATTTATTTATTTATTTATTTATTTATTTAAGCAACTTATATGCCGCCCCATCGCATGAGCCTCGGGGCGGCTTACAATCATTAAAATCCCATATAAAATCCCATATAAAATACAAAAAAATTCAAATAAATAAAATACAAAAAAATAAAATAGAATAGAATATATGTTACATGGTCACCTTTGCTTTGAAGGTGAAAAACGACTGTGTTTCCCTTTACTTCTCTCCCTAACAAGGGTTCTTCATGTTTCACTTAAGGCTTAAGAGCTGATGAATGGTTAGATTTTATATTCTCAAAATGAGAAATCAGCTGCTGCAACTGTTGCTTTTTGCAGCCTTCCCAGGTGTAACACCAACTTATGTGGCATCTGGGAGAGTCTAATCCAGCCAAGGTCTGATCTACATGCTTATTGACATTGTAATCCTGGCTCCCTGGTGCATTACGCAATGTATGCCCTGGACTGTCTGCCTCATGCAATTTCTCCCTCAATATTATATCGTTTTCCAAAGCATTTTAATGATGGTTTTTGTGGTACCTGCAGTTATTATGCACTACATAGATGTGTGCTCCAACCAATCACTGTTGCCCATAAGAGTGGCTTTAAAATTTACCTACCCACCACTGACATTCAGTTTCTCTTGCTCTTCTTGCTCTTCTTTTCACTTGCTCTTTCCTTGCTCTGATTTTAATGGCATCTGTGAACAGGACATCCCATCCCAGCTCTCTTCCTTTCTCACTTGCCCTTTCATGGCTGTCTGCACACACACCCGTTTTGTTTAACATCCAATCTGATGAAGAGTTCTGGAGAATTCAGATGGTTGCTCCATATTCTGTTACATTATTAGTAACATCCAATCTGATGAAGAGTTCTGGAGAATTCAGATGGTTGCTCCATATTCTGTTACATTTTTAGTGCTGACCCCTGTAATCACAGCATTGCCCTATTATGGATTTGGGTATTTTTTACTTCAGCAACCAAATGAGTGGGGGCACTCAGTAACCAGCAGCCACCAACCTTTAGGCAACCATTTTTGACCCAGCAATGCCCACTAAGAAAACAAGGGTATGCTAAAGATGAAATAAAGCGCTGCTTATTTGGCATGTACAGAATAATGAGCCAATTGTGGAGGAAAAGGTTCTCTTTGATTGCCATAATAGACTTCCTAACGATCTCACAGGATTGTTAAGATAAAATGGAGAGGATGAAGAGGTTTATGTAAGCCACTTTGGTTCATTGCCGGAAAAAAGACAGGAGGAGGGAGACATGGACAAAGGAAAGCGCAATGGCCACTCTGGTAGAGGGGGATGCAGCCCAGACATTTTCTGTTAGTAGTTGGGCGAGCAGTAAGTTGGTGACTGTAATGAGAAATCACAGAACTATCTGTACTTAAGGCAGTTTGCTACTTAGTAAGCAAGGTCCCAAGGGCTGGATGAAGAAAAGAAACTTCAGGTATCAAATCAGTTGCTCTGGAGTTTTATGGAGGATTATGTTTTGCAAACCGCATAAAAAAAAACCACACATTTGAAGCCTGCAGGGAGGATATATCATTTAAATCATTTACAGTATATCCAATGTGGCTGCCTAAAACCCTCTAAACCTGGAGGATTACAAGCATCCAATGGAAGGCAGGAGGATCCACCTCGGTGCCTCCTTCATCCTCCCATTATTGGTTTCACCTGTCTAAATATCTTACCGCTCCTCACAAAGAGGAGTGACTGAGACTGTGCTGGGATTTCTCATATCCAGGCAGCGCTTTGCCCCTCTCCTCCCAACCCCTGGGAACACCCCCCTCCCGCTTGCTCCAGAATCGCTCATCTGTCTTCAGAGCTGCAAATCTTGCAGAAGGAGCCATACTGGTGGTGAGGGCAGAGGGAGTGCTCTCCAAATTCGGAGCCTCTGCTCCATCCTTGGAGTGCTTTTCCAAAGTTACAGCTGGGGCACCACATTTATGGTTTCTGACTGAAACCAGCCAGAACACCCTGATTAGATTTGACATAATGGCAGATTCTTTCACACTTAATACTCACAAGATCGCCAAGGACAAGAATAAGGTCATTGTTATGAGAGCTTCATAAGAAGAAAAAAGCAGCTGCTATTATACGCTCTCTCTCATCCCACGTCCTGCATCTTTATGCATAGTGAGTTCATTCCTGGTGAAAGGGAACTAACAGAAACATATCAGAAAGGCCACGCAATAAACTGTTGTCCCAGCAGAATTTCTGGGTCCCGCTTTGCCTGACTTGCTTTTCGTCCTTTTGCTCCTCTCCTCTCGGTTTCCACATCAACACCTTCATTGATATGACAAAATATACCAGCCGGTGCTTGCAGATGCAAAGCACATTTTCAGAGCAATCTCACAGTGAATGGGTGTTACAGAAAATGTACATTTTGTATTATGATCCTGTAAGAAACTTAAGTTCCTAGAAATATAATTAGATCTGTATAATGGAGCAAGATACAAACTTCAGCCCAGGCAGGCCAATATCCATGCATGTATGCATTTGAAAGTGGTCTCTAAAGTGCCATCAGTTCAAATGTTAAAGGTGTTAGAAGACCCTCAGACCATTGCATTACAGGAGGTGGGTATTTATTCTTTCAGTATTGCAATATTAGTCTTTTAGGTGTCAAAAGCCAATGGGAGATCTACTTATGCTGATGTGTTAACTTATTTCAAATATTCATCCAAAAAGCTGAAAATACTCCCCCTCCCTCTCATTTATTCTCTCTCTCTCTCTCTCTCTCTCTCTCTCTCTCTATATATATATATATATATATATATATATATAATGCCTGTGTTTAATAAATCTGATATTGGCACACATCAGGGGTGAGAACAGAGCACCAGCTGAATGCAACTCAGAATGAGTTGTAAACCATCCTGAGATGCCAGTAGATGGATGGTCTAAAAAAGCTATAGATAGATAGATAGGATGGATCCTGATGATGCATGAAGGTTTTCTCAGCAATAGAGATTATAATGACATCTTCCTCAAATAATCCATTCACCCACATTACTTTGACTTTCCCTAGCTTCATGTCTTCCAGATGCTTTGTCCAACTGAGCCCTTTCTTCCTTGATTGGTGGAGCAGTTGTCAAACAACCAATCTCTTTACTTTTTTATTTATTAATGTACTTCATTTTTATACCACCCAATAGCCAAGGCTCTCTGGGAAGTTAACAAAAGTATAAAAAGACACATATACACAATTAATTTAAAAGAACAAAACCATAACAGCAATTGCTGTTGGGACCAGGATACCTGAAGGAGCGCCTCTTTCCTTACATGTCCTCACGCCCCTTAAGATCTGTGGGAGAGGCTTTGCTCCGGGAGCCCTCTTTAAAGGGGATAAAAAGAACTACTACCAGGAGCAGGGCCTTCTCTGCGGTGGAGCTCAGATTATGGAATGCACTCCCTGGAGAGGTGTGCCTGGCACAGAGTTTATATTCTTTTTGGCGCCAGGTTAAAACCTTTTTATTTAATGGCTATTTTAAAAATTAATTTTATTGTTAACAGTCACTTTTTGTTTTTATATAATCTTATTGACTTTGTTATTGTTTTATTGTTTTTAATTCTACATTTGTAAGCCATCCCGAGATGCTGAGGCATGTAGTGACAGCATATAAAAGTTTTAAATAAATAAATAAATAAATAAATAAATGCAATTGCTGTTATTCAGCATAGAAGCATAGCAGTGGTACAGAATAAAATGGAATATATATAAAAACAAAGTTAAAAAGTTAAACTGTTAAAATTCTGGGAAAATAGAAATGTTTTCACCTAGTGCTGAAAAGAATACGAAGTAGGTGCACAGCTTGTTCCGCAGCTGAGGTGCCACAACCCAAAAGACCCTCCCCCTGGTAGCCACCCACCTCAGTCCCTTTGGAAGGGGCTCCCAGAGAAGGACCCTCAAAGAACACCTCAGGGCCTGGGAAGGCACACGGAGGAGGAGGCGATCCTCCAGAAAAGCTGGCCCCAAGCCATTAATGGTTTTGGATGTCAGCACTGGCACTTTGAATTTGGCCTGGACTTCAACCAGCAGCCAGTGTGGCTGGAGGAGGCCTGGCGTAATGCATTCTTTTGAGCCAGTCCCCCTGTGCACTGCCCAGCCACATGTAGCATTTAGGTTATTTTTCACAGGTAACACCAAAAGCGCCATGGGGCTTCACACAGACTGTTTCTGTGAATACACAGATGTTGTTCGTGTGAACAGAGTTATTTTTTAGTTAAATTTGCATGCTAGCCGGAGCAAATTCTTAAGGTGCTGCATATAAAAAGAATCGTGTTTCTACACCAGAGTATCAAGAGCTTTCTCAAAGAGAATGCTCCTTTTCTGGAAATAAGTACTCTCAGCAAGACCTTTCTCACAGCACTCATAAAACTGTATCCAGGATCAGTTATTCTGTTGATACTGTTTCTTTGGGTTGTCCTCTGCCCTGAGCTGCTTCCCAATGGGGGGGCTCTTAGTGCTACCAAACAAAGGGCAGGATGCAACCATGTTTTCCTTTAACATGTTTATATTAATTTGGTGGTAGAAACATGGTGGAAGGAATTGTGGGAAAACTGAGAGGATGATGGCAGGATCATGGACAGAAGGTGAGCTCACCTCTGTGCTTCTCCAACACTGCAAAACACCTGGATGGCCAATTTCCGGCAGCCTCAGAGCTGCAGCTGGCATGGAAAGAACACGGCTGGTGGCAAGGGCTGAAGAGGGTTCTCTGAGCATGGAACTCCAACTCTGACTGGGTTCACACATCACAACCGGGGATTATATTTTTTTTTACCACTGTGGGCTCACCATGTTGTCCAGACCCAGTCATGGTACATGTCCAGGGATTGTCTCAGGCCTGGAAACAAGCACAACCGGCAAGCGTCTGTTGCCTGGTTTCTGCCTGCTGTGATTGTCTGTTCTGATTTTACCAGGAGCTCTCCAATCGTTGTGCTTTGCGGGAGAAGGATGTGAACATGAAATGGCCTTTCGTCCTACACAACCAGGCTATAGAAACAAGCCTTATGCTGGCTTTTGGCAGTCATAGCTACCTAGCCTGTGTGCCTACCTTCCTGAAAATACAGATTTCTTGACTAGAGACACCTCTGTATGTGTGCCTTTTTCACTCCACTTGACTCAGAAATACAAGGGGAGGGAAAGGGAGGCAAATCACCCCCCAAATCCCTTTCCACATAAATCACAGCTCCTCCATTTCCCCCCTGCATGTCTCTGAATGGCAGTAGCTGAGGAACACCAGCTGCAGGATGCTGTTGCACTGGTGCCCTTCTTGCGGGCTTCCATGGGCGTTATGCACGGCCACTGGGGATGCACAAGGCTGGGCTGGAGGGGCCTTCAGCCTCATCCTCCAGGGCTCTTTGCTTAGGCAAATCTGTCTTCCTCTGGGAAAAGATCAACTGTAGATATCCTCTCTCTGCATTGCAGACCATAAACTTCTCAAGATTGGGCTACCTCCATTTTTAATTTTTGTTGTGGTTGTTTTGCCTCCACATTTCCATTATTCCCTCTGACTTTTTTTTTTTTTTTTTTGCAATTCTCAGCTTATTTCTTGCTCTCACACAGCCTTCCAAACTTTCATTCCTCTCCTCCTCTGTAATACACAGAGTCTTTTATTCAATTAAAGCTACTCTAGTCCCTACTCATTTCTCAAGCAGCACTTACAATGCATACCCTTTTGCTTAGCTGGTCATTGAAACCATGCTCAAAAGTAAATACAGTGAACTCGTTGCCCCTTTGTTATGTAAGTAGGAATGAGTGCCAACCTGAGGCTTTGACATTGGACAGAGGTACAAATACTTCTCAAATATTCCAGAAGTCTAGAATGCACAATGGCCCTGATAATACTATCCTCCTATAAGGCTGCCAGAAAATGTTGTGTTTTCCAGCATCTTTTGATGATACCAGTTCTACAGACCCATGTCATCGTTCTTTGCCACATGATCTCAGCAAGACAGAGCTGCGCATCTCGTAGCTGTGTGGTCAGAAAAAGCTTATTGAGACGGCCAGTCAATCTAGAAGAACTGAGTTCAGTTCCAGTGTGTGGCAGTTGAACCCTAAGCCTTTGGCATGGATAACTCCCAATGCATGGAAAGAAGTCATTTGGGATGTACTGAGGTGCATCTTTATTTGTTGCATTTATCTGCTGCCTTTTCCTCCAGGGAGCCCAAGGTGGGGACATGAGCCTTCTCCGCTCCATTTTAGCCTCACATCAATGGAGCGAAGGAGGCTGCTGTTGTCACCACCTTGCCATTTCCTTCCCTCTCATACCTGCAATATTAAGCGGGTTGGAATCTAAGCCGATTTAAGGCTAGTTCTTTAAAGGGACTGACCTTGATTTGAGAATAAGTCCTCAGGCAGAAAGATCTGGGAGTCAGCAAGAGGTGAAGCACAGAAACCAGGCAGACCAGAAGCAACAGGGACCACCAGGGCTCCCGACCCTTTATTTCAACAAGTGCCCACGCACAGCGGGGAGATGGAGCAGATGGTCTCCCAGAGATTCAAGCCTGGAAGGAAAGGTTTGGAGATCCAGTCATAATGGCCCACACCCTGGTACCACCTCTGCCTTTGAGATTTGATGAGACTCAGGGAGAAGACCAGGAAAGTCTTTCTACCTCTGTGCCCTTTTATTCCCTTCCACGCCTTGCTCAAAATAGTCCAGCCTGTGGGGCCAATTTTTGCCCATTGTAACCTCTCTGGGGCAGTGGTGGGTGAGGAGGGGAGAGATTAGCTGTGCAAAGATTGGTAGCACTAGAAGCCCTCTGTCTGAAGGCACGTAGACACTATACGTGAACTATATCATGCATTTCTATTATATATAGAAATGTAAGCACAGAAATTGAGACACTGGTTCAGAGTAGCATTTGGCTACATGAGAAAAGAGATACAAAATTGCATGTAGTTGACTGTGCTTCTACACAATAGTAGGGCACAGTTAATGAAAGCAGATATTTCTTGCTTAACAGTACAGTGATACCTCGGCTCATGAACGACTCAGTTCACAACCCAATTGGGTGGCAAACAAAAATTTCATAAGTTGTTGGTCTTACTGGTTGGTCTTACTGGTTGCTTCTCTAAATGTGACTCTACCAAAGCAGATTTTCCCAATGAAATACCATTGGCTGTGCTAACTTGATGAAACACAGTGCCTCCTTCCCTAAACTACTATTATTTCTCCTTCTCCTTCTCCTTCTCCTTCTCCTTCTCCTTCTCCTTCTCCTTCTCCTCCTCTTCCTCTTCCTCTTTGTGAAAACATTATATACCTCCAGAAAGTTACTTGGTTGGGAAATATAAGGACATTTCAAACTCAATAGATTCTGGTGATATTTTATACCACATTCTTCTTCCCCCTCCCCTGCCATTGAAGGAAATAGTCAGTGGCAAGAGGCTTAGATTTTGGGATGCAGGTCTCAGAACACCACGCGGTCATGGGAGGATTATCTAGGCAGTCTACTTCTGCATACATTCTGCAATGGAAGGAGCGAAGGATCTTTGTGTTCTCACTTGATTACTCACTCCAGGGGAGGGGAAGTTGGCTCACCCAGTCCAAGCATATCTGCCTTCTGCCCCTGGCTCCCTCAAACAGCTATGCTCACTTACCTTTCTGCTGCATGGTGGATTCAGATCTTGTTTCCTCTTCTGTCCTTCTGGGATTCGGTTCAAGAAATTTTGCAAAAGGAAGTGTTCATTTTTAAACTGGGCATTCACAATCCTGGAGACATGTTTTAAAGGGGAAATCCACGAGTGGCACTACATTACAAAGTGAAAAGGGCACTCTTTTATTCAGCCCTCCTGGTTCAAGCTGCAAAATGTCTTCTTTTTTGTGGGGGTCCAACTGAGCTGCTCTGAGCCTCCACAGCAGGGGTGGCCTGTGGGCTGTTACTTTCTACTTCATGGGCTGCATTTTTCCTGCTGCAAGTGGCAGCAGGAAAAACTACCAGCATTTGTCATAAAAAGTATGTCAAAAACTTCAAATGGCAATGTGCCACACCACCAAATTTCAACAGAAGCAGCAGTGGAGCTCACACTAGCAGCTGGGGTGGCGGGCTACGTACAGTCCATGGGCCACACGTTGCCCACTTCTGCCTTACAAGGACCCTGTCCTCCACGCTCGCCTCCCTCCAATTCATGTTTTAAGGACGGTATGCCATTTCCCCCTTCTTTCCAACATCATTCAGGTTTCTGTCTTTATTTCTCAGCAGTTACAGGGCACTTGAGCATTCCCTAACTTTCCTCTGTTTTCTTTCTGGATGTTATCATGCATGTCCTACTGGGATGACAAACACATTTGCTTCATGTTCTGGGAAGGGAGCACTTGTCAGTTATCCCTCAGTTCTTCCTGAAGCCTCAACAGGGCAAACTCCATTTCCTGGTCCTCCTTCTGGCATGAGGGAAGAGATTAACCTCTCCTGGCTGATCTCAGCTCAGGCAGTTTCTTCCTTCACTGCTTCAGGAGAAGAAAGAGAGAACTAAGAGTGGTCTCCCATTCCCTTGCTTCTCAGGTTCAGGCACTGGATTCTTGCTGAAGCAGTGACGGTTTGATTTCAAGTTGTTTCCCAAGGTAGCTGTTACAGCAGCATCCTCTTGCCTCTTTAACAGAATATTACAGGGGGCCAGATGATGTCATTTTCCACCTGTAAGCCTCCCACACTTTCCCACTGCTCCTCCCGTCTCTTCTCTTGCAGCAGAAAAACCATTGAGGAGAAAAAGATAGATAAACTGCACAAGGCTTTCGGCTCAGTTCAGCTAAGAGCCCTCCATCTAGAAGAAGTTAGTGTCTTCTTTTCCACACCACAGACTAAAACTGGCATAACAGTAAGATGTACTCTTTTTATAACTGAAACCAACACTTTCATCCAATTACAGCTCCCAAGACATGAGGGAAAGGCTGGAAGGAGTTATGAAACTTGGGCAAAATAATACTGCAGATTTTTCTTCTTGAAAATATTGTGTGTGAATATTGTGACTCTGAATAGATGGGTGAATACTGCTTAAGGAAAGTAGCACTGGCAGATGCCCCTTGCTTTAGGGGTATCTTGTGTTTGAACGCATGCACCTTTCCCCTCCCCAAATTAGAACTCCACACAAAGTAAAGGATGCTGCTTTTTTAATTCCTGCTGCTCCACCAAACTCCTCAGCTCAGACCCTTCTGCTCAGTGTACCACTTCTGATTTTGCAAAATGTTGCTTGAGGAACGCTCACTGTGGCTTGAGGCAGCAACAGAGACAATGGCATCTCTGTGATCTTCTGGCATCAGGGAAAGTGGAACGTGTTATTCGAACAATTAACTGAAGTTGCAGCTTGGTGGGACATTGGGACCAATGAATTTATCCCATGAATAGCAGCTGTCTGATGAAGAACTTACTTCCTTGAGCTGAAGATCAACTCCACCACCTTCAGCACCCACCTTTAAGCTCCAGCTGGTAGGAAAAGATGCATAACCCAGACTGTGGTGATTTGTCCAAAAACAACCACTACTTCAAAAGGCAGATTGCTGAAAAGACTGATTCTTACAGATCCTTTACAGCACACCCTCACAGCTGAGAAAGGCTTGAATGAAGACAAGACGCAGCGTGGATTCACATGTTCTTTTTATGCGTGAAAGCTTGCCATTCCTGGCTGTCATGTCATCCAGTTACATTCACAAGAAACAGGATGTTACCAGCACATGCGCGTCTGCATCGAATAACCACATGGAAGCATAGGGAACAAAATGTAGAACTGATAAACCTCCCTCAAATAAACTTGATGTGTGAATCCACCCTCAGGTCTGCAAGTGTGTTTTGGATACTCGTTCTTAGTCCTGGGTCATGCAATGTGATAGCGATAAGAGCGGCTCTGAGCATGTCTAGAGAGACTCATTCTCCAGCTAGTAACCTCAGCCCGCTGTCACCCAGAAAAGTGGCTTCTTTGGGGGCCACCCTGGAAATAAAAATGGAAGTGGACGGTGGGGGATGAGGCACGCAGCCATTCCAAACATCGGCTCCGAGGATGTCGCAAACTGCCCTGTGGAGCCCTAGAAGCGCGCAAGGTCGCCAGCCCCCAGCACGCAAGCCAGCCCCGCCGGTGGTCCAGCGGCACTTCGCAATATCAGGTCTTCTTGGAGATTAAGCCAGCCGTCCGGCCTTCACCTTCGAAAGATTACCGCCAGCCAATGGGAGGACAGCCCTCTGCCTTAGGCGAGCGAGGATTGGCCGACAGACTCTGCTGATTACTTGAGGAAAGCTCCTCGGTCATTCATGGAGTGAAATGGAGCAGCGGATGAGGTTTCCCAGGCGGGTGTAGGGATTACAGGGAGCGGGGAAGTCCGCCGTTGCAGCCTAGGGGGCACTTCAGAGCAGGCGGCGGGTGGGGGGGATCGCGCAAGGTCTGGCCGGGGCTGGGAGGGAAGAAAGACAAAGAGAAGGGAGAGGGAAGGCAAAGGTGGTGGTGGGTCCTATGAATTAAACCAGGGAGGCGAGAGGCGCAGCGGCTGCAGGCAGGAAGGCGGCCCCCTGCAGGATCTGTGCGGAGCAGACGAGGCGGACAAAGAAGCGGCGCAGCGCCGATGGGGAAAGGCGGAGAGCGGGAGGCGCAGACCCGCTCCTACACCTGGGAGGAGATCCAGAAGCACAACCTGCTCACCGACAAGTGGCTGGTGATCGAGCGGAAGGTGTACAATATCAGCCAGTGGGTCAAACGGCATCCGGGGGGGGCGGCGCGTCATCAGCCACTACGCCGGGGAGGATGCCACGGTAAGGCGCTCGGCCGGCGGCGGCGGCGGCGGCGGCGGCTGCTGCTCTTGCTGCCGGGGGCGAATGGCTGCTCGTGTCTCCCAGCCGCTGCATGGCGCGCGCGGGTCTGTCACCTGCTGCTTTGGGAGGAAGGAGAGACGCGCGCCGTTGGGAGCGGGGAATCTGCGGCGTGGGCGGGCGCCGTCGCCGGAGCTGCCCTGAAGCGCCCCGCGGAGCAAGGGAAGCCGCCTCCGCCGCTTGGCGCTCCTCCACGGAGGTAGCGGTGCGCCGAGCAAGGGGCGGGTGAGTCGCGGGGAAACGCGATGCTAAAAGCTCGGCGGGCCCCGACGCCGAGGAGGTGGCGCTTGCGAACTGTAGGGCTGCATGCTCTCTTTATGGGTGAAGAGCGCGGGCTGCAGCAGCGCGGGCACCGTGGCTGCGGAAAACGGTGCAGCCTGCGAGAAGCGGTGGCTGGAAGTAGGCCGAACCGCGCCGTTTCTCCTTCGCTTCGGGTGCCTCTTTCTCCGAGTAGGTTGCTCACTGGGATGCCGTCCTACAAGCAAGGAAGCCAATCGCGTCTTGCCCACGTCCGGGCGGTTGCTGCTTCTGCAGCTGTTTGTGGTTGGCTTGCTCTATCCCCCCCCCCCCCTTTAATTTTTAAACGACGGGGGGGGGGGGGCGGGATAAGCGCGGAGGCCGAAAGGAGCAAATCCTGGCTCTCTTTGCGTATGGTTACTATGAGCACGCTTTCTAAAAGGAGTCTCTAAAACAGCACCCATATTCAATCTCCTTGGGGTGCCAGCCCGTGCAGGTTTAGAATCGGCGTCGAGTGACAAGAACCGCCTTGCATCTCACTCGGCCCGGCGGAGGAGCACTGCGGGGGGCGCTGCCGCGCTCCTGCCCCATACCCTGCCAGAGTGCTTGCTGCGGAGCCATCTGGCCGGCCACTGTGGCAGCAGGATGCTGAGCTGCGCTGGCCCTCTGCCTGTCTGGTCCAGCGGGGCCGGTCCTGAACGTGCTGGGGAGACCCACCCCTTGGGCACCAGAGCCCGCCGGGGTGAAGATGGCCATGTGGCACTTCCTGTTCCTGGAAGCCCTTTCCTGAGGTCCCAGGCATGAGACGGACAGTAGTGAAGAAACGGCCCTGGCACGGTGGGGGAAAATGTGATTCTTGAGTCAGGCTGGGCACAAAAGCCCCAGACGTAAGCGGCACTGGAAAGTCATTATCTTTGTCACTGCCTGCATTTGCTCTAAACATGCTCACTGTCATGCTAAATCTAAGCCCTGTTGTCCCATGCGTGTGTGCAGAACTGTGTGTGAATTTACCCAGTCACTTGGAGTACTTAACTTCCCTTTGGGGTATTTTGCCACCTGAATTCCACATGCTGATTAGAGGCACCCGTGCTGGTAACGTTTAGTACTGGTTTTTCTTGTAAATATGACTGGATAACATGCCAGTCCAAAGCAAGTGAAGACTTTCTCCATAAATAGAACATGTGAATCCACACTGACCCTTGTCGCCAGTCAGCCTTTCATAAACTTCTCAGCGGGAGTTATGTGTGTGCGCTGTAGAAAATCAATAAGAATTGCTAGACCCAGTCTTTTCAGCAATCTGCCTTTTGTTGTAGTGGTTATTTTGGGGCAGCATCCCTAAAGACCTCCCTGCACTCTGGGTTATGCATCTTTTCCTACCATGGACCTTACAGGTGGGTGGTGTAGGTGATGGCATTGATCTTCAGCTCAAGGAAGGAAGTTCTGCATTAGACAGCTGCTATTCATGGGATACATTCATTGGTCCCAATGTCCCACCAAACTGCAACTTCAGTTGCTAAATTGTTCGAATAACACGTTCCACTTTCCCTGATGCCAGAAGATCACAGAGATGCCATTGTCTCTGTTGCTGCCTCAAGCCACAGTGAGCGTTCCTCAAGCAACATTTTGCAAAATCAGAAGAGGTACACTGAGCAGAAGGGTCTGAGCTGAGGAGTTTGGTGGAGCAACAGGAATTTAAAAAGCAGCATCCTTTACTTTGTGCGGAGTGCTAATTTGGGGAGGGGAAAGGTGCATGCGTTCAAACACAAGATACCCCTAAAGCAAGGGGCATCTGCCAGTGCTGCTGAAATGAGGGATGTTGTAATTTGCCAGAGTTGGGTATTGCAACAGTACTTTGGGAGAACGAGTTCTACTTCATTAAAAAATAGAACATTCTGTTTTTCCTTCCTGGTACTTCTTGATGCATAGCCATCTGCTGCTCAAGGAAAAAAAGCAGAGATAAGGAAAGGCTCAGGGAAGTGAATTTGCTGCAGGGAAGACTCGGGGGAATAGCGGTGGATTATGGCAGCAGCATGAAGGGGTGGGCAGATTGTGGCAACAGTGTGTTAATAATAGGAGTGCCATGTGAATGTGGAAGGAAGTTATGGATCTTTAATATAGTTGGGGTGTCTCTTTGGCAAGGTGCCAAAGCATGCCCAGTGAACAATACAGCTAGCCATGGCATGGCAGAGCAGAGCAGGGTCTGCTGCCAGGTCCAGCAACATCAGAGTTTAGTCTGGGGAAGTGGGAAATTTGGGCAAAGGGCCCAAGATGCCAATAGCAGGTCCTATCCAACATGCAGATTTACAGCCATTGTACCATTAACGGAGCTACTTTAACAGCATTAAAACAGCTCTGGCTCCCAAGACAAATAGCGATCTTGCGTGCATGGGAGAGTTGATGCTAGCAATGGCCCAAGTTGCGAAAGAGCAGTGCGGCTTTCATTTTATGCAGTGACTGTGGGGACAGTGGGTGGGTGAGCCCTACTTTTGGCCATGGAGACAGGATAGGTGAGTCACTGCTCAGTTGCATTGCCTTTCTGTTTGTTCCACCTGCCAAGAAGAATCCCATGAACTGCTATTTCTTTCAGGCATTGAACACTCCAACACCACCTGTACACTCACTCCATGTCAGTTTTGTGAGGCACACCAGTTTTAGTGTTTACATTACTGCTTGTCCTGTGGGGAATGACCCAGAAGTAGCAGCAGCAGCAGAAGCAACCCATTCTTCCCTGACATGACTTGTGGAAGACCGGTATTCACTGCTTGCCACCATACTTGTGTTTGGACCACAAGGGCTCTGGGGTGCTCAGCTCTGGCCACACCTCTTAGAAGATCCATTGCAACCTTTTACAGGGTCGACTTTCATTGGGATGGAGGGATGTTAGGCTATAGACACATTTACCAAGGTATAAAGCTCGAGAAATCTATGGGACTTAGTCTCTGAGTAGACACATATAGGATTTGGCTGAGGAACATGTGATCCTCCAGATGTTGTTAGACCATAGCCCCCATCACTCCTCACTATTGCCTATGATGGGTCTTGCAATCAAACAACATCTGTAAAGCTAGACCACCCCCCTTCCTAGATGATGCTATTAGAAATGGACATGTAAGTTGCTTGGTGCAATAAATATTTGTGTATAAATATATGGTCTGAGCAGGTAGGAGATAAGCAGGTAGTGGGAGCCCCATAGCTCCATCAAACTCTGAAGCCCCTGACAGCCAGTTTTAAGAACACAGAACAGTTCCCCTTTCCTTGGCCAAATCCAGACTGTGCAAATTGTCCTTTTCAGCCATTGTCCTGCAAGCCAGTGTGACTTTGACCACTTTTACTGGTGCTGCAGAGGATGTAGTAGTGGTCCTTTAGCTGTTCTTCATTGCTTGCTAGCAGAATTCCAGAAGTGATGACTTTTTGTTCATGATATCATGCGACACTGAAATTTAGTGTATGTTTTTCATAAATTCGGCGAATAACTCAAAAGCCTCAGGGCCCAGAACATGATCTCAACAAAGCGTTTTCCATGCCTTTAATTTGCTGCTGGAGAAGACAGTTAATGGGTTGTAATGAAGGGCATGAGCCAGTTCCCAGAGAGTTTGTATTTTCTCCAATTGTAAATGATGCCGTTCCAACATCCTTTGTACGGTTCATTGTGATCTCCTAAAAGCTTGTCTGTTTCCTTTTCTGAGAAAAGTTTTTGCCAAATCACTGTATCATGTGATTCAGCATAAAACCACAGTTTCTTTTCCCCCCAGCCTTTGATTCTTTGTATCAGCGGTCTTGGCACCTGTTTCAGGTATCAGAGTTGATTTGGGAGGTGGGTGGCTCTGCATAAATCTCCAATTAAGGAGGAAGGAAAAGACTTAGCCAGTGTTTCTCAGAGAAGAGCATAATGGTGCAACAGTTGCTTACAGTCCTGGTATGGTTCTGTGGTAGACAATGGATGTGTGGAAAATCTTCCTGTAAAATTTAGGTATTTCCCCTCCCCAGCCCTCTTACAGTGACAGGGAGAATTCAGTCATACAGACTGTACATCCTGATTTAGTCCCTCAATAATCCCTGTTTCCCACATGGGAAAGTTGGGACTAGTGAAAGCTGAATCCTCTGTTGCACATGGACTCTGGGACTTAATTAGCACATCCCAATGTGCACAAAGTATTGCAGTGTGGATTGGTGGTCTTCGAGATTCCAGCCACTTCATTCCCTCCAGCCTTGCTCCATTTGTCTGCTTCCTCCTAAACGATTAAAGAGCAATCCATGGCTATTGAGCGTGCTTAGTCCTCAGCGGCCTTTTCTGCCACCACCTTTTATTGTTCTAAAGGTGTTTTCGCTCTTCTGGAAATACTGAGGCTCCCCAAGCCATGCTGGTCTCTCTCTCTTGGGTACTATTTTGGTTACACAATGACTGGAACTCAGACAACTGAAGTGGCTGTTAGTATATAAATGATGATAATGGCAGCTCCTCAAATCTCAAAACTTACCTCAAGCACGGTGTTTTTAATGGAGTCAGTTCTTGTATATGACTAGCAGTGAAGTGATGAGTCATGAAGGGAGATGTATACGCATGTAGACACTGGCCCAAAGTGATTCAAAATAGCAACTGAAAACCAGCATCTATATTTGCATGCATGAAAGCTTCATGCTGTGGGGCAAATGTGGCTTGTCGTCAACCTATCCAGCCTTCAATATCTGAGATGAAATATTTCCATCTCTCTAAACCTCTCCCTGAAGTCCTGCCTTCACAGAAAATAGATGGGTAGGACAATTACTGGGCGGCAGTTCCACATGCCTAGTCTAAGAAATTTAAGAAATCCCGCTCCCCCTCAGGGAATGTGAATCATTTCTAGGATTATACATGTGGAAAAAAACTGCTACAGAAGAGATAATCCAAAATTAATGTGAGATGTATAAAAGACTGGCTAAATGCTATTTGAACAGCAACTTACTTGGAGAGTTATTAAATTTGATTTCTTTATTCTAGGATGCATTTCAGGCCTTTCATCCAGATATAAATTTCGTAAGGAAGTTTCTTAAGCCATTATTGATTGGAGAACTTGCCCCTGGAGAACCTAGTCAAGACAGAGGCAAGAATGTGAGTAAAAGTTACTTTTCTCTGCACGTCCGCTGCATCATCTGTGAGGCTGCATCTGGGCTCTTGTGCACCATGCAAACACCTGTGACGCACAAGTCTCACTGTTTATACAGGTGTGGGCAAACTGTAGCTCTCTGGGGATTGTTGGACTGCAATCTGCATCAGCCCTAGCCAGTGCAGCCAAGAGAGTGGGGTCATGGGAATTGCAGTCCAACATCTGGAGGACCACAAGTTGCTCACCCCCTGCTCTACAGGTTAAACGAGAGAATTCCAGGAAATGTAGAGGCATGTCTTGTTCCATGCCTCCATACAGCAGGTATGAAATTCCAGGAGTGGTGGACACATGTTCTTGCAGGTCAGTTCAACCATCCCATGGTTATTTAACATATGCAGCTCAGCACCATCTCAGCCCTTTCCTTGTCCATAACTAGATAGGCCAAAAGCAAGCAAACGTTAGGGAACTGGAATGTGAGGAGCTCTGAATTAAGGCTACAGTATTGATGACATTGTCAGGCATATATTTAAACAGATCTGAAATCATACTGAAGAGAGGAAACCTGATTTTCACAGTAAAGAGGGTACATAGCTATGAGGGGATCTGTTATGTCATAAACCTAGAAGGGAAAGGGGGAAGGTAGAAATCTTAAGAGATGTGAAGCTTAGGGAGTGCAGCTCAGTACCCTTCCTGGGAAGATAACTGGGTGACTTTGGGCCAGTCACAGACTCTCAGCCCAACCTACCTCACAGGGTTGTTGTGGGGATAAGATGGAGGAGGAGAATAATGTAAGCTGCCTTGAGCCCTTTGTAGGAAAAAGGCAGGCTATAAATCGAAAATAAAAAGGACCTGAAGGAAGTGCAAGATGCAGGAAAGCAGGGAGGGGTTCTCAGAAATGAAAAAGGGAAGCAAGAAATAAAGGGACGGTGGAGGGAGTTGACACTGCACTGGGGGAACTCATCCATTGAAGATGTAATCAAAGGAGACAGCTGGAAATATGCCTTGTCAGGATTCTGCTCCCTAAAGCACTGACAATCATCTGTTTATCAAACCACTGGTATATTTTTCCTTGCTCTTGCTTGGGACCTGACCTAGTTCATGTTGAGCCTCTGGTAGTTTGAAGACATTCCCCATTTCGGTCCAAAGGGCAGATTCTCAAAGGAGACCCCATCCCACCTTCCCCATCTGCCCTCCCTGTCACAACATCACTTGAGATCCCTGATGTTCAGATTGTCAGCTTTTCCGGCACTCTGTGCTGCTTGGCTGATTCCAAGAGGAAGCCCTTTCCAGCCCTCTCTTGTTCTTGAATGGCTGTGTTTACGACGTAGCCAGCGCCTACTGTTAACCTGCAGATCCATCATTAGCGGCTTTCCTAAGGGACGGCATTCTGCACAGCACAGAGCTTTATGTCTCAAACAGAACGATGGGGGACAAGGGGTAGCTGATACTTAAGTGGCATTAATTGTCTCCTGTAGCCCACATGAGGCCAATTAGGGGGGAATACAGAAAAACACGACAGACGTCTGATGGGCCAAGAGATATTTAGCCATATCGTGAATTAGTAGCGGCTGTGGGCACAGCTGTGGTGGTTTCCATACTGCCACAATACTCTAAGAGCCTTGCCAGGTATTTGTTTTGTGGTGTTGGGCAATCACAGGCCTTGGGTTTATATTATTATTGGGAAGAAAAGCCACAGTGGTTTCTTTTTCCAGCCCCTACGTGTGTCTGGAGTCTGATGCATGATTTGTCTCATTACCCTTCCGGCACACAGCTTGGCTCATCATCTGAACCTAGCAAGGTGTGTGGTGGGGATGCCTTCAAAACCACGCCAGAACCCTACAAGAAACCATGGTTCTGGTGTGGTTTTGAAAAGACCTGGCCAGGTGTGGGCAGCATGGCAAGTTGTGTCTCCGAGGTCAATTAGATAAATTGCATAGCCCGCACCCAGCACGTGCTGGAGTAGAGCAAATAAGCCACCATGACTTCTTTTCCCGGTGATTGTACGAGTGTCCCCCCCTGTCTGTTGCAAGAGTACTTGGATGTTCCCAGTATTCAAATAGTAACATATTGTGATTAGAAGCTAGGGTTATGTTTTGTTTTAACAATGTGCGGAACCTCAACTGAGAAGTCACAAATATAGCAACACTCTTTACAACAGATCACCAGAAAGTTTCTCAAATTTCAATTTAGATCATATTTTGTGGCATGTTTTGATTCCCTCACCTTGTTACAGTATAACTTGGTGCATCTATTAGATTTTGGAGTGCTTCATGGGCAGGGTACACAAATGCTCTGATCATTCTCCCTGATTTTTTTTCCCTTCGATTTATATCCTACCTTTTTCCTACAAAGGGCTCAAGGCAGTTTACATCTCCTCTTCCATCTTATCCCCACAACAACCCTGTGAGGTAGATTGGGCTGAGAGTCTGTGACTGGCCCAAAGTCACCCAGTTGGCTCCATGGCTGAGCGGGGACTCGAACCCAGATAGACTGAGTCCCAGTCCCATGCTGTTAACGACTACGCCACACTGGCATTTTGGGACTGCCCTGACTTTGTGGTTCTTCTGATTTTAGGTATACATGTAAAGATGATTCCAGCAAGCAGAGTCAGTTGGGCAAATTGGTGCCTGCAAATATCAGGGAGACAGGATTGGCCCTAACTCTCTGTCCAGTGCATGCTTAGTGCTTAATACAGGCTTGCTATACATAGTGTGTGATGCTGCAGTTTGGAGCCTGCTCTTAATGTAAAAAAGGCAAAAACCTCTGTCTGGTTTTCACAGGCAGTTCATGAGCTGTTCATGAGCTACTTGTCTGTGGGTTCGGGATTTGGCATCCTGGGAATGTCTATTTATGCAAAGGTGTGCAGTTGCCTAGGGGGAGGGAAAGGAGGATGCCCTTTCCTGGTCTTCCACAGTTGGATTGTGGGAGGGATCGTGGCCATGCCCCTTGACACTGAGGTGTGGCCAGGCTTGAGCTGTAACCATTCCCTGCCATCAAGGTTGCTTTCCCTGTGCTGTGTGACCCACGGCAAGGGAAGGTCCATGATCCGGAGGTTCCCGTCCCCTCATTTGTGGGTTATTTTAATTGGTCTGCTCTGTATCTGGATCCAGCCCTATATATAGATTTACATAAGCCCTTTCCTTCAGGCATGACTTTACAGAAAAGCATCAATATACTGAGGAAGATTCAAATACGGAGAAAAGAATAGACTTATTAAAGATGTCAAGGCCATGCATCCCTTTTCTCTTTCTCCCATGACATTTCTTTCCCTCTATGACTTTTGTCTACTCTTTGTTGCTCCTAAATTGTTTCTTGGAATATGTGCATATTTTGTTATATTTTACACAATCCATGCAGAACAGTCAACCGCAGTGGGACCCCTGTGGTTCAGCATTCAGGTTGTTGTTTCTTGATGGCGGAGAAGGATGGAGGGGATGAACACTGTACAAGGACCCAGGATGCAAAGTGGAGAAAATGTGTGTGCCTAAGTCCTTTTCATTATCCTGTATTTGCAGGCTCAGTTGCTGGAAGATTTCCGCTCTCTGAGGAAGACAGCTGAGGACATGGACTTATTCAAGGCTAGCCCTGTATTTTTTTCCCTTTGTTTGGGCCATATCCTTGCAATGGAAGTTCTGGCCTGGTTAATGGTTTCATACTGTGGGACGGGTTGGAGCACAACCTTCATCCTTTCTGTCATCCTTGCAGTCTCTCAGGTGAAACTTTATTCCACACTTATTGATCTAGTTTGCATGATCAAAATAAGCCACAATGGAGCTGAGAGGCAGAATATCCCCACCCTGCCCCTTTCAGTTGCCATTCTGGGGTGGCAGGTGGGGCAGCGGGCTTTGGCTGATGCACAGGTCAGCACTCAAGGTTGGGGAGGCACGGACCAGTCCAGACTCTCGCTTGCAGCGGCTGTGCCCTGCCTCTTTGCATAAACTTGCTCTTTGTGGATTGCATGCCAAAACAGGCATGGGGAACGGGTAGCTTTCCAAACATTGTTGGATTAGAGTTGGTATCATCCCCAACTGCTGGCTGGAGCTGATAGGAGTTGGAGTCTGAAAGGCCATAGATCCTATAGCTGGGGCGGGTGGGGGGGGGGGCATTATAGCAAAACCCTGGTCATCTTCCAAGTTAGAGCACAGTGGTAGAATGCCTGGGCATTGGATGATCTGAAACAGACCTAAGAAATTGCTTTAAAAAACCAAATAAAAACAGTTTATGTGCTGTTTTCAGGAAACCAACAGAACAAGTTTCCAGCAACAGAGCAGAAACAACATAGAATGATTTTAGTTAGGGTTTTTTGTTTTGTTTTGTTTTTTTGAAGCAAGTTCTTTGCTCTGATTCAGGCATACTTTTGCTTCTTCCTCTTACACTTTGTATAGACAAAACTTTATTTACAGCAGGGGGCTGGACATGATGGCCCTCTTGGCTGCTCTTAACTCCACTATTCTATGAGTCTATGAAAATAGTTGCTGATGTTCTAGACATTCTCCTTTCTAATGATGTTGATATGACCTGTACTAGTCCCTGTGTTAGCTGGGAATATGGATGCCCAAATTTTCAGTTACTTGAAACTGAAGAGAAAATACTGAAGAGTTGAAGAGGAGGATATCATAATTCTCTTAGATGCATCTTTATCTTATTTTTGATCATCCTTTTTCTTCCCAAGGCCCAAGCTGGATGGTTACAGCATGACTTTGGACATCTCTCTGTATTTAAGAAGTCTGTCTGGAACCATGTAGTTCATAAGTTTGTGATTGGTCACTTAAAGGTAAGGCCAGTTCTTATTAAGAAGGGATGACTGGGGGGCATCTTTGTTCTGGAGAGGGCCCCTGCCTCTTTTACAGGCAAACCCCCAAGAGATCAAGCTATGGATGTGTTGAATGTCTGCTTCTCCTGCTGCTTTTACAGACGCAGGGCAATTTCACCTGGAGGCCTGCTTGGTTCCATTTCCGGAGTAAAATGTTGAAACAGTAAACTGTAGCCGTAGGTCTGGTGATTTTATTTCAGAGCAAGAAATGAGCAAAAATAAACCATCTGTTTTAGATGATCTTGCTATGATGCCACCAGAAGGGAATAGATTTTGAGTGACTTCAAAGAATATCAAAGGATAAGAAGCAAACCTTAATTTGCAACATCTGGACCACAAGTTGCAATGAACCTTGCATTACTAATTATTCTTACTTCTTTCAAGCTTGTTACGGGAGTAAGACATGGTCAAGATTTGTAGGATCAAAGCTAGCGGTAGGTCTGTGTGGGAGTAAGATCATGTCTTATCCTGAAGTAAGGGATTTTATATACTTGAAAGTCAGAAGCTGGAAAATCTAATTGAATGAATCAAATTGACCATAAACGCTTTGAGTCCAAACCAGGCTTCTGTCAGGCCTAGACCACGTAGCCAGTGGCGAGGGACAATGGGAGCCAAAAGATCCAGAGGGTCACAGATTACGCACCCTTCTGCTAGGTGATCAAGCACTCACCACCAGGAAATCTGATTCTCAGGGAGACATTAATGGGCCAGAGAGCATGGATAAAGGTCAGAACAGAACCAAGAATAGTTCCCATCTTTTCATCCAGCAGAGACTCTGTGCCTAGCAAGTAGGAATTCAGCAGAAGCTGTGGGCTGGCCCTGAGCAATCATTGCTAATAAGCACTGACCTGAAATGCTCTAATAAAATTATATCCTAATTGCTGAGTTTTAAGAAAACCGATTCCAGTGCCTTTAGCAACAGCCTGACTCAGAGAAGTGAGGCAGTCTGGCCTGGATGTGGCATGCTGGGCATGCCTAAATGCACATAGGCTTGTACTGTCCTTGTTTTTACTATTGACGACAGGTTATTTGTTTATTTATTTATTTATTTATTAAAACATTTTCCCCTAACCTGGTGCTTTCCAGATCTCTTGGGCTACAGCTCTCATTATCCCTGACCAACATGCCAGCTGGGGTTAGCAGGAGTTGCAGTCAAACATACCCGGAAGGCACCAGATTAGGAGAGGCTGGTCTATCGGTCCTCATCTCAGGAGCTGAATATTTAATAAATATTTAGCTGCAAAGACAGGCTTGGCAGGTAGACATTTGCATGTGCTTCACTGTTTCACTGTTCCTCCTGCACGCACAAAGACACACAGCCCAGGTTGCTTGTCCCCACCTGGTGCAACAAACTCTCGTCTAAGGGAAATGGATGGCAGGAGGAAAGCAACACAGGGAGACGAGGGTTAGTCACTGCATCCAGATTAAGCACCGGTTCTCCCTTGTGCTACTTTCCAGCAAGGAAATCGCTGCCGTGGTTTGCAGCTTCTAAGTATTTCAGTCAGTAGTGAGGAAACCCTCCAGAGGTTTCTCCCGAAGTCCTACTCACTGGCCTAGAGACTGCCAGGGTTTGGGGAGGAGCCTGGGGAGAGGAATCCGCATATTATTTCTGATCATAAATGAGAGGTAGCGTGAGATTTCCCTGGGGGAGGCATCATGCCTTACGCAAAAGTATTTGCAGGAGCCGGTCCTGCAAGAGATTGCCAAGCCTCCTGCCACGCCACTGGCACAAGTGTCCCTGGAAGGAGGTCCCCAGCTTGGGCACTGCTTGCAAGACCGGAGTTCTTCAGGAGCAAACACCCTTTCTCCATGCGGGAAGAGGCATGGGGGAAGGAAAAGTGGGAGATGCCTGAGATTGTCGTGGAGGGGCTTCCAGGCCGAGTCTTCTGCTGTAGGACTTGCTCTGGAGGGCAAGCCGGCCTCTAGGCCACATGAGAGTACCCACCCCTGCTTTAAATTATCCCTTATAAAGTGAAAAATAGTCTTCTTTTCCTTACTGGTTGTTTCCCTTTGGTCACTGTGATGGGGAAGCATTTCCTTTGCTTTAGCTGGTCAGTGTGCTTGGTCTTGGCTTTTTGATTCACACATCACTTCTCAGCAATATCAGTTGACTGCAGCAGAGTTTTTGAATCAAGATTAATAAGGGGCTTAACTCAGGTGGCTCCGTAAATATTTACCATGTGGGGTATAAGCTGTTATATGATATCCTCTTTTGGGGCATATGAATGGCTGTTATACGGTGGAGATGACTCAGTGACAGAATCAGAGCTGCTCATGTGTTTCTCCAGGGAGCCTCAGCAAACTGGTGGAATCACCGGCATTTCCAGCACCATGCCAAGCCCAACATCTTGCAGAAAGACCCAGATGTGAACATGCGGCATCTTTTTGTTCTGGGAGATACCCAGCCTGTTGAGGTAAGATGAGGGGATGTGAGGTCAAGTTGCATTTACACTAAGCTCTCTGTTTCCAAGATTTCAGAGGAATAACCAGGATAGTCTATTCCAGCCAAACAGCAGAGTGCTATAGCAAATAGAGTGGCATTGCTTTTTCATGAGCCAGACTCTACCTGGTTAGATTTTCTGGATTTTGTGAAAGCAATAGTATTTTGTAGTAAAGTGCTGACATTCACATTCTGCAATAGCTGCTGTCTGAATTTCTGGACCTTGTGGAAACATGAATTGAACCATTAAACCACCTATTTGGATATGGAGCCAAATAACAACTATTTAATATCTTGTCATGTTTTTTTATTTTATTTATTAAACTTGTATTTCACACTGGACTCACTTCCAGTCACTGTCAGCTGCTGAAGCAGCCTTCCTCCCCTTATATTTATTTCCATGGACAGTAAAACTGGCTTCTCTACATGGCTAACACACACCCTGCCTTACTCATACTTCTAGAAAATAGCCATGCCTCCTAAGGCGGGTGTGGGCAGGCATGTGGCTGCCCAGACTTTTTGACCCACTACAGCTCTTAATGTTTTAAACTTTTGGATGCTTTTTCCTGGTTTTTTGATATTTTATTGTATTTATATCATCTGTTTTTATGGACTATGTAAACTTCCCAGGGAGCTTTGGCTGTGGGCCAGTATAGAAATGAAACAAAACCCAACAATTACAACTACAACTCCTTCAATCAATCCTTGGCAGCACAGCCAGTGATGGACTAGACTTGGGAGGATTCACATTAATGACCCATTTCCCACAAATCTGTATTACTTCTGTAATTCTAGCCTTCTTTCCACTTGGCAAGATGATACACAAATGACCAACCTATCTTGGAGTGAGGGAGGTCATCCTGGAATTGTTTGACGTAATATAACAAGTGGAATGTAGCATCTGGAATCCCTATTTTGGAAACATGCTTCATGTTAAATAAACACTTATCTTCAGCTACACATGTAGGACTTGAAAGAATACAGGTGGTTTTAATGTGGGGACAGACATCAGGAAATCTCTGCCTTTTGTGGTTGGCTAAGAATAGGGTATTTACAAGAATTGGTAATAAAAGGCTAAGACTATCTAATGCTTTGGAATGTGGATACTTCCTGTGTCGGTTGCTGAAATGCTGCAGTGGTATGTCGTCCACCAGGGTGGACTGTGTGACCTTGTTCTGCTGAGCATCTGCTGGCAAAAATCGATGCAAAATGCAGCAGAGCGCTCTCTGATGCTTTGTACCTGCCCAAATCTCACAATATGGTTGCCACAGCAACTCTGAGTCTGTAGCACATGTCCTTACAGCACATGGGAAGAAAATGCTGCAACTGAATCCAAAATTTCAACAGCAATGTCAAAAATATTTTTAAAGCCTGGGGGAAATAAATATCACAGTGAGTGTCATACATGCCCACAATGAATGCAACAAAAATATTTTAGAACCGTCAGTTGGTGGAGAAGATTTTAAACAACCCCAAGAAACAGAGTAATGATAGTTTCTCAGTCTCTCTTCCTTTCACAGAAAAATGTATTCAGCACATCACCTGCACAGAGTGCCCAAAATGTGCCACATCCACATAAGAACATAGAGCCTGTGATGAGTGGGGAGAGCAGATTTGGTCTTGTTTTCTTTGCCTAGGAGGATCAAATTCATCCTTTTTAATGTGCTTTGTTATATGTTGATCATTGTTATACAAGCTTGAAACTAACTAGCCAAAGATGGGGGAGATAATAAAAAGCAGCTGCGCCATTCACAGCCAGTGCTTGTGGTTGTACAGGAATGCTCTTCAGTTGTTCTTTCCAGAGAACTGGCTGCCCTCAAGCAACAGGTTGATACGGTTTGACTCAGCAGATTCAGACAAAATAAAGAATGGCGTAATGCCAGCCTTCAGCACTGAGCCATTTAGAGCAAAATTATATGTTACACAAATGGCTTAGCAGCTTGTATTTTGTTTTAACATAGTGGAAGAAAGCAAGTATGACCCTGATTTGGATCAGAACCACCACCTCCACCCCCCATGCAGCTGATAGTTCTTTTTAAAAGATGCTGTGGTACAATTCTCATGCAGGATATACTAAAGTTTAGGAATAAAACTATTTCCATTGGCAGCTGCCCTCTGAAAGATCTATTAAATATGCATATTTTAATGAAAGTGGATGTGGGTTCACTGGGCTAAATATGCTTTGGAGCTTCCCTTTGACTGAAGCCTGCAGTAATTTCCCACCCAAGCACACACATGCTTCAGCATAATTCCACCTCCTCACTAACCAGTGGGATTTAGTGGGGCCAAAGAAGGCCCAGGAAAGGGCATTTCAGGTAATTGGGAGTATTAAGCATCTGTCTTACGAAGCAAGGATAACATAGTCAGGGCTCTTTAGCATGGGCGAGAAACAAAAGTGACATGATCATGTTTTATGCAGAGAAAGAGAAGGCAAAAAAATGCTTGTGCAAAATGCTGTAAGCAGATTCTTCCCCATGGAAGCATATGCAGGAGTAAAGCCTTGATATGCCCCAAGGCTATGGTGGTTTTGCGGCAGCAGATGCACATGGCTGCGCCCTGGAAGAGGACTCCCAATGAAATGCATTGGCAGAAGGTGCAAGAAAAACTCACCAGATATGTCTTTCCACAATGCATAATTAACAGTATTTATTACTATACTTCAGTGGTTCCCAAACTGTGTTCCATGGAACCCTAGGACTCCACAAAAGCCTCATAGGGGTTCTGCAAAAAAACCCTCAAAAGTCAAATTTAAAATGGATTTTAAAATGGATTTTAAAATGAAATCACACAAAGCTGACTATTTGATTGTCAGTTGGCGTCCAAGCAGCAAACAAGGAAATGCATCATGTCATTTTGTTCTTAGGGTTCTGCTGCATAGTGTTAGGAATAATTGAAAGAATGCATTTGGTATATTGCCCTATAATCGCTTTATTCATTCATTATATTTAAAATGTTTTCTCTTTATTTCCACACATGCCATGTCATGCAAAGCACTCAGGCTATAGGAGCAGATGAAAGAAGGAAGAATGTTGTGGGTTCATAATACTTAGTAAAAAATCAGGAACAGAGTAAGGTTTCTGCAGAAAAAAAAAATGTCTTCAGAAAGGTTCCGTGACCAAAAAAGCTTGGGAACCACTGCTATACCTGACAGTCACCTGACTGTTTAGAAGGATGAAAAAAAAATCATGGAGAATATGTCTGCCATTAGGTAGGGGCCACATTACCTAGAACTAAGCTGAACTTTTGCATGCCCTACCAATGAGCTGCAGCTCCTCCCTCAAGAAAAGGGGCAATGACCCACTTCTGGCTCTGGCCTGACCCACTGCTGGTCTCAGCCCTACTTACCACTGATGAACATCCAGAGCAGAGTACAAGTACGTAGTGGTGGGAGGGCAGGGGATGTGGCCCTGGACCAAAGAAACATTGTCTAGCTCTGTTTTAAAGGATAGACCTGGTTTACCTAGATCATCTTTATCCATAACTTCATTTCTACAGCTTAACTTCATATCTATAGCTGGAGTCTTCTGTTAGGTTAACAGAAAAAAATGATATATATAGGAAATCAAAATCCCCTTAAAGTGGGCAACTTTTTCCAGGCTGTCTTTTAACTATATAGATGCTTGGTTCCTTGATAATATGCTTTACTGATGCATTTTATTTGTTTTTGGCCTGAGTGTGAGCTTTGTGCTTGGAAATCATACACTTGGGTAATTAACTCTGCACAGATTTCTAGCCCATCTGCTGTACCATAAAATATTGTACCAGTGTGGAGAATTTTGATAGGTGGCCCTCTGCTATCTGAGGAAAGTACTTTCTCCTTGAGTTGCGATGGACAGACACAACTGAGAATGCGTTCTCCTGTGTCGCTTCCAATCTGATTTAAGAAAAAGTGCCAAGGCACCTCTTTTTAACTCAGCCTTTTAAATTGTTTTTAGGAGTGTGGTTGGTTTTCATGTTTCAAAATGATTCACTGACAGTTTTTCTTCTCTCATGTCTTAACCATGATCTGTTGTATACCACTTTGATTGCTTTCTTTAGAAAATAGTATTATATAAAAAAAATCCACCCTTCCACTTCTCTGAACTCCGGAGCTTCCTCAGGCAAGGTTTTTAATGTCAAATGGACACATCTCAAACCTGGGATGAGGTTTCAAACCATGCCATCATCCACTTGCAGCTCTCCTGTTGTTTTCCCACAGTGTCTTCTGTCTTTTCTTTCCACCAAAAATCTGTTCTGCAAGAAAAGAGCAGCATGCCAATGTAATCTCTTTGTGCAGGAGGGGATAAGGGAGTGGGCAGAAGAGGCACAGTGGGAGTTGTTGTTTCTTAGAGACACCACTCCTTTCTCTATCACTTGCCTTGCATTTCTGGGGGCGCAGCCATTTTGCAGGGCAAGTCCTCTTGAGAGCATTTATTTCCTTTCCCACCTTTGTCCTCCTGATGCTTGCCTGAGAAATCTTTTCTTTACAAAAATAATGTAAAAGAAAGCATTTGAGGTCATCTAAAATAGCTTCTGTGTTTGCCTCTCTGCCCAGGCTCTCGACAGTCTTTTAATGAATTGCTTCCCCAGCCTTTGTCCTTTCCTGAAATGAACAGATTTGTCTTAATCTCCCTCCCTCCCTCCCTCCCTCCGTCTCTCTCACTCTGCAATTAGCTACTCATTTCAGGGAATCTGCCATGCCGTTTATGTGTGTGTTTTGCCCAGAATTGTTTCACCCGGAGTGGAAGAAGCAAGGTGAGGGGAAGGCAGGCCAGAGATGGCCAAGTGCCATGCGTGGGGCCTGGGGAAGAGAAGGCGTTGGCCAGGCCCGCACAGGCGGTTTGCTTCTCCGCAAGTGGACTGGGAAGGGAAGAGAGAGGGACTTCCCAGAGGGGGACTGAGGAGCTGCCTTTCCCCACGTGCAACATTTTGCCATGCGAGGGCTTTTGGCCAGAGCAGAGGGTTCTCAGCAGGAGGCCGAGGAGCTGCTGCCGCAGCTGTCAAGAGGAGTGAGGGTGAGGGCAGGAGGCTGTGTCAGCCCAGGGTCTGGGTAGCACATGGCGCCAGGCACCCCTCCCAGGAAAAATTGGGTGACCCCCGAAGAGCGGACTGGCGCGGCAATCCTGCTTGCGACTCACAGGGGTCGCTCTGGGAGCATTGTGTCCCTGGAAGGAAGGTAGCCTGGGACATGTGGGGAAGGCACTTTTAAGCGGGCGCGGAGCTGTAGGAAGGACAAGCGCAGGCCTGGTGACAGCTTAAAGGAGAATGAGGCTAAGATTGCATGAGGCTTGTACACCATATGCTCCCTTAGGCATGCCCTGCATAATCAGGCAGGCCCTAATTAACATGTTCAAGCACTTTGGCATGATTAAACATTTGCTTGTAAAATAATATTCATCTGGCATTCCCTCCATGGTTTATAATTATCTTTATTGGCCTTAGTACAATCACCGCTTCTTGTCCTTGGTGACTGATTTTTCACCTGCTGCTTGCATAAGACATGCTGATATTTTGAAATATTTTAAGAAATACGCTTTACTGGAATCACTAACAAAAGGTTATGTTACTGGATAGGTTGCTATGAAGAAAGTTTGCCAAAACCCATGTTTCTGTAATACCTTTCACAGGCCAACCAAAACATCGCACACACAAATGCCTCCAAAAAATTAGAATAGAATAGAATAGAAAGTTTTGGAAATCCCCAGATCTCTTCCCCAGGCAAGTTGTTTAAAAGGCAAGTTGGGGAGCTGAGGCAGGAGAACCAAAGAGGCACCAGGTGGTGATGTCACCTTGCATGCAGGTATAGACAAATCCCAGGGTGTGGTGTAGAAAGTGGAGCCTTCAGGTATTTGCCATCTGGTCGCTTTTTATCTCTGCTTCCCTCTCCACCTTGCCTAATTATAAGTGGAGGAAAATCTCCCTGGGAGGAAGTTCCACTGCCTAAAGTCACCACTGAGAAGGTCCCATTTTTTTCTTCCTCAGTATGGAAAGAAGAAGCTGAAATTCTTTCCTTACAACCACCAGCACGAATACTTCTTTTTTGGTGAGTATCTTCATTTCCTCTTACTTCCCTACATGTTGAGAAAGTAGAAGACCTGGATCATGTTTGTAGTTCCTTCCTGCTTAAGCAGTGTTATACGTTGTTTTCTAGCAAACTGCTCCATGTATGCATATTAAGATCCCCCTTGCACATATGCAACATGCAGCCACAGGTGAATGTACCTTTCAGTCACCTGCGAGTTTCCATCAAAGAGTCCAGTCGGGACCATGCCATGCATCTCTCTCCTGACCCTTTCTATTCTCAGAGCATGATTTTGCTTTTCTCCCATCCATTCTCCAAGAAGCTTAAGGCAGCCTACATGGCCCCCCTCCCTGTTCCTGTTCATCTCCACAACAGCTCAGTTAGGGAGCGACAGGCCCAGGGTCACCCAGCGAGCTTTCTGGCTTGGTGAGAATTTGAAACTGGGTTTCCTGAACCAGCACTGCAGCTGCTGTACCAAACTGGATGTCATGCAGCGCCACAAAATTTGGGCCTCCACACTATAGGCTTTCTTTTGTGGTCCTTGAGATGTAAAGGATAACCACACCTGGCTTATAAAGTGTAATTACATTGTTACATATTGGGAGCTAAGCAAATCAAGTCAGGTGAATGAACAGAAGTAATTCCATCATTTAGAAAAGCAGACGTCAGTGCTCCTCTTGGTACTGTAGCCCTTCAAGGGGAGGGATGCCATTTTTTAAAATAAGCATGTATCTCAAAAATTATCTCCTTGTGAAAAATTAGCATGTTGAAGAGAAAACTATATTATAGTTTTCCAAGGTGCCTTTTTAAAACCTGTATGGAATTTTTACATGGTACAGTATTCAGACATGGTATAATTCACCTGGATTTTGAAATGCTACAATACCAGAAGTGTGGATTGTCTTTTTTCTTAACATTGAACAGGTTGTAAGTCCAAGCTGTAAGTCCTTTCTGGAATGCTCCAGTGGTAACTTAAACTCTTTCATATCTTGGAGACAACACAAACCCAGACAGAGTCTCTTCCTTTCTTTTCTGAGAAGGAGCACTTCACACCAGATGTACCGCTATGATTCAGCCCCAAGCCTCCATTATATGCTTCATGCTGGCCTGCCTCCTCTAATGCTTCTGCTTTACCTTTCAGTTTTCCCACCTCTCCTCATTCCAGTTTACTTCCATATGCAAATCTTCACGACCATGTTCAAACACAAGTTTTGGGTGGTAAGTGAAAGACCCCGCCCCATGTCCCCCTGCATTGCCTCCATTCACCCCCATTTCACTGGAGCCAGATCCTCTGGGCCACGCCGAAAAGCCGTGCCTGGGGGAGACGAAGAGGCATCTCTCGCGGCATGTGGCGTGTGAGTGAGCATGGACAGGAGGAGGGGGGAGGCTCACCCCCTGCGATGGGTAATCTCTTTCTTCTCTCCCTAGGACCTGGCGTGGGCCTTCAGCTATTATATACGCTATTTCATCACATTCATCCCATTCTATGGAGTCTTGGGGTCCATGTGTCTCCTCACCTTCGTCAGGTAAGAGGGATAAAAGGGCGGCCCCCTTTCTGATCCTCTTCCTTCCGTAAGTGGGCTGCATACATCACAACTGAGGAGTGCTGTCCAAGTAACCAGACTGCATTCTTGCCGTGCCTGGCTTCTTCCTTCTCTCTAGGCCTTGTCCTGCCCGCTAGCCTTGGTCTGCTACACTGTATTGTTCATTCTTGTGTTAATTTCAACTACAGATAGCCTGCTTTTTCAGGGAACAAATCCTTCCCAAATGGTTTCCAAGTAGCATAAAATGGCATTTATTTATTTATTCATTCATGATAATTCCATACTACTTCATATCATAAAAACCCAAAGCAGCTAATAAAACTACATTAAACAATATAAAAATGCGGCAGCTCATTCCGAACCTTCCCACAAGGCAGTGAGGGGCAGTCCAGCTGCAGCAGTGGCCAAGATGGTCTTTGTCTCCCTCCCTCTCCCTGCCTTAGAAGCTTCTCAGATCTCCTTCCTCAACATTTCCTGCACCCTTTCCCCATTTCTTTATATGCTTCTCTCTCATCTGGCCCCCTTTTTCCAAGGCCCGACTCTCACAGGCACACACATTACCAGATTTGTCTACCTGTTTTTACTCTGCATTCAGGGACTGTCCTCTGAACTAGCTTCACTGATCAATGCTGTGTTTGAGGTGATGGAAGGCAATATGAATATCCCTTCTGTGGTGGTACATCTGTGATGGCCCTTTCAGGCATGCAAGTCATCACTTGTGACTGAACTTACCAAGTGAGGAAACAAGTGTTTCCCAGACCTACACCTTTTTTTGTTGCCCTAAAGGTCACTGCCACCATTATGAAATCCCTTGGCGTAAGGAGAGAGGGAGAAGGAGAAGATGGCCCACTATTCGTAATAATAAATACTACAAGGATCAGTATCTCTGGTATTTAGAGTTCAGTGGAATTCAGACAAAATTAAAAACTGTCAATATCACAGGAGTCAAATTGTCACAAACAGAAACGTCTGGCTTAAGGGACCCTGGGACTGTCTGTGAAACATGAGGGCTGCTGTGTCAGATGAGGAGTGGCAAGGAATTCTCTGGAAGAGCCTCATGCATTCCTACCTGTAAACAGGCCTTTTACTGAGTGAGGTGGAGAATGGATGCCTGCAGTGGCTTCCATAACTCAGAGGCAACCAGCAAGCATTTCCCAACATAGAAAGTAGTCCCTGTGCTTGGCTGGAGAAACAGGTGATAGGAAACCCAAGATAATTTATTGTTGTATTTTATCCAATCTGGACAGCTTCCCCCTCTCCGATTAATAGAACATACATGGCTGAATGGCTAAACAGAACAGACAAAAGAAACTGCCAGATACGTTTTCAGTGAAAAGGTAATTGTTGTTACGTGCCATCAAGTTTCTCTGATTTATGGTGACCCTATGAATGAAAGCCCTCCAGAAAGTCTTACTCATGATATCCCTGCTTAGCTGTTCTAAATTCAAGGCTGAGACTCCTTTATAGAGTTAGTCCATCTCTTCTTTAGCCTTCCTTTTTGTCTTCTGCCTTCAACTTTCCCTAGCAAGAGCAAGGGGACAATTTTATGCATGTTTAGACAGAAAAAAAGTTCATCAGCTCCCAGCATGCTGAGAATTGTAGGCATTTTATCTGTAAGCATGCATAGAATTGTAGCCTAAGTGATCCTTTTCTATAGAAGAGAGGAGGCTGTGATGCAAAGACCACATTTCAAGATGGTTTAGGCAAGAACTTCATTCAGCCTGCATTCTCGGAGTACAGGAGACGGCATACATTTAACCTCTTTTTAAATGTTTGATCTAGCACTGCTCAGGATGAAGAGGTCCAGATAAACAGCTGAATTCCTTTGTGTGTGTTTTAACTACAGGTTTATGGAAAGTCACTGGTTTGTTTGGGTCACACAGATGAATCACATCCCAATGGAAATTGACAATGAGAAGCACAGGGACTGGCTCAGTGCTCAGGTAAGCACTCGTAGTCTGAGTTACTAATTTAGTATTGATTGTATAGTAAGAGTTCCTAAAATCTTATGCACACTTATGTGGCAGTAAATGCCATTCCACTCTGTGGAATTTCTGAGCCATCCAGCCTGAGATCGCACCGTTTAGTACTAAAAACATGCAACTCCAGTGTGGAAAATCACTTCGCATCAAATCTTTGTGGATCGTGGTGTCTTTGACTTTCAGCAGAAGACAAGTTTAATGCTTACGCAAGACAATAGCTAGGATATCAATCTATGAGGGCCAACTCCGCATGCACATCCTTCCTATAAAGTAAAACTTACTGGGAAGTTGGGAATCCTAATCACTGCCAGAACTAGCCTTTGCAATGACATATCTGAGGGAAGTGAGACCACTCCCATTAGGCTATCCAGCGATAGGTTCTGGAGCAGTTTCAAAGCCACCCTTCCCACATACCTTCCTGGGTGTGGATGACAGGAGAAGATGCACACTGCAAGGGTAATTCGACAAATTGTGCAGCACACAGTTGGCACAGTGCATGCAAGCAAAGAAGCCGCTGAATCCAGCCCATTTCGGGCAATTTCAGTATAACTTTCCTGGGAGCTCTTTGCTGCTGCCTTTAAGCTGTGCTGTGGTGGTACACGTTGAAGTGCAAGTGCTCAGCATGACTCTCCGCATTGCCACACTCCCAGGAAGAGCCCAAAAAACCAAGCAGTTGTGTTGTTCCAGCTCTCCCTGTATTAGGTATGCCTTTTCTAAAGCTAATGGGGCCTTGTGATCTCTTCGAGACCAATCCACCTCAAAATGCTTCATTATTCTTCATCAGAAAGGCCCAGGAATTTGACCTGTGAGCTCAGGATCCACTGCCCACAAGCGGGGAAGGCTGTTGGTTTCTGTGTCTGTGGAACTTCTTACCTGTGGCAGTTCTTACTGAGCCTTTTAATGCTCCATGGTAAAGAATCGCCCTCCCCTGACTATAAGATAAACATCTGATGTGGCTCCTGATTTTACATACTGGAACTGTGTCCAGCATTAAATGTCTTTGAACTCTAAAACTCCTCCAGCCATAGGAGGAGCACTTATCCTGCAAGCATTTCACATCATCCCTGCCTTCTGTCAAATAGTTGGACCCATGGAAGCCCTTGTGAACATCCAAAGTATTTTTTTGGCTTACAGTGTTAGAATGCCAGATTCCGGAATCACAGTCCAGAACCATATAGAATGCCAGAGAGGCAAAGCTTTTGATGTTCAGTAGTTTGGGCTGTATAGAAATTCAATATTTTGTCTTTTTACCTTCTGCAGTTGGTAGCGACCTGCAATGTTGAGCAATCTTTTTTCAATGACTGGTTCAGTGGGCACCTGAACTTTCAAATAGAGCACCAGTAAGTATGCTGTACTTGAATCTGAAGCTTTGCTAGTGAGTGTAGACATATGGCATGAAATCATAATCTTGTGGTAAGACCAGGGAGGCCTCAAATGGAATTTTCTTATTAGCAATAATAGTGGTGATATTTACTATGCATTCTGCAGGGCTGGGGACCTATTAAGGAAAGCTCCTAGTGGATCAAATTGAGACTGGTACATCCCCATAGTTGAGTATATTTGGCAACAAAGAAACAAAGCCTCATTACCTCCATGCAGTCTTCTTTCTGCTGCCCAGTGGAGCTCTCTCGGGTCATTGACGGTCTACAACATGCTGGTTCCAAGAATGTCTGAGGCCCACTGCAGTATATTTGCTAGGTGCTTGCAGGTTAAAAGCTCTTGCATCCACTGGGACTTACACTCCAATATTATCGCAGTAGAATCAGGCAGGATATCCAGAGCACAGCCTGGGTGGGCATGGGGTGGGGGTGGGGGTTGGATGAGTTCGAGTTAGTACAGCTCAAGGATTTTGACAAGGCGCTTTGACAAGGTCACACAACTATATCTGTACTGCATCCTTGCTCCTCTTGACTAGTCAAAGCTAGCAGGGAAGGAACTTTTGGCTGGGCCAGGGAAGTCATCAATGCCTCTTTATGAGAAGGAGTGGTCCTTTGCCACCTGAAACAGGTGCTGCAGTCACTCCTGAAGAAACCCTTTCTGGACCCGGAAGATCTTAATCATTTCAGGCCAGTGGCAAATATCCCCTTTTTTGTTAGAGGTTCTTGGGCAGGTGTTGGCCAACCAACTCCAGTCACTTGTGGATGAGAGTGATTAACTGGATCAATTTCATTGAGGCTTCAGGCCTGGTTTTGGCATGGATATAGTTTTGGTTGCCCTGTATGATGACCTATGCCAGGAGAGACAGGGGGGATGTGACCCTTCTGGTACTCCTGGATCTCTGAGTGGTTTTCAGCACCATCAACCTCGATATCCTTCTGTGGCAACTGTCTGAGCTGGGAGTAGGGGCAGTGTATTGCAGTGGTTCTACTTCTACTTGGATGGCCAGCTCCAGAAGGTGGGGCTTGGGGACTATTTGCTCTCCCCCTTGGACTCTTCAGTATGGGATTCCCCAGGGATCTGTCTTGTCCTCCATGCTATTCAACACCTACATGAGACCACTGAGTGTGATAATCCAGAGTTCTGGGGTGTGTTGGCAATCACATGCTGATGTCATGCAGACATACATTTGCCCCAGGGCTGCTCCTCCAGTTTTTTCAGGCTTCCCCTTTTTATTTTAGCCTGTTTCCCACAATGCCACGCCACAACTACCACAAGATAGCACCATTGGTGAAGTCCCTGTGTGCCAAGTATGAAGTCCCATATGAAGAAAAGCCGCTCCTGAAAGCATTCTCAGACATTGTTGGGTAAGAAGCTTGGGAGAGATTGTCAGCCTCTTCACCTGGTCTTCTAGAACATCTAGAGAAGACAGTAGGACATTATAAGGCCAGCAGGTTGTATCAGGTTCTCCCATAAAACCATCCCATACCCACAGAAGTACTGATTATAAAAGGGCTGGCACAGTGCACAGTGCCAGACTTGGGGGTCTTCTCCACAAGGAATGGGGAGGGAACTTCCCATCAGCGGGCCTGTAAGAGTTCCTCATCGAGCCGGCCAACTTCTGCTAGCCCCACCCCTGGTGTCATGGAAGGAAAAGCTCTTATCTCTGAGCAGCTGTTGGACAGAGATAAGAGCTCTTCCTTGCAAGGGAAAGAGGGCAGGGCCCAGAGAGAAAGCTGCTGATTTGGTCCTGCTTCCTTTTGAGTACTCATGCAGAAACCTTTGTGGCTTACTTGTGAGTACAGATGATGCTCATGCCTGCTTCTGAGTAGAAATGCTGTTTGAAAGTGCTGCCGGGTGATGCGGCCCTGCTTCCTTTTGAGCCTTGTCTGAGAGGGTTATCTTGCTAATACAGAATTTCCTGCTGCGGGAAGTGGTGATAGCCGCCAGTCTGCATGGCTTTACAATGGAATTGGATAGAGTCATGAGGGAGGAGATGATCAGTGGCTCCTAGCCTGGTTGGCCATGTGCTACCTCCTTTACCAGAGGTGGCATGTCTGCATACACCAGTTGCTGAGGAGCTTGGGCAGGCAAACCCAGTCTTGCACCCATCCTGCCTGAGGGATCCTGTGAGCATCTGGTTTGACACTGTGCACACAGAGCGCTGGACTAGATGGACCTTTGGTCTGACCCAGCGTGGCTCTCCTTACGTTCTTACTCATTCTTGGGAGTAAACATGCATCCTACGGTAAACTGCTGGGTCTGTGTATGTGGATATTGTAGCCCACCTACTTCTGCCTTGGCCAAACCCACTACTAGAATGCAGACCAGAGGGCATCTCCAAAATGGACTCCAGTCACGAGGGGGGAAATCTAGGAGAATGATGAGAGCACACTGTGCTGCATAAAACTGGAAATTCATGCCTCTCTTTTCTTTCCTAGGTCCCTAAAGAAATCTGGTGAACTTTGGTTGGATGCCTACCTCCATAAATGAAGCTGGATTTCTAGGAGGGAGAAGGAGTTAGCAATGGGCAGGGCTGGGTGGGAGGGTGGGGGTCACAGGGCTGTTCCAGTTGCCGCATTTCAGTCTGTATCTGTGTGCACACTTTGAAGGGAGTTGTGAAATGGAGGCCGGGGTGGGTGCAGGGGATCTGTTTAAAATCTGTGTGGGTTTCAGATTGGGGTGCTGTCTATAGACGGGTGGAAGAAATGAAAATGCTATTTTTAACACTTGTGGGCTGAGAATTGGCCCAGTTGGTTGGGCGCTTTTAGGGAAGGCAAATGGGGGAGTGAACAAGCATGCAGGCCAAGAGACTCTCATGGTTCCCTTCTTGAGATTTAGTGTTATTGTCCCATCTTAGTCTCTCAGATGCTAGGTACAGATGCATGCACACACACACACACACACACACACATTTAAGAGCAATCCAGCGTCAACCTCTACATCTGTTTGAACAGAAAAAAAGCAAGGAGCATGGCAGGTCCTTTTAAAGAAATGACCTTAAATCAACTTAGGTTCCATTCTTTTTAATAGTGTTGGTACAAGAGAGAAAAAAATGGTGAGCCAAATTTAATGATAATATTGATCATTTATGACATCTCTAAAAAATACAAAACTGGGTGGTTTCAGAACATGTACAAATATAAGGGCCACCAGATAAGCTTACAACCTGAGACAAGAAATAGAACTTCAGAAAAAGTATTGCCACCCAACTAATGTAGAGTCTTCTGGAGGGAACTCTTTATACTCAGTTTCCCCAGAAGAAGTGCACAAAGGCACAGCTGTGAGCAGCAGGTCTGTGTCTGTCCTCTTTGCTCAGAACCTTGATGGGTTTCGCGTACCTGTGGGAGCGTGTGTTTGCGTGCATATGTGCTTCGGCACACATGTGTTTGCTCATTTTCCCTCTCGATTGCCACACTGCTTCAGTAAGCTGCATGTGCTGATGTTGCACTGAACTTACTGCAAGTCCATTCCCATTCTCTGCAAATCTCTGCAGTACCTGCTCACTCTGGACCAGCCGGCCTGATCCAGCCGGCAGCCATGCAAGTGTGAGGAGACCATTTGTGCATCCCTAAACAGAAGTAGCCACTGCATGTGCGGTTCACCAGCTTATGTGCAGTTCCAACTAGGTTTGGGGGTGGGCAGGGGCTTGTTATTAGCCTTTTCCTATCTTCTTCTGACTGAACAACTGATTGGTGCAATTCATAACCCCCAACCAGGGCTGTACATGCATGATTTTGGAGTAGGCCAATAATTGTGGGGTTCACATCAACGTTCTGCCCATAGCCTGCTTTTTACACAGGCCTGGCATGAAACAGAGAGTTATTGCTGCTGAAGAGATAGACATATTTTCAAGATCAAGATTCAACTCCAGTTCCATTTTATTTTGTTTCCCTTTTGCAATCTCACAGCCTCTGTTACTGACTGCAGCTCAGTCAGAAATGATCATTAAAAAGTCTGCTTCTTCTGGTCCTTGCAAACAGTGATAAAAGGGCCTGAGAACAGAAAATGATTTTTCCAGGCAGTGATGCCAATGTTTGGGCTAGATTCAAACTTGGTAATATGTAGAATAGAGCCACTGAAATCAGTAGGACTTAATTGATTTAAATCTCATTGATTCCAGTGGGTTTACATTAACTTTGTTTAAATTTGGGTCCAACCTATTGTATTCATCTTCTTGCAATGGAGGGGTTTCTAAAAAGTGAGCAACAACTCCCTTTGCCATCTTTGCTCCTAAGTCAGTAGCATAATTTTTTTTCTGGCACTATGACTGATGTGAAATTCCACAAACCTTTCAGAAATAATCTATTTCTTTTGATACAATGTTAATATCTCAGATAGCAATGAACAAATTTTTAGTTGTTTGTAAGTATCCTATCACAAGTTTTGGAAAACCATGAAACAAAAAAACAAAAAACAAAAAACAAAAATCATATTGGCCTAGGCATCTTCATCTAGTTGCCAAACTATAAGCACTGAGCTGAAATGGAGTTGGTGTATGTAACACTCCCAGTCAACAGGCAAAATGTCTGTCTTTTTAAGCCCTAAGCAAGGCTTGTGTTTGTTTCCTCTTTCCAGTATTTTGCAACATGAACTGTTCTATCATCTGGGTGTTTAGGTGGACCTTTAGGTTACTGTGAGTCTTGCTCACTTGCTCATCTTAAACTTAGGATATTTTCAGGATTTGTGGTATAATCATCTGCATGTTTATTCAGAAGCAATCTCCCCCTTAAATTCAATAGGACATAAGGCCTTACCCCCAGGCAAATATGTATAGAATTGCAACCTGAATTGCCTTTTGAGTCTCTTTTACAAGGTTCATGTAAATATCTGTTTAATCATTCATGGAAATAATAACTGGACAAGATGTATTTTAATGCAAATGGGCATTTCCCAGAGTGGTAACCCTTCTAGTCCATTGCAACAAAATAACAGAGACCTAGGTTCAATTCTGCCGAGAAACTCAGTGGACCTCTTAGTCCCTCTTGCTCAGCCTATCTTAAAGCACAGGATTGTTGTGCGGCAGCAAATTAAATTCTACCAATGTTGCCACCCTGACCTTTGAAGATAGAGCAAGGTTCCCCCACGTGAGCATGTTCCCTGGGAATGCTCTCCTGGGAAATCTTTTTTCTGACACATCCCTTATCAGAACAGTTACATGTGAATGAGACTCACATTTGGTGGGTGTCAAGTACCTCCTGTATTCACCGAACTGTTCCAGCGCTGTGTAGGACACTGTACATCCAGTTGTGCTACTCACGATGACCACACTGAAATCCCAGTGGACCATGCTTGCAAAGGTGCTTTGTTGCTTCCCAGACCCAGTGACATTTAGTCCTCATGGCTCGATGTGGATGGAATCACAATTGCTCCTAATACCTATCCAGTGCCTCTTGACTATTCGGCAAGAACTATACATCTTGCTACAATGTATGTAGCTACCACAATGGTAGCTTTAGGCCCCTCTTATTTAATAGCATTTCTACTGTAGTTCTGGGAACCTCTGGTATCCAATTTAACAGCAACATTCCATGTTTTGCAAGCTTCTTGGAATGTAATATAGGAAGTGAGTTAACATGACACTGTGGGCTAACACAATTACACGTTGCCTTAAGCTCTATGGGTGTGACCTAGGCAAGTATAAGCATTTTTAATTCCTGTGATTTAAATGTGAACGATTTAGGCACATAAATTAGTACTGACTGGTAGAAGTGCTTAAATTTGGCTGAGTCATGCCATCTGCCTCTTTCTGGTTCTGTGAATGTAAGTCAGTCTCTGCTCCAGCAGGAATGAGCGCCAGAACATGTACTGTAGCACCGCCTATACAGTCTCGTAAGCAGACAACTCATTTGATCTGAAGTTACTTGGACGTCGTTCTCCCAGATTGGTTCCTGAACTCTTTTTCCCCCCTTTTGACTTAGACTTGCACCAGTTGTCTATCTTTGTTCCACCCCAAGCACTTAACATCCATCTAGCTTGGATGCTTCCTATTTGCTTAGTTCAGAGGAGCCCTGGAAAGCTGGGAATTCTCAAGTCAGTAGCCTTATTCTCATCAGTTTAGGGGGGAAATAGTATATTAGTAAATACAGGTCTCAATAAGAGACTTTGTACTTCCAGTGTTTCTGGGAAATGGAAGCTTCTGTTGGATATCAGTAAATATTGACAACAGACTTCTGCAGCCCGGTACCCCCTGTGCAGCTGGGGATGGTGGGAACTGTAGTGCAGCACATCTGAGAGTGCCAGGTTGGGGAAGTCTGGTTTAGAATAAAAAATGTTGCTGGGACAATCTACAGATAGAAGGGTCAATACATAGCTCTACCGAGCAATTTTTGGAATGGAAATGTACAAGTCATTAAGAAAGCAATCCAGGTATAGGAAAGGGATTCATACCTGCCTTTCTCCCTTGACCAAAACAAGCCCAATGGCTGTTTTCACTCAAACCGTTCTTGTTTATGGAAAAAAATAAAAACAAATTGACTAATTGAAATAAATGTTAGTTACATTTGGGATATATTCTGAGTGTTCTGTTTCATTGCTTTTGTTGAAAGACAGCCTTCCTTCCAAAAGATCACAGTAGGAACTTGGTAGTGATGTGTGTGCATCTTAATTGATGAACTCAAATGTACTAGTGCTGAAAGTGAATACTTGAAGTCCTGCATTCACTTTTCTGTCAAGTTTGCCTGTCAAATTTGTCCCAGTTCAGATAGGCTCTAAAACTTCCTTTGGCCTTGCATATTAGTAGCATAAAGTATACTTGAATTTAGCAACATGGCATGAAAACTATACTTTGGGCAAATGGGTGCATTTTCCTATTTCCAATAAAATATTAATCTGCTTTTTTGTAATTTCAAAGGATTCCACTTGGAAAAAACTGAACTCCGGGATCTTTGTATAGTACAAGACCAACATTGATTGCTAGGTGATAAAATCAAGATAAATACAAGTGCAGGCAATCCTCACATTGCATTCTAATTCGATTACCTAGGTTATTCATTGAGCTCTGCCAAAACCACTGGGAAAATACGACTCTGGGTTTGTTAAGCAATGTAGGAGGTCAAACCAGGCAAAACTAAGCATTTTCAGCTGAGTTGATTGCATTTGTACATTCAGTCCTGGCATTCAGGCAGTGTTTATATGGAAGTAAAACATGGCCAGAAGAGAAAGAAATTGGCAGGGCTTGCACAGCATGGCAAACCATCAAGGGTAACTAGCCATGGTGGACTGTCATGTCATGCACACCAGGACCACTTCCTGCAGGATGACTTGTTTCAGAGCAACTAGCCACTCAGCTAGCCCTTACCTTGTTCTGGAGTTGTTGGTCCGCAGTGGGTGGTCAGGTGGCCCAAGCACTGGTGACAAACCCCACTGTGGGTTCAGGAAGCAGTGAGAGAGGTTCTTGACAGGAGTGGCAAAACTTTCCCAGTTGCCTGGCCGGCATGCACAAACTCTCTTTGGTCACTACTGCAGCCTTTTCTCTTTTTTGCCATTCATGCTCCATCCACAACAGCCGCTGAAGACTCCCAAGCAGCTGGACACATCCACCAGCAGTTCACCACCATTTTTACAATCATTTCTAGGCATCTGAAATTTGTGGGAGCATTTGTGCAAGTCAGTTTTGAGCAAGAGTTGTGCAAGTGCACATCTCCAACGATCAAAATACATTTTTTGTCTGCTCAGCATCATTATGTGCAAGCTGTAAAAGTGGAGGTCGACATTGGCCAAGCAAGGCTGCGAAGACATTGTTATTTTGGTTCTCACTTTGTAGCTGTTGTGTAATCCTCAGACAGCACAATCATCTCTCAGGTTGTTCCACAAACACCCTGCACTCTGTCGTTTACTTGAAGGGCGGGCTGCCAGTCGTCTCTCTCCCCTCCAATATAGAATGTAGTGGTGTATTGAATACTTCCCTTTTCAATTAGTTGCTTTCATGCTGAAGTATTAAATGAGTATTCATTTTTCTTTGTTTTTAAGCAGCCATTGTATTAAGCAATGAAACGTTAAGGAAAAGGTCATTTTGTGAATTATTGCCTTTGTAGCTGTTGAAATGTTCAAAGGTGAAATCGTTGCAAATACTCCATTCTAGAATCCTTGGGAAAATGGATCAAGGAATGTATGAGGAAGTTGGGCTGAGCAAGTGAGAAAGGAACAGTGTGAGAGAGACATTGTGAGTGGGAAAGGAAAAGTAAAGGAAAAGTGCAGGCACAAGCAAGAAGCCAGATTGCTTCAAATTCTAGCCAAGCAACTTCAGTTAACCAATAAGCTCATGAAAGTATGTGTTAGAGAAATGAGCATACATTTTTAAAAATATCAGTTCTGTACTCTCTGGCTTAGATCCAGAAATTCTCCTGTGTAGGAAAACGGGGCATACCATTCAGTTTGGTTTGAATAGATCTGTCATTTGCTTTGATCCGGTCTGTCAGAGTCGCACAGCATGTATTTAATTAAGTAAATGCTAGTTCCCATTGATTTTAATAAACCTGTGCTTCTAAGAATCGGTTTAAAAGCTCATATAAAACATGCATTTCAGACTAAATTCACACAATATGCCAGTCTTACTGTGGTTTACTTAACCAGTGATGAGCCGTGGTACGTGGCAGGCACCATTCTGACAATGCAAACTGCATGGAGTTTCTGCATATCATCTGAAGCCAGCTATTAAGGGATATGCAGGGCTCACAGAACTCCTACACAACCCCACAACAATCTGAGGATTACCTCACATCAGAATGCAGGTGGAGAATTCTGTGTTTGCATTTTCCTCTGCCTTAAAGATACTTTGCACATGGAAAGCTAACACATGACCAAGACAGTTTACCGGGTGCAAAAAGGTAGTTCCTTTCCCAACTCCACTTTAGTTATAACTCCTGAACATACATGAAAAACACAAAAGCTTCCATTTCTTCATGTATTTACATTGTTTACCTACAGTCTTAAATGTCCTGACGATGGTCAAATGCCAGTTGCAATCAGGAAGAATTTGACAGACTGGAAACCTAGCATGTGGCATAATATTTCATTAACAGTTCTAGTGCTCAAATCCAACTCCCATTTTAGGCATGAAACTGCCATACAAATCTTAGTGTTCAGTGGGCAGATCACCAAATGTTACACTTTTGCGTCTTTAAATGCTTTGCAAACCCCAAACTTCCTTTTTCTACAACAGATTTCTAACTTGTGAGAACCTGTACATAACTGGTTTTTAAAATTATACTAACTGAACTGTGCCCTTGAACCTACAGTGTAGCCTACTTATAGTCTAAGGAGGATATATTAAGACACAAAAACATAAATTGTCTCAATCCTGAATTCTTTCTTTTATTAGAAAGTCAAAATACCATTTCAATGTATGCTACTCAATAAAATCCTAGCTGTTGAATACAGAAGAGGCTTGTGTCTTAATGGTCCATATTAAAAATTTCTAAAGTAATCACCAAATATAGGAAAGCAGGTACCTTTTGTGATTAGCACACTAAATGGGTATTTTGAGAAGAGCTTTTTGAATATTGCCATTGGCCAGTCTTATTCCTGGAATTTTATTTGCAATCCAGAGACTGTGGCATCTTCCATTTGTGACTCTTCCATGTTTTCCCACCCTTTTCTACTGCAGAAAATCAATTTGGGAAGAAAAGATGCAATAGCTGTGCAATGCCTTCTATTGGTTGGTGCTGGGAGGTCTCCATTCTAGCAACAAGCTGGGATGTTAACAAGAATTGAGCTGTGCTACCCAGCCATCCCAATAAGTGTTTTCCATGACACTAATGCAGTATCCAGACTCTGCTACCTGTGGAGATGACCCTGCCACAGTCAGAACAAAGCTTTCGAGCTAATTTGGAATATTTGAACAGACCAACTTGGAGGCAGTGGCAGATCTGTGGTACTGAAGTTGTGGATTACTGATTACACAGTAAAAATTCTCCTGTGGAAGCAGCCTTAGAGCCATTTTCAATTCTGTAGTTGTCAAAGGCTGTTTTGCTGTTAACATCAACAGTAGCTGCATTCAAACATTGTTTTCAGTCTCTTACCTGCTGTTTTCCATTATTGACTGCAGTCTCTCCAATATCTAACATGATATTCAGGCAAAAGAAGAAATCTCATTTCCCTGTGATGCATAACATCCAATTTCTCAGTGTTTCTCTATTGGTCACTGAGAGAAGGCCATTAGAAACAACGGGATGTATTTCGGCTGCTGATGAAATGAAGTAGAATAACACATTTGTCTAAATCCTGACATTTCCTTTGAAGAGTAATCTTAAGACCACCTTTTAAAAATGATTAAATTAGAAAGATGATCTTGTTGAGGCAAGGGAGCTGAAGAAGAACATCTTCCTAAATGACATAACTGCCCTATAAAGTTTACATGTTTTGCTATGTCTGGGTTCAGACAACACAACCTACACTGAGTGTGGGTTGTCACTGATAATGCTGTCAACTCAGCAGAGATAACAAACCATGATGAACAACCCACAGTTCACCACCCAGCAACAGACCAGAGGTTCTCTGCACAGGTTTTTTGTTAAGAAACTATAGCACAGCTGGGTTCTGACAACATAATCTTTCAACAAAAAATCCACAAATCAACAACTGCTGTTATTGGCTTGTTTGAACCCAGATTGTATATAAGTGCCTTTGGTTGAAAGCTCTACTGAAGGCATTGCAAGAGTTAGAAATACAACCTTTGGAAAAGTTCCAGAAGTCATTCTGTTGTTAACACAAGCATTGCCTGTCCATTTACAGATCCCACAGGTCCTACTTGAAGGTAAACAACTGCTGTCCTCCAGAAGTTTTTAACTTCAATTCCCTTCATCCCTGACCATTAACCCTACTGGTTGGGGCTGGTGGGAGTTGTAGCACAAAAGATCGAGTCCAAAGCAACATGATGCCTACTTGAGCCCTATGTGAGCACTTGAAGAGATGGAGTCATCAGGTCAGATGGCACCACTGGCTCTATTTCCTAAGTTTGACCTTTGCTTATGTGGTCAAAAATGCATCATTCAGGAACAAGAGGAAGGTATTAGCAGGCCAGGGGGAACTTCTAGGTTTGCAGGGGTGTGTGTCTGTATAGTTTGGGAAAATAGCACTGAGGAACCCCTTCCCCATGGGGAGTGAACATGCTCAGTGGCCAGGAAGGCTGGGGGAGAGGTGGAAAACTAGACAAGTGGGGGAAGGGAAACTAAATATCATGCAAAAGGCCTCAGTCATTATCAGAGGGCCTGTGAAATGTCCCATCACCTGGAAGGGCTACATTGCCGCACACTCCAGATGGAGCCTTTTTGGTAGTAGCACCCTGACTGAACTCCAAAGGGAGGTGAGATTGTCTCCCTTAGGTGGCCGGTAAAGACAGTTGAGTTCTATCAGGACTTTGATCAATGTTTTGCCACACATTTATTACAATCAAGATTTTGTAATTTGATTTTATTTTAATTCCAATTTTGGCCATTCATATTTTGTTTCACATAGTGCAGGCTTCCCTAACATGGTACCCTCCAAAAGTAGTGGACTACAGCCCCCATTATCCACATCCAGCATATTTGATGTGGATTGGAGTGATGGGAATTACAGCCTAATACATCTGGCCCAGTTGGAGAAAGCTTATTCAGAGAGTTCTAATGAAGGATGGTGTTGAGATTTTACTAGTTTTCTTATATTTGAACTTTCATTTGAGAGGGTAAAAAAGATAAATGGAAATGGTGAAGAAACATTTTAAATTTAATTTAGTCCTAAATTCTCTACCCTCTTAGAAAATAGTTTTAATTAGATGGGCCTGCTTCTTAGCTGGAAAGTTTATCTATAAAGGTAAATGGAGACTGGAATTGCCTTTCTTTTCCATGGATGCTGTTGGCTGATGTAGTGCTTGCCCATGTAATAAATTCCCATTCACAGTGGTTAATCTGAATTATCCAGTCTTTTGGAGACTGGCTATGTGACAGCATAAAATCCTGCTACCCTGAGAGTTTGGGAGTCCTTTCTATTTCCATGGAAATTATCAGTCTTTCATCAGCCAGGTAACCCAGGAGCCCTTGTCCAAACACTGATTGAGCTGCCAGATCCATCCGGGAAAAGCAATTTCTTGCTCCAATGGACAATCACCGTACAAGGGTCAGGGCTATCAGAATCAGCACGTGTGCACTAAGCAAACAGAATTTAATCTGTGCCTTCCTGGCCTCCAAGCTCAAATATTTGTTTGTGTTATGAAACAGTTTATATATTTTTTTTCTAGCCCTAGAAATAGATCCTAAGAAAGATTACAATTATGCTGTACAAATTAAACGAATGAGTCTTGTGTTGTTTTTTACTAAAATGCAAAGATCTGCCAACCAGAACCAAGCAGCTCAAGGAATGGAGGCAGCTTCAGAAGGGAAGGGAAGAGTGTCTCTGAGCACATACTTAGCCAGGGCATTTGTTTTCAGTTCCAGAATTGAGCTCATAGTCCCCTCAGACAAAAATCCGGTCCCAGTTTTCCATCAGACTATCTTAGTTCAGCAGCCTAATTTATCTTGTCATAAGACTTTTAGTTGTTCCTTTTGGCAAACAAAGATGAGTAAAGAAACTCCTGACAGTCTACTGAAAATTACCCAAAGACCTCTCGATAGATTCCAATCAACTTTCTGGTTGTGAGAACAGACCAGTCCATGAGTATCCAGAGACTAGTCATCCCTGCTCTATGTGCAAGTCAGACAGAAGCCAGTGCCCTGTTTTAGACAGATTAACAAATGCAAAACTAATCCTGTATCTGGCTCTCATTTTATAGGGCAGCAACTGCAGAACATGACTAGTATTCAGGGTTCCCTTCTTCCCTCTGGACCCCCCTCACTTCCCCTACTCCTCACATATGCACCCCTCCCCATCTGTTAAACTTCAAGTCAGCTTTCCCTGGCAAGTCTTTGTAACACAAATCTCCAGCCTGTGTCTCCTAGGACAACCTGACCTATTTTTGCAAAGCTTGCCTGCTTTAGAATCTATTCAAATCTTCTGTGGCATTGAAACAGGGAAGCCTGGGCAGCTAAGGCAGTTCTGGGGGATTAGTTCCCACAAATGCTTTCCACATCCAGGCCTGACATGCCACGTAGAACACACATTATACACACTGTTAGGCACATGTCACATAGGCACACACTACGCTCCCAGTCGTCTCTGACACCATGTCCTCACTCATACTTAAGCCACAACTTCAATTTCTGACAGCTGACACAGTCCAGTTCCAAACCTTATTTTTTTTATACAGCACTGTTACTCAAGGCATGCCCTGGATTCTTCTGAATCCCACCTCCAAAACCAAATCAGGCTAATTCAGAAAAAAATGGGAAAAGATCTTAATCAAAGCAGGGCTCTTCTGAAGGAGGCCAGATCCTGGTCTTTACAGTCCTGATGTGTCCACATTCAGGGGGGCACAGGAAAGCTTTTCTACATAAGACAGGGAATTGCTGTTAGCTACTGTGAGCTGAGTTTTATGCAAGGAAGTTTTCCTTTCCTGCTTTATGTTCCTAAAGCACCCACGAATATTGAAAAGCTGTGAATTTGGTGCCAGCGATGGGCGCCGGCCACGGGTTAGGGTGTGGGCGCGTGCACTTGGCGAGGCAGGGGCAGAGGCGTCTTAACAGCAGGATAAAGCAGTGTACTGGAGCCCCTACAACAGGCATGTCCAAAGTCCAGCCCAGGGGCTAATTGCGGCCCGTTTTCAAATTTCGAGCGGCCCGCAGCATCTTCTCCCTGCTGGTTCAACCTGTCACTCACCCCCGCTGGCAGGCATTTTTCCCTTCACCGCACAGCGGTTCCCGCAGCTGTCCCCCGCTGCCTCCTGCTCCTTCAAGGCTGGTGGTTATATTTCACCAGAAGATGGCAGTAGACCTGAGTCAGCACTCTCGCCGCGTGACCCTTGTGACACAAGGCTTGTGTGCCCATTTCTAAAATGGCGACTGTAACTAAAAAAAGGAAAGTTGACAGCAAGGGCCGCTGCTTCCAGGACAAGTGGAAATGGGAGTATTTTTCACTGAAATACGAAACAACTGTGTCTACCTAATTTGCCAAGAGACTGTGACTGTTTTCAAGGAATTCAATATCAAGAGACACTACCAGATGAAACATGCTAACTACAACAAGCTAACTGGGAACGAACACGGTGAAAAATTGAAGGAACTGGAAGCTGCTTTAACGGCACAGCAGCACTTTTTTACAAGAGCCCGTGAGTCAAATGAAAATGCCACAAAGGCGAGCTACGAGGTGGCAACGCTGATTGCCAAGCACTGCAAACCTTTTACTGAGGGTGAATTTATTAAAGACTGCGTGATGAAAATGGTGGAGAAAATTTGTCCTGAGAAGAAGCAAGAGTTTGCCAATGTTTGCCTGGCTCGTAACACTGTGGTACGGAGAACTGAAGATGTTTCATCTGATATTAAGAGACAGTTAGAGGCAAAAAGAGTGGAGTTTGACTTTTTTTCGTTAGGCTGTGACGAAAGCACAGATGCATCTGACACCGCTCAGTTATTGATTTTTTTGAGAGGAGTGGACAATGATATGAACGTGAGTGAAGAGCTACTTGACCTCCAGAGCCTTAAGGACCAAACAAGAGGAACAGATTTATTTGTTTCTGTTTGTTCCACCATAGATGATATGAAACTACCGTGGAATAAAGTCACTGCGATTATTACGGATGGTGCACCTGCCATGGCTGGCGAGCGAAGAGGATTATCAACCCTAGTTTGTAACAGTCAGCGAAGAAGGAGGCAAAGCTATAAAACTCCACTGTATTATTCACCAACAAGTTCTCTGTGCCAAACATCTGAAATACGATCATGTTATGAAACCGGTGATGAAGGCTATTAATTATATTTGCTCCAAAGCCCTGTGCCACCACCAGTTTCAACAGTTTCTACCCGACATCCAGGCTGAATACGGAGATGTTGTGTATCACAATGAGGTAAGATGGCTCAGTCGGGGGTCTGCACTGCACCGCTTCTACTCTCTTAGGGAGGAAATCGGACAATTCTCGGCAAAAACAGGAGAACCGTTGCCAGAGCTATCTGATCCTGTTTGGCTGGCTGATTTTGGATTTTTAGTTGACATAACACGACATCTGAATGTGCTGAACACGAGCCTTCAGGGGCAAAATGAAGTGGTAAGCCAACTGTATTCACATATCAAAGCCTCTGAGACCAAGCTGCTACTTTTCCAAAGGCACCTGTCACAAACGCAGCCCAATACCACACACATTTCCCATCGCTGCAGGAAATAATGACCAGTTTTCCACAGAACAATATGAGTGTGCAAATAAGGAGGTATGAAGCAGACAGCTCATCTCTGGCTGAGGAGTTTCAACAGCGCTTTCGGGATTTTGCAGCTATTGAAAAGGAGATCACGCTTTTTTCATCTCCTTTCTCTGTGGACCCTGATGACGCTCCAGACCACCTGCAGCTGGAGCTCATTGAGCTGCAGTGTGACGCCGAGTGTTGCAGTCGGCACCAACAGCTCCCTCTTGTCAACTTTTACCGCCAGCTGAATAAAGACAGGTTCCAAGAGATTCTAAGAGAGATTCCAAGAGAACATTTGCTAAGAAAATGCTGAGCTTGTTTGGTTTGTGCGAGAAGACATTCTCGGTTATGAACATTAACAAGAACCGCGTGAGGACGAGACTAAGTGACTTTCACCTGCGTGACATCTTGCACATCAAAACCACTGTTTTTGAGCCAGACCTGGCCTATATAATGCAGTCGAGATCTCAGTATCACCCTTCACATTAGTGCAGTTATTTGTTTAGTCTTTCATAAAATAGTTCATTTGCATTTAATGTTAATGGTTCAAAGAATGTCAGGCTGAATGGTCGGCCCCCACACATTTTCACCTCACCAAATCTGGCCCTCCTTGCAAAAAGTTTGGATACCCCTGCCCTACAACGACAACTACTGTTAATTTTGGAAGTTTTCCAATTTTCCAAGGGTTAACACACAGATTAGTATGGGGCACACGGGCAAGTGCCCATCAGGCCCATGCGTTAAGACGGCCCTAGGTAGGGGCGTGAGTGCAGAGATCTTTTTCTCCGAGCGAGTTCAGACTAGGAGGAAACGATCTCCGAGCGAGTCCAAGCCGATCTCCTTGCGAGTAAGCCACCGCTCGCAAGGAGATCGGCTTGGACTCTCTCAGAGAAAAATCCTGCGAAAGACTGAAGCAGCGCTGAATTGCGACTTCATGGGGGGTATACTGTATAACCTCTAGTTTCTGATGTGCTTTAATAGAATAAGACAATTACTTAAGAAGGAGAATATCCTTTCTTTCACTTTCACAAAAATCCATTATTATCCAATATAATAAACCAGATATTGGAGAATAATTATTTTCCAATAATAATAATCCTGAATAATCAATTTCCCCCACTTTAAAAGAAACCTGAAACATACTTTTTAAAAGAGGCATGAAACCGGAGGATCCAGGCAGGTCTAAAGAGTCCATAAACAACTGCAAGTAAGGAATCTTGATGCCTTGTTTAGAAAAGTTCAGACAGACTGTATGTCTCCACGCTTTTCAGTATTTCTCCTAAAAGTCTCCATATAAGAGGAAGACCAGAGCGAAGAGGGAAAGGCGAGTGGCATAGCAGTGTCAAGGCTCAAACAGACGCAACACAAACCGGTTTTTATTAGCAGGGACCCCAATGTCATCTGCCATACCCCTCAGACACAGTAGCTGGGAGTATTAATTTTCCCAACAACAATACATTGCTCTCTTTTGTAGCATAAAGTATTTTGAGATGGCCTGGTCATCAATAGGCAATTTAAGACTTTACAGAAGCCCTTCTCCTGGCAGAGATGGAAAGTGACAGAACTGATCTGTTGATATGGAAGCAGCTAAATACATTTAGGGGCTTTCCCTGGGGGTGCAGCCATGGAGGATGCATGAGGAGTGCCTGCACTTCAAAATTCACCATGGCACCGCTGAAGAGGAGGACGTGTCATTTTGCTCGAACGTCTAATCCCAGTGGCTTCTGGGAGGGGCGTTAAAGTGGTATAGCATAGGACAGATCTGCTAGATGGGTCCATTCTTCACCAGTTCTCTCAGTCTCTGTCTCCTCCACACTCTTTCTCAGGAGAAGGAACTTTAAGAGAGGTTTGGGGAAAATCTGTGGAACCTGGGCTGGTGCAGAATTGACTGCTTGCTAGGAATATGCTGCTTGCTCATGTTCTGTCTCTTTAGTGCCATGTTCCATTTTCCTCTTCCAGCCTTGTAACCTCCTGTGCCAGCTCCTGTGACTTTGACACCAACTGAATGTATGACAAAGACATCTGAAATTTTTCCTATGCATCCTAGCTCACTAGCTCTGGTGTCCATCCCTCTGGAATTTTTCAGGTTTCTCAGGCCCTTTTCCTATAGCAGGACTGATGCTTCTGGTGCTAGATGCCACAATCTCCTGATCCTGATGTTGCAGAACAACTGCCAATAGGACTGATCAAAGGATGCGTTTGTAAAACAGTGACAGCATGCACAGTGGCAGATCATGGGTTAATTAACCCATGTTTTGCTAGCATTACAGGCCAAATGGGCCCATTATGTTTTAAAATAATTTCATTTCCATAAAATCAATTATTATGGCATATGCCACATTTTAAAAGGATCTGTCTGGTGATGGCACGTGTCTGCTTAAGCATTCCAATATAGTATAATTAAAAAGATTTGAAGAAAAGACACCTGAATGCCAAGAATAGTAAACCAGTAGAGCACTACTTCCTTCCCATTCAAGACTGCTATTTTCATTGCCTTTGAAAAATAAATCCCTGCCTTAAGCTCTAAAATACAAGATTAGTAGGGACTGAAAAGAACTAGGTAGCTTTTGTGTCCCACGCCTTCTGGTAAACTGTTTGATTTCACAAGCCGGGGAAAGTGTTTATCTGTGCAACAAGTGCTAACCAGAGGCAAGCGCTGGGGGCGGGGAGGCAAGGTAGGAAAGATAATTCCTTCCAGACTCAAATGTTAATGATCATCAACACCATAATTTGCTCAGAAAGTAGCCTATTTATTTATTTATTTATTTATTTATTTATTTATTTATTTTTAGATTTATATCCTGCCTTTTTCCAACAAAGGGCTCAAGGCAGCATACATCATTCTCCTCCTCCATCTTATCCCCACAACAACAACCCTGTGAGGTAGGTTGGGCTGAGAGTCTGTGACTGGCCCAAAGTCACCCAGTTGGCTCCATGGCTGAACAGGGACTAGAACCCAGATCGTCCGAGTCCCAGTCCCATGCTCTTAACCACTACACCACACTGCCTCTCACTACACCACACTGGCTCTCCAACATTATTTCATAAAACCCAATGGGGCTGATTATAATAAGCATAAATGTGCAAGGGAAAGGTGGAGCCTCACAAGTTTCTTCCCCCAAACCAGCCCATTTCTGCCTTCTGTGTTAACTAATATGCAAAACCTTTTTGTATGTTGCTCAGAAAATGTCTGCAATGGCTTCTTTCTAAAAGTAAAGCAAAAGGGAACACCTCCGCTGGCACTGGAGCTTGCAGACGGGACAAGCTGTAGCTGTCCAATTACCCTTCTCTTTTTACAGCCATTAAACTAGCTGAGGTTCTTGCCCTCTTGCGAAACTGTACCTCAGTTCCTTTCTTTAGGAGATTCTTGAGCACTGGATTCCAGTCCCCCTCAGCTAGGATCTTCACTGGTGGACCTTGGAACAGTCATTCTGTCTTGGCCTAGCCAGCCTGTGAAGTTAAAATGGGGGGGGGGGCAGGGAAGTACCTCAAGCACCATTCTTGAGTTCCTTGGAAGAAAGGCAAAGTAAACATGTATAATTATTATAAGAACATTTCTGCCAGGAAGAAGGGTAAATTATTTCAGACTGTAGTTTGTGAAACATGATGCTCACTGGCTATGGTAGCGAAGAAAATAAGAATTCTGTTAAGAAGAGGTTAAACAAGTCAGGTGCCATCAGCATTTTCCTTATTAAGAAGGTCAACAGTGGGCAAGCCAGGGGGGATTAAATGTGGCTTATAGAAGAAATAACAGCCCTACTCTGAATGACAAATCTTGATAAGAATGTTCTTTATGGCAGAGAAAGATTAGCCTGTAAAAGTGGGGGTGGTTTGGAGGGGAACAAAGCAGGTATTTTGCCTGCTGGCCATCAAACCAATTGAATTGCCCTTTCTGGAGAAACTGTACCTAGTTGGATGGCCGAGGCACATGTTCATCCTCGAATAAAGTTAGGGGCATGTTTCTGTCTCACATGGAGCAGGGTTTCGCTCATGGGGCCAAACTGGTCACGAAAGAAGTTGTTTTCAGTCATCCAAACATGGATTTGTCCGTTTCAGTTAGAACAAGGATGTGAGAGATCTTTTCCACAGCAAGCAGATGTAGAGCCGTCCTCCCCCGACCACCCCCATCACCACCACCCTGCTTTCCAAAGACTGGGAATGGGGCTGAGCAACTCCAGGTACTGGAACTCAGCTGTGGAAAGACACACTGAAGGGAGGGGATCCCCCAGTTAAAAAGAAATCCTGCTCGGTCCCTCAGAGACTGGGTGATCCTGTGCTGCAGGATGGGAGTGGGGGCCATCATTGAATAGTGGAGTTGGAAGGGACTGATGAAGCCATTGGGTCTAACTCCCTGATCAATGCAGGGCTTCAGGTTAAAGCGCCTCTAACAGATGTCTGTCCACTGGCACCCCAAATGCCTCCAGTGTGGGAGAGCCCACAGCCTCAAACTGCACTTCACAAACTGCACTTCATCCAGATGCAGCCAGGATGGCTGGAGGTGTGAAAATGAACATCTGTGAGGTACAGTTGAAAGAGCTGGGTATGTTTAACTTGGGGAAGGGAAGATTAAGGGAGATCAGTTGGCTCCCTTTAAATATCAGAATGCAAACTCAGATGTTAAAATAGTTACAGGAACCTCTTTGGAAGCCATATTGTTGGCAACCTGTGATCTGGGGGTTCTCCATCCCTGTATTTCAGGAAGGTGTCCCCTTGCTGTTCGTTAGAATGCTCTCTTTATGGAACATACCCTGTTCCCTGCCTGGCCACAGCCCCAACCCGTTCTTCCCTCTTTGAAGCTCCCCATGCCCCCCATGTCTGCTCGGAAGGCTCCGCCAAGTGTCTGGAGCAGATTTTGATACTGGGATGCAGTGGGAAGGGTTCCTCCCTCCCTGTCCTGCAGATGCAGGCCATTCAATGGGCTGCAGAATAATTGGATATGATCTTCAGTCCTTACTTTGGAAGAAATAAAACCTTTGTTCACATGCCATACTGATATTGCTGGTGTGTACATAAAAATGATGGGGAACATATAGGAGAAGATATAAGAAAGCCAAGATAAATGTGGAAAGCCTTCAAAATGCTTGTCATTTTGGGGCATTCTTAGATGAAAATATGTTAGTGATAGCAGCCAGGAGGTATTCTGCAGCTTCCAGGCCATTTTACATGATTTGTTTGTTTAAAGTTTTTATATGCCATCCAGTACCAGAGTCTCTGGATGACTTACAAAAAACAACAACAACATACCAACAAGCAACACACTGCATCCGACCATTAATGATAAAATCAAAAATAAAACCAATTAAGTGTTAAAATGTTGGGAAAATAAAAAGGTTTTCGCCTGACACTGAAAAGAATAAAGCGATGGTGCCACGCGAACCTCCCTGGGGAGTATGTTCCAAAGCCGGGGCACCACCGCCGAAAAAGCCCTTCTCTGGTTAATTATCCCCCTAATTTCCTTCAAAGAGGATTCCTGGAGAAGGACCTCTGCCTCAGATCTCAAGGGGTGGGCAGGCACATAGGGAAGAAGGCACTCCTTCAGGTATCGAGGACCCAAGCCGTTTAGGGCCTTATAGGTCATTACCAGTACCTTAAATTGGGCCCAGTGTAGATGGCATAGGACTGGTGTGATATGAGAGTATCTGTCACTCCCTGTTAACAACCTGTCAGCTCTATTCTGGACCAACTGAAGTATGCAGACCAACTTCAAGGCCAACCCTACGTGGAGCGCATTGCAATAGTCCAAATGGGAAATTACCAGCGCATGTGTCACCATTGCCAGGCACGGCTCATCCAGGTAAGGACACAGCTGATGTACCAGCCAAAGCTGAAGGAAAGCTCTCCTCACCACTGCCAACAGCTGGTACTCCAGGGACAGGTCAGGGTTGAAGAACTCTCCCAGGCTGCATACCCTGTCCTTTAGGAGGAGTGCAACCCCATCCTGAACAGGGCAAAAATCACTCTCCTGGAAGGCCAAACCACCTACCAGCAGGACCTTCATTTTGTCTGGATAAAGCCTCATTTTATTGGCCTTCATCCAGCCCAATACCCTGGCCAGACACTGATTAAGGACCAACACTGTCTCACCTGGACTAGATGTAAAAGAGAGGTACAGCTGGGTGTCATCAGGTGTACTGATGACTCTGCAGCCCAAACCTCCAGATGGCCTCTCCAGCGGTTTCATGTAGATGTTAAAGAGCATGGGAGATAAAATGGAACCCTGCAAAACTCCATGACAAAGCTGCCATGGCGCAGAGCCATAGTCCCCCAGCCCCATCTTCTGGAATCAGGTAGGAGTGGAACCACTGCAGAGCAGTGCCTCCAACTCCCAACCCTGCCAGCCTATCCAGAAGGATACCATGGTCGATTGTATTGAAAGTCACTGAGAAGTCCAGAGGAACCAACATGGACGCACTCCCCCTGTCCCTCTCCCTGCACTGGTCATCATACAGGACAACCCAGGCAGTCTCTTTTCCATGCCCAGACCTGAAACCAGAATGAAATGGGTCTAGATGGTCAGTTTCCTCCAAGAGTGCCTGGAGCTGTACAGCCACCACCTGCTCAAGCACCTTGCCCAAGGACAGGTTATTAGTCACCAGCCTATAATTGACAACTATTTCTGGGTCCAGGGATGCCCTCTTCAGGACCGGCCTAATCACCACCTTCCTCAAAGGGGTGGAGGGCATTGATGTCCTCCTGGGCCCAGGTACCAATCCTGCTCTTGGCTCTGACAAGCAGCCATGAGGGGCAAGGGTCAAGCAGACAAGTAGTGGGGTGGATCTTATCCACATCCTCAGGCCACAGCAATTGAAACCTATCCACTAAGAGTCGACCAGACGACACTCTGGACACCTTCTGGACCAAAGCCAGCTCAACCGTGGAGTCCAGCTCATGGTGAATCTGAGCCATTTTATCCTTACAGTGCTGGGCAAAGTCATCAAAGCAGGCTACTGATGGTGCAACAGAGTCCCTTTCGGAGCCAGGCTGTGATAGGCCCCACACCACTCAGAAGAGCTCCACTGGATGGCACTGTGAGGATGCAATGGAAACGGAGAAGAATTCCTTCTTTGCTGCCCTCACTGCCACAGCACAGGGCCGTCTTACCAGCATTATGGGCCCCGGGCAAAGCAGTGTACTGGGGCCCCTACGACAACTACAACTACTGTTAATTTTGGAAGTTTTCCAATTTTCCAAGGGTTAACATATGCAGATTAGTATGGGGCCCACGGGCAAGTGCCCATCAGGCCCACACGTTAAGACCGCCCTGCCACAGCATAGGCTCGATAATGAGCTCTTAAGTGTGTTCAGTCAGATTCGTCTTGGGATTTCCTCCACCTACGCTCTAGTCGTCTCCCAGCTTGCTTCATCGCCTGCAATCCAGGTGTATACCATGGCGCTGAGTGGGCTCTGCATGGTGGGAGAGGATGCTTAGGAGAGATCATGTCGATTGCCCTGACCATTTCCCCATTCCATAAATCAACCAGGGAGCTGACAGGAGTGCCTGATCGATCAACTGGAAAATCCCCCAGTGCCCTCAGGAGACCATCAGGATCCATAAGGCTCCAGGGGCAGACCATCTTAACAGGGTCTGCACCCTGATCTGACCATGACAAAGGGGGTAAGGTCAAACCCCTCACTTCCAGATCACCACCTTCTTGCCCCATCAAGAAAATCAGGTCCAGGGTGCAGCCTTTTTCATGCGTTGGGCCAGTGACCTGTTGGGCCAGTGACCTGCTGAAACAGCCCCATGGCTGTCATGGTGGCCATGAAGTCTTGAGCTGCCCTGAACAAACCAGCCTCGGCATGGAGATTGAAGTCCCCCAGGACCAACATCCTGAGGGTCCTCAACACCAGATCTGAGACAATCTTCTACAGTTCAGGGCGGGAGTCTGATGGGCAGAAGGGTGCACGGTACACCAGCAGAATCCCTAATCTGTCTCGATCACCCAACACCAGGTACAAACACTCTAGACCGTGGGTCCTCAAACTACGGCCTGGGGGTTGGATCCGGCCAGCTATGCCAATTCATCCAGCCCGCCGCCACCCACCTTGCCCCACGTGTGGGGAGGCAGCGGTTTGCTCGCTCAGAGAAAACGATCTCCAAGTGAGCAAACCGCTGCCTCGTGCGCCTGCCTCACGGCGCATGCCCGCCCCCACCTGCGCCTCGCCTTGCCTTGCCCCGTGCCCCGCCTCCACCTCAGCACGCGTGCCCCCATGCGCTACCCCCACCCCCACACTGACCTCCACCCCCCACCCCCCTGTGCCCAGCACAGGCAGCTTTCAACTGGCCCCTTGGAAAAGTTTGAGGACCCCTGCTCTAGACCCAGCCTTGAAGAGACAGGAAGCCCTGTGAGGGAGATTGTATCTCGGGAAATTAGGGCCACCCCCCTCCCTCTAGGCAAGGTTGGTGCTGCACTTGATAATTGGGAGGGCACAGCTGGGTGAGCGACACGTCCCCCACCCCTCCTGCCCAATTCTCAGTAATGCATGCCAGGTCACCCCCTCATCCATGATTAAGTCGTGGATGAGGGATGTCTTATTTTGGACTGACCTGGCATTCAACAGCAGTACCACCAAGTCTATGGGCCGGTTGATATCACTGCCTGGAACCTTCCCGCTGGGGGAGAAACTAGAGTGGAGGGGGGGACAGATGCTAAACATCTGTCCCTCCCTCTTCTGGAATGGCATGTTAACCCCCCCCCCCCCCAGTGCCATATCTTCCCCTGCCCATAACCACCCCAGTGGGGAAGCCCATCTGCTCCCCAGGAACTTCCATAACAATTAAAACCGAATAATTATAAAATACAACGTTAAAAGTTAAACTAGCAATTAAAACCAAAAGGCAGTGTGATTAAAATGGAGCTCCTGTTACACAATACCTCAACTCCAAAAACAAAAACCAACAGAATCCCAGGCCCAGCCCTACCTTGATTGACCTTGAACAATCCCAAACGTCTCACACCCTTTGACCGCCGCCCTTCAGATCACCATCCATCAATTTCCTTTCACTTCTCTTCTCATTGAACTGAAATGATGCAAGCACATGCCTGATGAACTCCAGTCCATTCCAGCTGAGTGATATGAAATGCCCACAGAGTCATGGCTGCGATGCATTGCCTGTGTTCAGTGAACTGCAGTTCAGGAATTGTCTAAGTCTCTGATCATCATCACCTCCCTTCTCCAAGGCGCACTGGGCATCCCATGAAATTTTGCAAACACCGAATGAGAACATCTCCCTGGGCAGTTCCTATGCCCACATGCTGGAGGAGAGGGGCCAGTAGGTTGACCATGCCATGGATCTCCCACCCCAAAGTGCCAGCACCATTTCTTTCATGGGTGGAGAGGACAGCTCCCAAGCTTGCATCAAGCAGAGCCTGCGCTTCCCCATCCAGGTAACAAAATGAAACCAGACGTCAACAGAGAAAACACAGCCCAGCAAATGAGGTCACCCTGGCTTTCAGCATGGCAGAAGAAAACTCATAGGGCAGCATCCAACAGGGCCACTTGTCCCACTCTGTTCACAAGACCCGCCACTCATGCGATGGATCCTGAATGGGGCTGGTGAGCCGAGCCCTCTTCTGCAAACTTTGCTAACCTGCATCCCTCAGGAAACAAGCATTCTGGCTCACTTCCAGTAGTCTAGGAACCCCTGGGTTCCCATTGCTTGAATACAAGGTCCTGCTAGCATGCAGGAAGTATTGGATTCCTGATATATTTGGTCTGGGTGGTTGCTTCTTCCTTTACCCAACACACATGGGAACTGTTTAGCAAGATGAAGGATTTGGAGGTGTGGATAGACTGGGCTCACCCCAAAGGATGCTTCTAGACAAGGCCTTTGTTGTGTAAATACCTTGCCTCTTTCATGGAATGTTACAGAAAGTCCAGATAATTACATCTTCCAGTTGTAGCTTTCCTCTGTTTTCCCACATTATTTCTTCCAACCCTTTTCGTTGCTGGGAAAAAACCCTGTTAAGGCAGAAAAGGTGGAATAGCTGCACAATGACCCTTGATTAGTAGCGCTCAGAACCCTCCATCTGGAAGTACTCAAAGCTCAGTCAGATATTTTGTTTCAGTGCATACATTACATTTCCTATGGCATCCACAACAGTTTTTCAAGATTTTAGAATTGAGGCATTTGCACGTGAACAAAGGATGGGAAGAAGCCCACACAGATGCCCCTCCTCAGAGGAACTTGGCCATAGACCTGGCTGAGGCAGGTTGTAAGAGGGCCCATCTCCCTCCTTGTTCCTCCTGTAGTAACGGCTTCAAGCGAGGATGGTGACAGGGGTAGAACTATGTGGTGCAGAAGCACAAAAATAGCAAGATAATCTAGGAATCTAGGACGGTGGCTATTGAAAATACTGCAAGTCTCCAGCCTTTCCCTCCCTCTTATTTGCCACACTCAACAGGCCTAGGAGAGTCGGTGAGCCCAGAGCCACTGCTGTGGATCACATCAAAAGCCCCAGGCCCAGGCTGGCATCAAAGAATGTTAGAACACCCCACAAAGGGAGGCCTCAAGGGAACGTGGCAGGTGGCAAGAAGCAACTTGCCTGGGCAAAGCATTCATCTTCCTGGCCTTGAATGGGTGGAGAAGAGCCATTCGTTTTATTGAAGGACCTGCTCCTGTTGAACAGAAAAATCCTGTTGAACAGAAAAATCTCCAGGACCGGTTCTAGAATCTGGATCAACCCAGCTGCCTGCATTTTTGGATTGTCCTCCAGGGTGTGGAGACTGTCAAGCTGGGCACTGGCACTTCAAAATTTACTACTAAAGCGCTGCTTGATGCGTTTTGGAAGCATCACCGATTTCTGTAAATTGGGAGGATGGTGGATAGAGAGGATCCAAGCCCTGTGCTGGCCCCTGTTTATGAGGCCACCTTCAACTCTGGAGTAGGAAAGAACCACACTTGTTTGTCTTTGGCTTGTAAATCTATATTTATTCTGATTTATTTGATTTTTATATATAATTCTATTTTCATAGGCTCTGGGTGGTTGAGAACAATTTAAAACCAGCAACAACTCAATTGTGGAGTACCACAGAAACATAGAAACAGAGCGAGTCAGAAGGGGCCTCCCAGGCCATCCAGTCTGACCCCCAGCAAGCATATTAAGAACAACCATATTAAATTAAATAAATCCGGGAAGTCCTGTCAGAAGAGATACATCTTTAACTCCCTCTTGAACGTAACCATATGGGATATCTGATTTATCTCTCTGGGCAGGCCGTTCCAAAGTTTTTATATGGAAAACTGTGGGAAATTGATAAGAGAACCGGACTGCTCAACTTCTCTCAATTGGTCCCCACAAACATCTCCCTACAGTAGGTAGGTAAGCAGGCATTCACCGCAGTCCTTTCGCTGGGGGTCAGCTCCCTGCTGATGATGTTCACCTGGATGGGGGGATTGTGAGGCGCACGCCAGCCATCCAGCTTGTGGATCTGCTGCAGCCTTGGGAGCAGACGGACCGCCTCACCTTCTTCGTGGAAGCATGGCCTTGCTAGCCATGCAATCGCAGCCGAGAGCTGGGCCTTCTGGCTCTCACCCAGGAGCTGTTCTTCCACTCCTGCCCTTCACTGAGAAGGCCTTCTCTAGGCCTTGCAACAAAGCTAATGTGTCTGATGGGCTCCGTTTTGCAGAGCTTAGAAGAAGGCAACTAAGGGGTGCTGCAAAAGGCCATCCCACAGGCATTACTGTATGCTGTAGCCAGATGGTGGAAAAAAGAGCTTGAATCTGTGGTTGGTCCTAGCACAGCACACCCAGTGAAATCAGCCGTACGTGTACATGTCCTGATTAAATCAAGTCTAGCATAAAACTAGCAGGTTGCTTTTGCTTTTTTTATAGTAAGTTTTATTCAAAATAACCCTAAAACAAAAGAAAACTAAAAACAACATCAATCATCAGAAACATCGGACCTGCTGGGTCAGCCCCCACATTTTTTTCTATTTATGATAACTCAAAAACATATTTAAATCTATACGAAGCCTCGTTTCTCTAGCCAATAATAAAAAGAGTCCCAAGTTTGATAGAAATCAGTATCTTCTTTCTCCTTCAATGACAAAGTCAGTCTATCCATTTCTGCACAGTCCAAGATCTTTTTTAGGATCAGTTCATCGGTGGGTGGTTCTTCACTTTTCCTGTGTTGAGCAAATGCAATCTTGCTGCAGTGATTACATGTAAAATCAAGTACATTTCTTGTTTACTAATATCAACAGGTATAATGCCTGATAAGAAAACTTCAGGTTTAAAAGCTAAGGATTTTTGTAACATTTCCTCAAGCCATTTATGTATTTTAATCCAGTACTTTTTGCATTATCGCAAGTCCACCACATATGATAGAAAGTACCCAATTTATGTTTACATTTCCAACATCCATTTGACATATTTGGAAACATCTTAGCTAATCTATTTGGAGACAGATACCATCTATAAAACATTTTATACAGGTTTTCTTTATATGAAGTTGCTAATGTTACCTTAATATTTCTCTCCCACAGCTTTTGCCATTTTTCCAATTCAATATTATATCCAAAGTTTTGTGCCCATGTTATCATAGTTTCCTTAACCTGTTCATCTTCCATTCTCCTATCAAGTAAGAAATTATATAGTCTTTTAATCATTTTCTCATCTGATTTAAGCATTACCTGATCAAATGCTGTTAGATCTTTATAAAAGCCCCACATTTTATAGTCTTTAGCATATCTCGATTGTATCTGCACTTTATGCCACCAAGAAATATTAGATCCTTGTTCTTGTATTTCTTTATTCAATTTCAATCCTCCATCATTATCCAAAATGTTGTCATATCTTACGATCCCTTCAAAGTTCAATGCATTTGGATATACAAAAGCTTCCATAGGTGAAAGCCATCTTGGTCATTTATTATACAATTTTGTCTTTAACTTTTCCCACACCGACATTAATGATTTCCTAATATAGTGACTTAAAAAAGAGCCATGTAGCTTAGCCTTTTCATACCACATATAAGCATGCCAACCCATTTGCAGATCATGCCCTTCAAGATACAAGATTCTCTTATTTCTTAAAGTTATCCATTCTTTTAGCCACGTTAAAACAGAAGCTTGATAGTACAGCATCCAATCAGGGAGACCAAAGCCCTCATTCTCTTAGCCTCCTGGAGTATTTTTAGGTTAAGCCTTGGTTTCTTCTTTCTCCATATAAATTTAAATCATCAAAAAACTTTCTATCAATTTTTATGGGAATCATTTGGAATAGAAACAAAAGCTTTGGTAATATATTCATTTTAGCTAGTGCTATTCTTCCCGGCAAGGATAATTGCAAATTAGCCCATTGTTCCAAATCACTCTTAATATCCTTCAATAGTTTATCATAATTGTCTTCTTTCAGAGTGGTACACTTAGCTGTAAGATAAATTCCCAAATATTTAACCTTTTTAACAATCTGAAAGTCTACTTGTTCCACCAGAGTTTTTCTCTGCTCCTGTGTGAGATTTTTTACTAACAATTTCGTCTTTTCTCTATTTATTTTCATCCCAGTAACCTCGCCATACTCTTCAATCCTTTAGCATATCTCGATTTGGGCATTGTTTGGGCATTGTTACTAAGGGTTCCTCAGTTATGAAAACTAGATCATCTGCAAATGCTTGCAGTTTATAGCTTTCATCTCTGATTCTAGTACCTTTAATGTCCATATCGTCCCTGATATTTCTGTTTAACACTTCTAAGATCAATATAAACAACAGAGGTGATAGCGGGCATTCTTGTCTTGTACCCTTTTGTATATCTATAATATTTGTAAATTCCCCATTGATTATAATCCTAGCAGACTGCTTTTGATAGATGTTTGATATCGCATTAATAAACTTTTCACCAAACTCCATTTGAGCTAGCTGTTGCTTCATAAATTGCCAGTTAACATTGTCAAAGGCCTTCCGTGCATCCATGAATAATAGCGCCATTGTTTTTTCCGTATGTATCTCATAATACTCTAGGATGTCCAGAATAGTTCTCATGTTATTCCTCATTTGTCTTTTAGGTAAGAAACCATTTTGATCTGAGTGAATAAAGTCTGGTAGGTACTTCTTCAATCTTTCTGCCATTATGGAGGCAAAAATTCTGTAATCCACGATATAGGTCTATAATTTTGAATCTGCGTCAAGTCTGTGTCTTCTTTCGGTATTAATGTAATATTTGCTTCTGTCCAAGTATTTGGTATTTTAGCATTTAACAGTGCTGCATTACATATATCCTTAAGAAGCATAGCAAAAATTCCTTCAAAGGATTTATAAAACTCTGCTGGTAGTCCATCCAGGCCAGGAGTTTTATCATTCTTTTGTCTCTTAATTGCCTCTATTACTTCTATGATTGTTACTTCCTGATTCAATACCTTTTGGTATTTCTCCAGTAACTTTGGCAGGTCTCCCTTTTGGATATATTCTTTTACTTTCTCAGTTGAAATCTCATCATTCTGGTATAGCTTTGCAAAGAAATCTTCCGCTATTTTCTTGATATGTATACTTTGTACTTGCAGTTGTCCTTCTCCATCCTTCAATTTACTTATCAGTCTCTTCTCTCTTTCTTTCTTTACTTTACAGGCTAACCATCTCCCTGGTTTATTAGCATTTTCAAAGAAGTTCTGTTTGGTCAATTTCATTTGCTTAGTGAGTTTGTTTGTATCCAGGAGGTTCAGTTTATGTTTTAGAATATTCATTTGTACCTTAAGGTCTTTTCTGGATGGATCTTCCTGTAATTTTTGTTCACATTTCGTCAATTCCTCTATTATTTTAGCTCATTCTTGTTTTCTCCTTTTGTTTATTTTTGCTGAGCATGTTATTATCAGCCCCCTGACATAGGCTTTGGCTGTATCCCAGACATTTTGCAAAGAGGTTTCTTCAGTTTTATTTATTTGAAAGAATATTTGCATTTCCTTATTTATCTCTTCTGTGAATTTTTTATCCTTTAATAAGGCTTTGTTTAACCTCCATCTGGGCATTTTTACTGTCCCTTTCAGTGATATAGTTACAGGGTTATGATCTGCCCAGACATTTGCCTCTATTTCAGCTTCTAGCAAGTCTGGTACTAAGTCTGGGGTTATCCAAACCATATCAATTCTACACCACGACCTATGTCTATTTGAATAGAAAGTATATTTAGCAGAGGTTGGGTTTTTATGTCTCCAGATATCAATCAATCTGAATTCTTCAATCATATCAGAACAAGACTTTGGAAGTATCCTCCTGCCTTTTCTGCCCTTACTCTCACTCTTATGGTCCATTTTCTTGTCCACAATTGCATTAAAGTCTCCCATTACATACACACACGGTCTGGTAGTCCAATTGTGAGAGTAAAGCATGTAGTTTTTGGTAAAACATTTCCTTTGGGGCATAAATTGCCACTAAAAGCACCTTTTTAAGTTTCATTGTAATTTCAACCATCAGAATTCTGCCATCCTCATCAGCTAATATATATTTAGGCTCTAATTTTTCCTTGATATATAATGCTAAACCTCTTTTCTTTTGCGAAGTGGAAGATATAAATAGCTTTCCATGCTTTAAACATTTCAAAAGCTTACCATGTTGTTTGTTAAGATGTGTTTCTTGTCAGATTGCTTTTGCTTATAGCTACCTTTAAGTTAAGATTTAGGAAGCTTTGCTGATCATTCAAAAATTAAGATAATGCCTCTGCACAACAGTTTGATGGCAGGCCTTCTTGGTGGCAATGCTCACCTTTTTGAAAACTCTCTCTTGTGAAGTTCAGGGGGCAGAAAATGAGGCATGGTTCAAACATCTCCTGAAAACATACTTATTCATGCAGGCATTCTGTGGCTTGTAATTGAATGAATCATTATGTTTCATTTTACTGCTTCTCCGTTGTGCTGTATCATTATCATAATTATCATTATCATTACATTGTATTAACACTGCATTTTAAATGTGGTTTTAATATAAATATTTTATTATGCAGGGATATATAAATGCAACAAATAAATGAGTTTCATTGGCTTTCAGTGGGCGAACTCTAGGTATACCAGGTGGATTTCTGTTTCTTTAGCAGAGGTGAAGAATCTGGGCACAGGTCTCTTTAATTTCCCTTCAGTTAAACTACTAAAATTCTCCTCCTCTTCTTTTTAGTCACGTATTTCCAATTAAATGTGTCCCTGAATCAGTTAAAGATAAACAATAGAAACTGTAAATGCAATCAAAAAGAATAAGGGGATTCCAAAGGAATCCAGTCCGGTGCAGTACCAAAGCAAGTGGATAAACAAAACCACCAGCAGCAAAACATGGCATTAACACGTAGCCGTGGCCTCCCGTGCTGTCCATCTTCCCAGCTTTGAGTTAGGCTCTCTGGGATGACCAACAGGACTGGGCGGGATAGCGCTCCAAGTGCAGGCAGTTTCAGATGCTTGGATCCATCCTGCGACTGTGTCTGAGGGCGAAATCTCCCATACTTCGTTAAACCCTACAGCGCCACCTACTGGCTAAAGCTGTAGAGAGCTTCTTCGCCTCTGAAATGACTCTTGCTTTGTCAATACAGGACTTGTGGAAACAAGTCGTCAGAATGCCAGTGACGCTGGTGCGAAGGTGCTAGAAAGGGCTGGGAGGAAGGGTGGCTTCTGCTGCAAAGCAAGGGGGCAATAATGGAGGCAGAGCAAAGCCCGCATTCCATCTGTGGAAAGCAAATGAGGTGATGTCTCCTGCTATGTCTCTTCACCCTCAAGATATGCCATATTTTAATTTAACCTTCTAATTAATTTTTTTGCAGAACTCTGAAAGCCTGCCAAAAGATGTGGGTTAAATTTAATTTACTTGGTCTTGTTATTTCAGGAGACTCACAGTTCAAGCATTTAGGGATGCAAGCTTTGCGTAAGTGAGAACAACGGCATCACCACCAACTCAACCCAGAATGGAGCAGAGAAATTCTGTATCCAGAGAAAAGTAAGCTCACTGGTGCTTCCCCCAGGAAGGGATGCCTGTGCTGCGCTACATGTGGCATTTCCAGGCTTGCAATTGCAGTCCTGCAACTGAGGACTCCATTTGCCTCCAAGGGACAAACTGCCATGACATGAAAAAATGTGTGCCTGCTGCTGAAAATGGCAGCCTTGTGTTTGGCTCCCTTCTCCCCCATATAATACCTTGCAGAGTAAAATTTATTTATATTATTTTATTTCATCTGTTTCTGAAACATAATATAGATACTTATATTGGGGGACAGTCTTAACCTGGTGTTGAAAAGATGCTGAAGTTGGCCCTGTGTAGACCTCAGTGGAGAGATCATTCCACAAATGAGGGGCTACGATGCTGGAGGCCTCTCTGTTGTTAGAATATTGGAACATAAGAAAAGCCATGCTGGACCAGACCAAGGTGGCAGACCAGCTGCCCACAGGATCCCTCAGGCAAGGTGGCTGCAGGACCTCCTCCTGGCCAAGCTCCTCAGCAACTGGCATGTGCAGGCAGGCTAGCTCTGTTAAAAGAGGTAGCACATAGCCAGCAGGGCTAGCAGCCACTGATAGTCTCTTCCTCCTCCATGAATTTGTCCATTCCACTTTTAAAGCCATCCAGACTGGTGGCCATCCCCACTTCCTGTGGCAGTGGATTTCACAACCATACATTGCGTGAAGGAGTCCTTCCTTTCCCCTGCCCTAAACCTCCCGCAAATAAGCTTCATGGGATGATCCCAGGTCCTGGTGTTATGGGAAGGGAGAAAAACATCTCCCTCTCCTCTCTTTCCACCCCACGCATTATTTTTACCACCTCTATCATGTCTCTTCTCTAGGCTTCCCTGTGCCTTTCCCCCAGCTAAACAGCTCCAGTTGCTGCAGTTGCTCTTCACAGGGGAGCTGTTCTAGCCCCTTGACCACTTTCACTGCCCTTCTCTGTACTTTTTGCAACTCAGTGATGTCCTTTGTCAGGTAAGACAAGCAGAACTGAACATAACATTCTAAGTGTGGCCATAGCAAACTTTGATAGAAGGTGATCAGATATTGGCAGTCCTATTCTCTGTTCCATTCCTAATGATGCCTAGCAAGGAGTTTGCCTTTTTCTCAGCAACTGTGCACTGAGATGTCATTTCCATTGAGCTGCCCACCACTCCCTCAAGGTCCCTTTCTTGTTTTGTCTCTGCCAGCTCCGATCCCATCAGTGTATCCTGGAAGTTGAGATTTTTTGCCCAAATGTCCATTTCTTTACACTTGCTTCCATCAAACTGCATATGTCATTTTGATGCCTGTTATCCCAGCTTGGAGAGATCCCTCTGGAGCTCCTCAAAGCCCCCTCAACTAATTATTGTGGAGAGAAAGGGGACCTAAACATGCAGCTGGTGTTTTCTGCAACAGCCACGTGTTTGGAGCAATGTCTGATTTTTCTCACGCTGCACTTCCTTCCTTTGTTTTGAGGACCTGCTCTTATCTGCTCTTATCAGGTTCAGATAAGAGCTGTTCACGCTGAAAACACTCCTTCCTGTTAATACACAAAGATATGTTTGTACAAGAACAGCTCTATTTTCTGGAGGACTCTTGTGAAATTACCCAAGAATGGCAAACTACTGCCTTGGTCAAAGGATAGCTGGTGAGAACATCAAAAAGCTGTTCAGTTTCCACACCATGGAACTCCCTCCTGGAATTCAGGTTTCCTCCTCTAGGGACCACAGCTGCTTAATATGAGGAACAGGGGGAAATCCAGTTCCAGCAAATACGGAAAACTCTAAGAGAAAATAGCAATACTCTCATAAATCCACATGACTTCAAAAAATATCAGATTTAAATGACTCAGAAGTCCTTGTGGGCTACATTGCAGTGCCACAGGAAAAGGAGGAGAACTAAAAGCAAAAGGAGTGTGGACAAAAATACAACACCAGCATATTTTAGCTTAAAGCTCTTACTGCCAGTAACCAAGCCTTAAAATGGGCATTTCAATCTTTTGGAATGGGGAAGGAACCACAGAAAAGACACCACAGCCACCACAAATGTCTGGGGGGCAATGCAGTGGGGGTAGGATAAAGGTGCTCCTAGATCGCCCCCACCCCCCAGGCTTAGGTCCCTATCTCACCCACCTCTGATCTTCTGATTTGACCATTCTGAATTTATTAGATTTTTTTTACCCCACCCATTAGCTTTAGGGCTCCCTGTTTTCATCTCAATGTCTTTAAGACTGAGACATTCAATCTTAGACAAGCAGGAAAAGTTTCAGAGAATGAGGATAATTTGGATGATTTGGGATTTGCAAACAAAGCCCTGGGAAGAAAGATTGAAAGAACTGGGAATGCTTTGCTTGGAGAAGACAAAACTGAGAGGAGTTATGATTAGGTGAACCTATGATCAGTTGCATGCAAGAATAGAAGATGCGTTGCAGGAATTCACATACTGCACGCAAAAGAGTTGAAATAGTAGGCTTTTCCAGGGAAGAATTAGTGCTTGACATATACTTCCTTGCTGTCTTTTTCTTATTAGCTTTAATAGTTACCCAGATTGAAAAGAATTAGTAGTAATACTGGATGAACTCTTAAACTGTCAGAAGGAAAAAGAAAACACTAGCAACTTGAAAAGGATAGATTAGTTTCTTTTGAAATATGCCTTGAACTGCTCATATGTGAACATACCTTTCCGGACAACATACACTTCTGAACTTAAAGGAATGTATTTCAAAATTATCTTTATTCTAAAATAAATTTTTCTATGTCCAGCCATGAACTAGTCAAGGTAGAAGGCTCTGCCTACAAATTTTGAACCCAGCCTGACCAAATTGCTTTCCATGATTTTTACTGCTTAACAAAGCCAGGCCCCGGCTCACAAGGAATCCTGACCTTCAGTCAGGCAATCCTAACTCTGTGCTGGGAGTCAGTTCCGTCACATCTCTGCAGGATCCCAAACTCAAGTTTAGGGAATAATCCATGGAAAGAGTGGTGGCATGAACATACGACAAATTCTGCTTTGAAAATGTGGTTTATTTTAAATCTGGAATACACACAGGCTTCAAAAGGAATAAAATAGCCCAAAGGCAATAAGAACCAGCCTCACTGTCAGAACTGGAGTCTATTTATTAAATAGAGATCTGTATATTTTATTAAAATAGGAATATATAAGGAGATAGTAACACACCCAAGAGAACAACTGAACAGTTGCCCCTTCTGCATAAAAAGGTAAATGGTGACACAAGGAAAGAGTAGCTGTAGTTGGTGGGGGATGACTTAGAACAGGTAAGCATCCAGATGTCCTCCAGATGTTTTGGACTAAGACTTCCACAAACTCCAGACAGAATGGCCAAAGATAAGGGATTACAGATGCTGCAGTTGAAAATATCTGGCAGGCACCGGCTTGCATCACAATGAAGCTAGTCTCCTGCATAAATTTAGTTTGTATAAATTTGGGAGTCAGCGTGGCAGTGGCTAGAATGTTTGAACTGAACTCAGGTTCTAGTCTCCACTCAGCCAGGAAACTTACTAGGTGATTTTGGGCCAGTCATTGCCTCTCCTTGAGGATAAAGTGGAGATGAGGGGAAACCTGTAAGCCCCTTGGGTTTCTTGCAAGAGCAAAAGAAGCAGGCAATAATTGCAAATTTTTATCACTGACTGGCTCCTGCTTACAGCATCTGATTCACTCGACTGTGGCTAAGGACTGACAATCCCTCCATTTTATCACTTGTGTTACCGATCCAATACAAACCCCATTCACCAACTGCAGCTCCTATTTATTGTATTCCAAACCCCATCCATACTTGTTTCCACTTTGCTTTAGGACTGTCACTTCAGAAAGAGCACCAGCAAGCTCTTGCGCACTGTAATTGCCATTCTTCAGGCTTCAGCCCCTTCTCTGTCCAGGCAAGACGGGAAACCTTTGCACACAGCAGTGTGGGAGCATCAATACTGTTAGCGTGTGGCATACAGACCACCCCTTCACTCTGCGGCCGACAAAGCCAGTTTGCGCTATGAACTTTGGTTGCATCTGTAAGGCCATCTGTTAGGGTAAATGATGGGACTGGGGATCCTCAGGCACTGAATTTGGTGGGAGAAAACGCTCACAGAAGGGCTTGTTTTCCATTTGTGAGCTGGCAGAGCACAGAATCCCCGATTATGAATTCCACAGGATCCTAAAACTCCTGCCACTGGCTCTGATGCTTTTTCACAGGGGCCAACGAGAGTCACCCTTGTCTACATGGCGAGCTATCCGAGTGTCGTCGTCACCCCTCCCCCCGCTGTGCAGTTTCCTGCATGCATCTGGATGCCAACTGTCCTTTCACAAACAGCAAGCTGTATCCAATGCAGGAAAGGGCAAGTGTTGTTGCAGCATGTTCTCCTATCAGTCTATTTCCAATAATATTCTCCCAAATACATCCTTGGAAAGAAAAGCGTCTATTGAGTGTGTGTATATAGATAGGCAGGCCGCGAAGTAGGCAGACAGATTGAGTATAATCCTCAGCATGCGAGTGCTACTGCGAGTTATCAGGTTGGCAGCCCAGACGGCTGAGCAGCAAAGCAGCAGGGAACCCACCCCCCTCCATCCCCTGGGCTCCAACAAACAGCCACTTACCTGCCACGCTAAGGAGAGACTACCAAGAGAGTCACGGGCTTTAGCACGACTCCACTGCACACAGCCCCATCGTAGTACCAAAGGTGGGCAATTCTTTCCTCTGCCAGCTGAAACAATAATGCTCCTCCGGGGAGCAGGACTGGGAATGCCCAGTGCCGGATCATACAGAACCAGGCATACGGTGCAGGCATCAAGCGATGGCGACAGCCAAAAGGGCTTGCTACAGGCCAGGGTGCTTGCCCAGTGACAGCTGCCGAGCAAGTTCAGTAGGATTCCTTCTACTGAGTTTGGGCCATTACTGGGCCAGCATTCTCAGCCCAACTCTCACTGCCAGAGGGAATTCCTGGTGCTTTTGAACATGTGCAGAGTGCCTCTCTTCACCACTGAGGAGTCATCAACCACCCTCCCCCCCTTCAGTCTGAGAAGAGGAAGGGCTCACAGGGTAGAGGAGGCCATTTCCAGAGAGAATCCAGAGGCAGCCCCTCTCATTTCGGAAGCCAAGGACAGTGTCCGAAGATAAACCAGATCAAAACTGGGGAGGGGGCTTTTCCACTTTAGACAGCCTTCAAAAGTCTTCCAAATCTACTGATTTACTCCTTATGGTACCCAAACTCAACCATTTGGGGGCAAAGTTAATCTTACCAACGAAGCCCCACTACCCCTCGATTTTTTACAATGCCAACTTTACACAAGGCTGAGGAGTCCAGCTTGCCAGAAGGTTCAGGATCGCCCTGGCTCTGAGGCAAAGGCAGCAAGGCAAGTGATGGCTTGAGCAGGTGAAGCGGTCAAAGAGGAGCCAGCCAGGGCAGGGCGGGAACACGTCGTGCAGGCTACTTGGTGAACGGCACGCTGCAACAAAGCCAGCCGAAGAGTCCGTGCAGAGGAGAGGCCCATCCAGGAGAACTGCTCACTGGAACAGGTTCCAGACTGGTGCCGCCCAGATGTGTTGCCACATGCTCACCGAGGTCATCCAACATATCTGGAGGGCACCAGGTTGGGGGGGCTGCCCTGGAGGCCTCTCCGCAGTTTGGGGGTGGGTGGAACAAGAACAGTGACACAGCTGTGGGCAACATTCAGTGATGCGCTTTCCCCATGCTGGCGCTGTGACTGGGGCTACAAGGCAAGAGTTTTGGCCTAGAATCAATGCCTGCCTTTACAGGGTGAGGTATAGGATCTGCATTATGCAACTAAAAGCCAAACCTGAGCAATAAACAGAATCAAAAGCAGTCTTTATGATTTAGCCTTCCTTGGCTGACTCTTTCAGGCTCCCCAGGACAAGAGCTGCCTGGGAAACGCTGGAAGAATGTCCACTTTGCAGCTATCAAGCAAGGCCATTGTGTGGTGCTGGCATTTGGAGAACAACCCGTGCCCTCCCCCCCCCCACATACCCACCCCAGTAGCTGCTGGAGCTAGCAGCTGGGTGGCTGAGTTCACATCACTCTCTGTTGTGCAGAAATGCCCAGCTCCGTTTTCTGTTTCAGAGCAGCAAAGCAAGTCATGAGCCCAGGGGCCTGCCGAGGTCTCAGGACCTGCGTACGCAAATCTTTTACATATACTTGATAGATACATGTATACGCTTATTTATACTGGCTGTGGAATGCATAGAGAAAAAGGAGTTCAGAGGTGGTGGGCCCTTGGGAGGGCCCTGAGCAATCTACATCGGGTAGGCACTGTCCAGAGTGCAGCAAGTCATCCGAAGGGGAGCATCTGTGCTTCTGATCGCTTCAGTTTTTATCAGGCAGTTTCCAGCAAGCCCTCTCTGTGCCTAGTGGAGTATTTGGAGGGTGCCAGCCTTGTGGAGTGCCAGTCTCCAATTACATTTCACTGCAGTAGAACCCCAATTTAGCCATGGACATTTCCTTTCTGAGCCGCATAATCTCCCAGTACATCAATTCCACTGCAAGGCAAACAGAGAGAAAGAGAGGGAAGCAAGTGAGAGACCTCACGTTGCAAACAACAAAAGCAGCAGTCCAGGCAAGCTGGCTGGCTCCACATCAGCCTCCCCCAATGTGTGCCTCCTCGTGTTTTGAACTACAACTCCCATCACCCTCAGCCAACAAGGTCAATACTCGGGGTGATGGGGGCTGTAGTCCAAGAAGATCTGGAGGACGTCCACTTGGAAAAAAGATGCTCACCATCCTCCCTTTGCATTGCATAATCCAATGGGAATTCTTCAACCTGAACGTTTGGCCTTGCTGCAAATGTGTGTGGCACAACACACAAGCCAACAGTGTTCATCGCCCTGAAAACATCCCAGTGGCAAAGCATGTTGGCGGTGGCAACACAATGTAGGAATTTTCCTTGGCAGACCAGGCAGACCGTTGGCAACACAATGTAGGAATTTTCCTTGGCAGACCAGGGCAAGATGTACAGAGCCAAATACGGGGGAATTCTAGAGGAAGACCCTCAGTCTGCAAGGGACCTGGGACAGGGGCTGGGTGGATTCACCTTCTAGCAGGACAGTGACCTAAACAAAGGCCCAAATTGACACTGGAGTGCTTTAAGAACAAGAACCCAATTGTCTTAGACTGTCCCAGTTGAAGTCCAGACCTCAGTGCAACTGAGAAACAGCAGCAGGATTTGGAAGCTGCTGCCCAGCAGCTGTACCCACCCAACCTGACAGAGCTGGAGCAGCTTTGACTGAATGAGGGGACAAACAATGCAGGACTCAGAAGTCTCTATTGCAAGGCCGGAAGAGGCTTCCCCAAGGAGTCTCACAGCTGCAATTACTGCCCAAGGTGCTTCCACCATGTATCGCTCAGGAGCGTGAATCCTCATGCAACCAGAAAGTTTACTTGTGCCACAATAAAGCTATTTTGCACCTTCAGTGTGTGGAATATTTTGTGTATAATCAAGGGATCGCATTGCCAATTCATCCCTTTCAATTCCAAGCTGTAACACAACATAATGTAGACAAGTCAAGGAGGTGGGGGGCAAACATTTCTGCAAAGCACTGGAATTCCTGCTCTGATTCAGCAGCCCTCCTCTACAAGCAGAGGGTTGGTTTTGCAGTCTTTTGAACTTGCTAATGGAAAGCAGCTGTGCTGCCACGTGGGAAAAGCAGAAAGCCAGTGGATTATTTACCATCCTGTCTCACCAGTCCCTGCTGGATGTAGCGAATATAAGTGAAGAAGTTGCATACTGCCGTAATCTGAAATACAGTGATACATTATTTACATATGCACAAAAAAGGGTTATAAATTAATATTTAAAATACATGTATGCCGATGTGTGTGCATTTCATATTTACAGAGCCTTTTCAATGCCCAGACTCAACAAAGGGAGGGTGAGGGAGAGAGAGAACACAGTTAAACAAGAAGCTGCATGACAGAAGTGTCTCTTGGCCTGCTGCCCACTTCCAGTAACATACAAGGGTAACAGAGGCCACTCAAGAGAACGGGACTAAGACAGCTTCAAAATATTTCTGGTTTTTGGTCTTTGTGCTGCTTTGGTGCACTCCAAGAGAAGAACACCCTGTTCCAAGGGCTTGCATTTTATGCAAATATTCAAATGAATAATGTTAATAAAATTTGGGGGATGTGGGATTGACAAGGAAGATGAGTATCTCCTCAGGAAAAATGCAGACTTCCACTGAAAGCAGAACAGAATGCAAGATTAAAGGAGCAATGTATTTCATTCTTTGCAACCAAATAATGAATACCTCAAACATGTAAGGGGATACTAGGCATGCCCAATTTCTCTCCCGGAAAACTCGGGTGGGGAATGCCAACAGACACAGAGCAAAGGGGGTCACCGGGAAACAAGTGGGAGGTACCAGGAAACTTGGGGGAACCTCGGGGTTGGCTGAAGAGTTTGTGTGAGTGTGTGTGCACATGTGTAAAAACCTAGTGGGACAAGCAACCCCAAAAGCACCAAACATGCTCAGTCATCATAGAAGGTTTTCAGCTGAGTAACAGAAAATGGAGGGAGGACTGGTACAATTCCTTGCCTGAGCTCTAAGGTATGCCCCAGATGTTCAGACCATAACACCCATAATTCTCAACCAGCATGGCTCACGCTTGGGGCTTACGGGAGCTGAGCCATCTAGTGGGCTGTCAATTTGGGAAAACCTCCTGGGAAAGGGTGTGACTGGCAGGAAGGCACCCGACATAGGAGCACCCCTTTTCCATTCTATCATTGTTTTCTGCTTTATGTAGTTTTAACATTCAGTGGTACATTTCAACTGTTTATCCATATCCCCTGGAGATCCATTTTTTGATGAAGGCATGGCTTCCATTTTACATTCTTAATCATTAACTAAATACAGACTGCAACATTTTGTTGCAGATCCCACCAATATAACATTTAAGACCTTCTTTACTTACCTATTGTTTTCTAACCCCTTGCCTAGAAAAGGCTCATGCCCCAGTCCACGTACCCATCCTCCAGATGCCACAGGGCACCTTGTTGTTAGAGGAAAGGTGCATACGGGCACCGGGCACTGCAGCCCCAGGGCTCCATGCTCTGCCCCAGATGGAAGGCAACCAGGCCAACCAGTCCCCAGCACAAGCATGTGACTTCCAGAGGAACCTGCTGAGGAGCAGGCAGTTTCACCTACAGCCCATTACTTCTGCCCTTCTGGCAATGTTCTCCCGGTTTCTGGAGACTTACCCTGGCCCTGCAGGAAGGTGAAATGTAGTAATAATTCCCAGAATCCCCCAGTTTGATACGATGCCTGCAAGCTCGAGACAGGCCACTCAGGGCACATTTCCTGCAAGAGGGGAGGCAAGAGCGGAGAAAGCAAAGCCACATGTCATTGGACGACACTCCTCAAGAAGAGAGGATGAAACAGAGCTATTGTGGGCCAAACCAGGAGCACAAGTCTTCACCTCCACATGTGCTTCTTTTTTAAAGAAAGGTGATATTCTGAAGAATTTGCAGATATATATACTTTCACACTTGTTCTTCAAGATATGCCACAGGCTGGGATTTAACCTCTTTTGCTTATGCGTTGCACCATGTGGATTATCTCTAGACATAATGCTAAGTATACTTATCAGGGAAGAATTCCCACTGAATTCAGGAGGACTTACATCCGAGTAATCTTGCTGAGATGATGTGAAAGTATTCCAGGCCACCTGCAGGCCGTTCAAGTTTCCTGCGCTCAAGATCTGAATCTAGAAAGTGTTAGTGAAGCATTAGCTTTTGTCTGGGAACCAACTGGCCACTCTAAAAGCCATGGAAACTTAAGGTACTAGAAGAATATCGAACATGGTTAGCCACAGAGGCCCCTCCAGGCTTTTCCCTCCAGCACTGCAGAAAGTCAGGCCAACCAAGGTTTATAGATTATGCCTTCCGTAGGGAAACCATTAGGGGTTTTAAAAAAGTTACTTGCTAGCCCCAACTTCAAAGCCATTAGTAACTAGCTAAGTTAGTAACTTATTAGTGGAGCAAACATCCTTTCATCACTGGCTTAAAAGAAATAACTTACGTTACAATTGGGGACCGGAACCCACTGCGAGAAGAAACAAGAGCAGGAAAGCAAAATCAGGATTCATTATTCTTGGCATGGGGCTGGAATGCATGTAGAAAGCATGACCGATACTGAGCAGAAATTTAGCTGCCATCCTATATCCACTTACCTGGGATAAGCCAAACCAAACTGAAATCAATGAAGCTTACTTTTGAGAGTTACCTATACACTGTCTAGGTATAGGACTGCGCAGTTATCAACCTTTTCTCTTTCTGTTTTTTAAAAGGGGTGGGGAATCTACATGTTTTCAGCCATACATGGGGTTTGTCAGAGAGGAAGGCCAGAGCCTGCCCTGCAGACTGGCATGGGGGGGCAAGTGAGAGGGAAGAGGCCCACAAAATCAGTGATGCAACACAGGACAAGCTCCTCCAGTACCAAAAAGAAAGGGGGTTTCATGATTATTAATTATTTTATTATTTTTTGATTATTAATGATTACTAAAATGAGCTTGTAAATAGAATTGTCTTTATTTTTATCCTTTTAAAAAAGCAATGAATATAATATTTTTTTCCTGGCATATAAGATGACCCTTGATCTTTGCTGCACTGTTTCTGGTTTCAAGGGTCATCTTACACGCCAGTATATATGGTAGTTTGCAGCAAACAACTGCAACAGAAAAGTCCACAAGAGGGTTGAGTGCTTGTTGCGACCTCTTCCTCCAAAGAAGCAGGATTTGTGGATTACTGAAGGCCTCAAAAGCAGAAAGACAGGGTGTCGTTTCAAAATGTCAGAACCACAGCAAGGTAGCTTTAGGGATTAATAGATGGGGAAAATAGATTTTGATCTGAAAAGTGGGGTGGATTAGCTTTGCTCCACAAGAGCACATCTCTGAAAAGTTCTCAGTATGCTAGAACAGGACTGCCAAATGGTCTAAAGGAAACAATGTGCATAATCTATAAACTGATGAAATAGGCCTGCACAGGAACTGCTCTCATATTCTCACTGCCGGCTAACACTCAGCAGCACAAGCATCTCACAGTGCCTGCTGACTTAGAAGTAAGTTCCATCAGGCTCTATCAAGCCCTCACATAGGCAGGTATAGGACTGCAGTATAAAAGGCCTTTCCAACCTATATTTGTATTGCAGCTTTCCTAAAGACAAGCTAGGCAAAATGGTGCCCTCTGGATTTCTGGACTACAACTCCCATATGCTCAAGTTGGCATGGCCAATGGCCAAGGTTATGGGAGCTGTTGTCCAGAATATCGGGAGAGCACTAGGTTGCCTGTCCCTGGCTTAGGCCAAACTAAAACATCCTCAGCCTTCTGAAGCTGAACTAGTGAGAGCAGAGAGCGTCCTCCATGGAGGCACCATCCTTTCCCACTCCCAGCAGGTTAACTTATCTTCATGGCCAACACATTGACTTAGTTCCGATCAGATCTTCATTTTGTGCCGTCCTCCAGATTTTGCCTCCTCCCCATTCCCATTCTTTCCGTAGTTATTGGTGACTTCCCTTGGTTTCTTCCATTTTGTTTAGTGGGCTGCACAGTACCAGCTGAAAGAAAAACTAGAAAACAAATAAAACAGTGAACAGAAGGACTGGCCTCAGAAAGCCAACTGCTACTGTAGCAGTGAACGGGAGGCATCCTGGAGCACAACAGTTCTGTTTCTTTGCAGCTGGGACTGTGCCACTCACCGAACAAAATGGCGCTTCTGTGCTTCTTCAGAGGCCAGGAGAAGGGGGAGGCACAGAAGCCGCTGCTCGGCCCTTACTTTGGTCCGCCGCATTCCATGGCTGACACCTTCACCACAGGCAGCGCCTGGGTAGCCACTGGCTCAATGGTAAGCGTGTTCTGCTCCACGGCTGCCTGAACCAGCTCCGAGAGCTGCAGCAAAGGAAACAGACAAGGAATTCACGTCACCAAGGCAAAATGCCAAGGAGAGAACAGCTGTTAGAGGCGGAACATCATGTCTTTGAAGCTTTAGCACAGGCTCTTTCCAAATCTCACCTCATGCTTGGTGAAGTCCAGACAAGGCCCCACATCTTCTTGGTAAATTCTCTCAAGGAAAGAACAGGATTTGTCCAAAGTTGGGGACTCCTTCCAAGCCTGGAATTCTGCAAACAAAATGGAATCCACCTGCAGCACAATGGGATGGAGGTAGCGGAAAGAAAAAGGAAAGGAAAACCCAGTGAAGGCAGCAGGAGGTTCCCTCAGAATAAGCACTCTCTTCATTTTTTGGTGTGCAACCTGTGAGGTGACCAAACAGAGTAGGTGGGACCTGTGGGCCAACCAGCTGACTCTACTGCCTTGGAGTCAGACAATCTCCAGATGTATACAGGCAGAAGAAAAAGTCATGGCAGGGAGAAAGGCATCCGATGACACTGCACCAAATTCATTTAAACAAAGCCACCTTGAGTCATTAACCTGTGCAATGCCCAGGCTAGTAGGAATCCACATGCTGCAGTGCATGAGAAAAACTGATTCCTTCTACCACTGAATCTCAAATGGAAGACAGAAACACAACAGCCAGGAATGCATGAACTCCACTGCCATCCCGGGAAAAGAAAGCACCAGTCCATTGTGAGCCCAATTCCCACCTTCTTCCACCAGAGAGAGTCCACTTCCCATCCCAGCAAAGAGTCCCTTCACCAGAGTTCAGAAAAGGACATTCAATAGAGACACATGAATATCCAGAGAGCTGATCTCGTGCCCAAGTTCCAGAACAATCCACAGCTGAAGCATTCTAAATTTCAAGGTGTCTGGGTTTTGGAAGACATGCTGGGATGGAAAAGCAGGATGCAAGCGGTGCCTTGTCCCCCACACTGCCCCCGAAGGCCTTTTATGGGGCATTTCAACAGGGCAAGCCACTACAGGGAGCAAGTTCACAAGAGCAGACATCCACAGTTTGCATTTGCAGAGGGACAGAGAAAACACCCTTGCTTGTTTTTTGTGGAGGAGCCATGAAGGACATGGGAAGGGCCCTGCTGGATCAGCCCAAGCATCCCTCTGGTCCAGCATTCTGGGCACATGGTGACTGCCCAGCTACCTGCAGGAAACGCTCATGCAGGACATGACTGCAGCAGCACTTCCCACCATGTTTCTCGGCAGCTGGTGTGCTCAGCCACACTGCCCTGATGCTGAAGGCAGCGCAGAGCTGTTAAGACCAGGAGTCATCGACAACGTTGTTCTGCATGAATGTATCTAAGCCCCCTTTAAAGCTACCCACATTGGTGGCTTTATCACTACTTCCTGTGGCAGTGAATGCCACAGTCGGCTTGGCGTCAGTGGAATCAGTGAAAGGTATTTCAACCTGCTTGGAACTATGCAGAAAAAACAGGCAACTGATAGCAGCCATTGCAATGCCTTGTCAAAAATGATGGCTCTCTGTGTTTTCTTCCTTCCTTTCTGGTTTCTGAGTTTCACCTTCACTCTGTAGATTGATGACCCTTTCAAAATTACAGTCGAATGCCACAATCTACATTATTTCTCTTCAGAAATAAGATACCAGCCTGCTTCTCCCAACCACACCCAGCATTTCTAAAAAAAAAAAAAACCTGGCAAAATCCTAGAATATACAGCACATTTATTGACGGTAGTGGCCAAACTCCACTGTATCCAGGTGCATCTTTCAAAATGAGACAGGTAACAGGCTACAAAATTGAATATTTAAGAAGGGCATTCACTCCACTCCTGCTTCCACCATATCGAAGAAAAAGAACAAAGCATGGACACACACACACACACAGGTGTGAAGGACTGCAACAATGAAGGGAGCTGCTCAGCCCCAAGGGGAAAGTCTGAACTGGCAGGATATGAGGGCTACGCTACAGAGGCTGCTCACCTGATACAGGAGACAACTTCAGAGTCTCAATATGGGAAACAGAAACAATTAGAGAAACAAGAACAAAAGATGGGTGTTAGTATTAAGCGAAGAACTGAAAGGTGGGAGGTGTAAGAGGCTAGGGCATCCAACCCTCGCTGCCTTTCCCCAGCCTTGGTCCCCCAGCAACGCCTCGGAGGAACCAGTGTGAAGGTGGAGCGGCCCCTCGGTGGCGCTGCAGAGGAGGCTTTGCCTCATGCCAGCACGAGCTGCCAGAGCAGTCCCTTCCACGCTGCTCTCTCAGGGTGTGCCAGTCCTGCCCTGGCAGGCCCTGGGCCACCCTGCTGCCACCCCAACCTGAGGGAGATTACCTGCTGCAAGAGAGAAGAGGAGAGAGAAGAGTCTGCTGCCAGGGACTGCCAGCCTGGCTCATAGGTGATGTGGACGGCCTTCGCAGGGACGATACAGAGAAGCAGGGAGAGGAGGGTGGGCACCCCAGACTTTGAGGAAGGGGAGGGTCAGACCGATAGGAGAGGGGCAGAGGGGAGGGAGAGGGAGAGTGAGAGACAGAAAAGACAAGGAGAGAAAGCAAACTGGTGTGAGAGGGAAGGAAGGTTTGGAAGAGAAAGACTTTGTTCGCAGAGGGCACAGAGCCCTTCCCAATACACTTTATCAGGGCGGCCTTGGCCTATAAGGGAATCCTGCAGGCGCTTGCTTGCGCTTCTGGACGAGCTCCTCTCGCCTGCGCTCGTAGCCTGCGTGCTGATCATTTCATCAGCCGGGTCCACACCCCTAAGTGCCCTGTTGCCACTGCGGCCCGCCTCAGGTGAGGAAAAGAAGCCCCACTGGCTGCTACAGTGCTAGCAGGATTCTCAGTTACCCACCTGGCTCAGCATGCTGTGTGCGCCCAGCAAGGGTGGGCTTGTTGTCGTGGTTAACAAGTGCCTCAGAAACCACGGGCTTCTCTCCCCATCCATGACTGTGTGAACCGTGGGCTGGGCTCAGGCAGCCAAAGAAACCAGCACACCGGAGCACCTCGTGCAGTGGGGCCAGCCGGTGCAAGGTAGCTTTTCCCTCAGGCCTCTGATCTCGTCCCACCCCACAGATGTGCAGGATGCTGGGGGTGGCCCAGCGCCACCCATCCCAAGGCATCCCGCTGCGGGGCTGCCCTTGAGCTTCACCCACCTCTTTGAACTCGCTGCTGACCGGCTCCACGGGCGAATTGGGGCTCGTGGCCGTGGCTGCGCCGGGGCTGCTGGTGCTCTTGTTGCGCCCATGCCCTTTCCTGAAGACTGCTTTGGTGGGACTCTGGAGCTGGGGGTGCAGCTCTCGGTTCGGGGAGGAAGGAGTTGATGTGATCACCAGGGTCTTCAAGGCCGTCACCTCTGCCTGCAGCATGTCAATCTGGAGGGCGGATGCAAGGAGGAGTCACCAGGGAGGCCGCCCGTTTCCAGCCCAAGGGGCACTCCCTCGCCAAAGAAGCTCTCGGGAAGGTCAAATGCCGGCCTGTGTTACCTCCCGGCTCCTTCCGCCGGTAGCAAAAGCCTTGGGAGATGGAATTCAAACTGCGGAGCCAGGAAGTCACCAGAGAAATGGTGGGCAGGAGGAAGGGATGTGGCTACCTGGGGAATCCCAGAGAACCAGACTGGGCTCCCAGGAGAGTCAGATTCAGTAGCTGTGCTTTTTTTCCTTTTTTTAAAGATTTATATAAAATAGTTGTGATGCCAGTTTTAACCACCAGGAGAGCCTTTGTGCTATTGGGGCAGTATAGAAATGGGTTAAATTAACAACAGCATATTAAAACTGATTTAATAATATAATGATTTTAATATAATATAATTAAAACTGGTGGCAGGAAAGATAAAAGGTGGCAGGAAAGATAAAAGCCATACAAAACAGGGCCAATAAAAAATAATTAATGTGAATTCTTTTATATTGTTATTTATTTTATATTGTTATTTTTATATTGTTACTATTGTATTTTTCTTCATGTTGTGAGCCGCCCCAAGGCTTCGGCGAATGGGGCGGCATATACATGTTTTAATAAATAATAAATAAATAAATAAATTCTGCAAAAGTTCCAGAAAAACAACAAAAGCCTCCCGCATGAAAGGATCTCTGCAGTTGTGGTACTGAAAACAAACTGCTTGGCCAAGTGTGAGCTGAGCAGCAAGCTGTTCCTTGATTCTCCGTCTGCTTCCCAGACTAAAATTTGCTCAGCCCCGATTGATGCAAAGCAGCCTGTTTTAACCTTGCACAGACATCCCGGCCCAAGTTGCATGCTGTGGCTTCCCCCTGGATTGAAATGTTTATGATCAATTTAGAAGTTTCCATTAAGGTGAAACATCTGAGGAATTTCAAGTGAACCAGATTTTGTTTTAATGTATAAAGCTACTAGAAGGCCTGCCCATCTCACTCTGGATCACAGAGAAAATATGAAAGCAGCTGTTGTTAGTCAAATTGCAGGCCTGCTGTTTCCAACCACCCTTCAACAGCGCTGCCTGTCTTGCGAGAGGAGTCCAGGACTAATCATGAAACTTGCATGCAATTGATACATCTGGGATCCAGAACAAGCACAAATTTTTTCCTCCAGCACAAATTCAATGTACCGCTAGAATGGAATTCTGAAGGAAGCAAAATTCATTTAAGCCAGGCCAGAACAATTTATCAGGAAGATACTCCAATAAGTCAGTTCCAGGTCCATCACAGCAGAGCTGGTGTGATCTTGTCCCCCACCCTCCCCTTCATTCCCCAACAGGGAAGGTTAAAATGCCAAATAAACACCCCTCGAATGTAACTGTTCCTATGAATATGATTGAATAACTGAGTGAATACATCCAAAGGTTCATTGTATGAAGTGACCGAAAGCCTTCTAGGTGCTTTACTTCTGCCTTGTCAACAGATGGCGCTGCTGCCTTATCACTCCTGGATCCTTGTTATATTCTGGACCACTAGAAATCCATAGTGATGCATGGAAATTTGGATTCAGCTTGCGAATCAAACTTGCCTCACTCACAATCTCAAGCACAAACATATTTTTTTTCTCTGGAAAAAGTCTGCAAATTCCCTAAGTTGGAATCATACTGAAAATGCACACATTAGCCACATACATTTTTAAGACATTTTCATGCATTAGACAATGGAGGAAAGGGCATGCACAAAAAATGCACATGTTTCCCATTCAAATGGAAGGAAAAACAAGTTGCAAATGAGAACTGGAGTGAGACAAACCCAGTGGAGTTCAGAGACTCTCACCAATTCGAGCAGTTCTGGGACTCCCTCAACTAACTACAGATCCCCTTCAGAAACCCTTGAGTGTTTGGATATCTGAGTTCTAGATAAGCTGGTCTTAATTTTAAAATTAAGAAAAGAATCCATAAACTTTTGTTTGGGCTAGGAATGACTAATCTTTCACATAACCTTCGTACACAAACTGGTCAGGCAAGACTGTCCAAATCCCTCAAAGGCTGTCACATGGGGGGGACAAAATAGGCCTTCTCTGCAGCTCCAGCGGGCAGGACTGGAACTAATGGGCTGACATGACAGGAAACTAGCGTAGCATATTGAGCAGGCATTGGCCATGATGGCACGCAAAAGTTCCTCCAACTCTGTAACTCTCTGAGACCATCTACCACCTCAGTCACTCGTTGCACACTTCGTGAACGCAGGCACAGTTAGGAGGATGGTCCAAAGTTTAAGACAGGGATCAGCCATGCTTGTAACTTCACTGCTGTGTCTATTTTACATCTTATTATTAACCCTGAGATAGAACCTTCTTTTCTAAAAAGCCATCTAGGAGTTGTCCTACAATTTGAAACCAAAAAACCTGCCGACAGTTTAAAACAAATATCCCAATAATGTTAAAGGATTTAAACCATTTCATTTCATTAAAGTCACAGTTAAAAAGATGCATCTTCACAGTTTTTCAGAAAGCCAAGAGAGGAAGGGCCATTTGCAGCTCTTGGGGGGGATGTTCCACAGGCTGGAGGTGCCACAGGGGAGCCAATCTGATTTAGCAAATGGGCAAACCTGATTCCTGATTGGAATGAAGACACCAAGACACCAAGGTGCTCCTCTGTCATTGGCCTTGCTGTGTATTTATTCAGTGTCTTCCATCCGTGTTGCACAAAACTGCTTGGAACAGTGATCACGGGCCAAACCAAATTGCTCATGTGATCACACAGAGTTTCCTTTCTTAGCCTTTTGCAGGCATGACTCAGATCAGGACTATCCTTCCCCTACTTTTGTCCTGAAATTCCACCCTCAAGAGCAAGGGACATTAGCAAAGAAAAGAAAGAAAAAAGCTCCATTGGAATCACGTCCTTCTTTGCAGCATTCAGTTTAGAGCTCAGTGGAATAAACAGGAGGGTGGCCAAGGCAGCAGGGTGGGTTTACCAGATTTTGAAGGATCTGCGGTAAGACATGACCATATAGAGAAGGCTCCCATACTGATTTTAAGCCCAAAGTCTAAAATTACCTGTCCATACCACTAGAGCTGACTTGTGAAAGGGCTATACCAGCTTCCCTAAGCTGGTGCCCTCCAGAAGTTTTGGGCCACAACTTCCAGATGTGCCATGCTAGCTAGACAAAACATGTTAGATGTTCCAGTCTGGGTAATGTGCAAGGTTGGACTATAACATAAAGGTGATTGGGACTCACCTTGCCTCGGGCCTCCCTCAGCTGTTTCTCAGATGCTGCCTGTTTGGTGTTGGCCTCCCGCACCATCTTATGGGCTTCCTGCAGCAGAGAGAAATATGCCTGTATACTTAAGAGTCAGACTCTCAAAATGTTATGATAAAATCAATCCAAGCCCCATGCTATCAAAAATGGTACACAGAACCTTTTAAAAAAGAATACAAGTCCACTTACTTAAACTATCCGGTAGGAAAACTTCAAAGTGGTTGTCAGGAACTGTGTGTTACAAAGGTCAGTAGCATTAAGATAAACCATTTTTGGTAGTCTACATGTCTGCCATATGATCTCAGTTCACATTCTTCCACCTTCCCCAGTTCTGTAGCCCCATTCATCTGTGCTGTTAAGATATACTCACTATTTAATACAGAGGTTCAAAAAATTCAGTAGGTTGCTATGTCTCCAAGAGGGTGGACTGGTGGGCCATTGAACACTCCAGCACTTTAAGGAGTGGAACCAAGCTAAATTCTCTAAGCTGAGAGGTCTTTCATGTTTTCTCCATAGATCTTTCTCTTATTTTGGAGGGAGCTCGGCATTTTTCGTAGCCCAAACTCCATCTAGAGTGACTTGTTGCTCCCAAGCAAACAATCCTGCTGGATGTTTTATACATCTTTTATAATTTTCTGGGATGTGATTGTTGCTGTTTAAATGTTAACTGTTCTTTTAAAATATTATTTTTGGAAACCTCCCTGAAAATATGATTGAAGTGTGCTATAACAATTTTTAAACAAATGACCTGTCGATGACCTAGTGCTTGGCTGATGATCCAGTGACCCCCCTCCCATGGTGGGAGATCTAACTTTGGAAATATTACCAAATCATAAGGAGACTCATCAGAACACATCAGGTACAGATGTGCAGTAAAACGGTCCTCTGTAATCACCCAGAGTCTCCAGTAGAGGACAACACCACAACAACTGAGCTCTCCGAGGCCCAAAGCCAAATCCATCGCAGCTCCCACTAACACAGGGCTGCGGAAAAGCATTCCTACTGCATACGCATCAGCTGGAGGATAGTCAGTCTAATAAAGCATGGAACCCAGCAAAGCAACAAGGCCAAATAACACACCAGCTAGAAGACTATCTCCTAAGGCAGGGGTGGGCAACATGTCACCCTCCCAGTGTTTTGGCCCACAGGCTAAGCTTGTGGGGGATCATCCGTCGCCACTGGCCATGCTTTCGAGAACTGGTGGGAGTTGAAAGACTAAACATCTGGATGGCCACAGGTTTCTTACACTTAAGGAATTAAGTGTAAGGGAAGTGGCAACGGTCACCATGCTAGCTGTGGAAAAATGGTCTTTCTAATAGAGGCGGTTCCTGTCAGAGTTGAGCTATATTAGCACAAGAAATGGGGAACGTGTACTCTCACATTTCAAAAATGTCTTGGACATAGAAAACCATGATGCTGGAAAAGAACTTTGCTGCCAGAAGACATTTAGATAAGAACATCTCTCTAACATTATGGTTTTCTATAAGCAAGGAATTTATTATGGCAAAGCATGAAGCAGAGGATGCCTGTGCCTGCAGTCTGAAGTGGAACGGTCCAACAAGAGCTGTGCCATGCAGTCCTGCTGCCTGTGTAGGCTTGGATCTCCTCAGTCTACCCTAGCATGGTTTCAGGGGGAGAAGGGAGGCATATACAGATGTGCAAACGCACAGTCAATGAGGCTTTATTTACTTGATTCCGAAGGGTGAGTCACATCACGTTTGGGGCTCAGACACATTTTGGGGGTTACATACCTCAAATAAGCTAGCTGTTAACTCCTCTAGTTCCTGCTCCAGCTGTTCTCTGACTTTGGAAAGTCTCTCGCATTCCTCATCTTTCAGTTTCAACTCCTGCACAAGGGGACACACAAGAAAGCGAAAATTGCATTAACAGGGCAAAGCCTATCCATAGGCACTTTTGCACCCGCAGCCTGCAGCTCCGGCCCGTGCGCTCGGCGTGACCCAGTCTAACTGGTGGCAGGCTTCCACAGCCTCAGCAGTTCTGCCCATCCCTTTTAAAAAGCCCCTCACACTTGGCTATTGGTAAGAAACAGCAAAGATGTGAACTGAAAGCACAGCCTCCTGTGCTTGGAAAAAAATGAGCGGAGGGTGCTTGTCGCAAGGCTGCCAAGGACGATCACAGCAGTGCTGAAGTGTGGCCATCGAATACATGTAGGCACGCAAACCGGGTGATGTGTATCACAAAGGGACAGGGGAAAGCTAAGATATGTGCAAGGGGCCAGAGAACCACGTATCAGCCCCTGCTCCAATGTCACAGCACTCCTTTGACCCCCACAGCACTGGGTTCACTGCAGCATCTGAAGCAGGAGGCAGAAGCGTCTGTACCTGCAAGTTAGAGTCTGGCAGAATCAGGGGCTGTTGCCACGTTAGAGGCCTCCACAGGTGCAGGAGGGTCCCTGCAGCAGAGGCTGGGCTGAGCGCAGGGCAAGGAGCAACGTGGCTTTGTGCAGGGAGCTGCATTTGGCTGCCATTCCGCGTACGAAGGCTGGCCAGCCTGGCAGATGACTCTGTCCTTGATGCTAAGGATGGGGCAATGCCTTCCGTTGCACCTAGGAGCAGCCTCTGCTAGCGGAGGGGATGGAAAACGGGCTGCGTGGCCCACTGCTCACTCCTTCCAGCACCTGCTGCCTAAGGCCACTGTTTCACCCTGCCCAGGGGCAGGGTGTGAAGTGGTGGGGAGCACTCTGCTAAATGTGTGGCATGTTGCCTCTTTCACAGTGGACACTCTGTTCACCAGAACAGCACGGGACTAGGGCTTGAAAGATGGCTCAGCTGCTCTTTCGTCAGGACGGTCACCTGAGTGGGATGGTGTGAACTGGTGACCTGCAACAGCAGGGGGTTCTGGGCCCCTTCCAATTCTACATTCTATGATTCATTCCCAGTGGGATCCTGGGATCCTACCCACTTGGTGACCAGCATTTTCGTCAATTCGCCTGAACAAGCTTTGGACAGGACAGAATCAATACAGTGTATCAGAACCTGAAGGCAAGCAGGATCGGCTGGCAAACTGCAATTTTCCTCTTGAAAATCAGCAGTTTCCTGACATTCCTTTTTCAGCAAAAGCAGCAGACCACACAGAGTCACACAGCCACAGATCCCTGGGCATGTGTGCTGCATTCAGCAGCGTATTTACATTTGGGGTTTACATTAGCACTTGTCTGCTATTTTCCTGCCCTCCCTTCTTGGCCAGAACTCTTACCTTCTGAGCTCTGTGGAGCTCTTCCTTCAGGAACTCGGAGCCCTTCTCCCGGATCTCCACAGAGGAGCTGCGCAAGCGAGAGACGTTCAGCTGCGACACGGATTGGTCCTCATCCCCACCTCCCAGGCCCTTGATGGGTGGCTCCGGCTGCTGCAGCTCCTGTCCTCTGCTGGCTGGAGCAAGGGGCTTCCATTGCCCCACCCCTGGCTGCTTTTGGAGCTGTTGCCTGGTCTCTTCAAACTGGGCCTGGCTGTAGGAAAGGGACCCGTGAGCACTGGATTGCCAAAGACGATTAACAGCACGTGGGCAACGCCTTCTCCTTCGTTAAGGCTCGTAACAGGTACAACAAAGGGAAGACAGGAGTGTTTCTACAGGTCTGAAACCAGAGCCTGTGCATGGGGAACACGCGTGAATGAAAGACAGAGTGTCCCCAGCCCTCATTTCATGGGGGAAATGTGAGAAGACAAGACACATGGACAACTTTGACCTATGCAACTTCGGGAAATATCCAGCGTTAGTCCTACTTTTAATTATTGAAATTAATAAGATGCAAGCTACTCATATCTAATTTACATCATGTTCATTTTAATGGCTCGATTCTAAGAGGATTAACTCTGGATACTACCCTCTGTGTTTCTAATTGGTCTTTTGACCTGTGTGATCCTGTACACTCAAGTCCAACATACCTCCCCTTTCATTGCTCTATCCTAAAACCTTTCTTTTGAATCGCTTCTAATTTTTGTTGGGTGCTCCTGTTGAATTTCATATCTCTGGAAGTCTTATTCCAGCGGAATGCAAAATTTAAACTCCAGTGGATCTGAGTTCATACTTTTTGGGGCAGGGTGCTCCCAAAGCGAAGCAGCAAGGGCAGCAGACACTTTTCTGTCCTAATCAGGGAAAGGAGCATCCCAGATGATGACTTCCTTAAAGGACATCAGTAAGATGACCTCTACCTTCCCCTGGGAGGACCATTTCAACTTCATTAAGGACACTGTTAGAAGTGCAGAACATAAGCTTTACGTGCAGCAAGTTCCAGTTTCAGTCCCTGGTATTTCCAGGTAAAAGGTGCAGGAAGCAGATGAAAGGAACAGCCTCTGCACAAGGCACCTGGGCAGTCAGAGCTACTGAGCGCCATTGCCAGCCAGAGCAGCCCAGGATGGGCAGAAGGCAGAGCTCCGTAAGTTTTGGATTTCCACTCGCAGAAGCCCCCGCCAGCACAGTCAATGGTCAGAAATGTTCCATCTTTCCCTCCTCTCGAACAAGGAGTCACTTCACAAAGCATTTGGCATTCTAATACAGATGCCTCCTTCTACCTACCTGTGGAGTGGAGATACTGGACTTGATGGAAAAGAAGTCTGATCTGGGTGATGCACAGGTAAGCCCAAAGGTATGATGAAAACTAGTATCATATAAGAAGTGGAAGAAACCCCAGAATATTCAGGGAATGAATGAGCACCAGGAACCACTTCAAGGAGTGGGCCATGTGCCTTGCAAATGAGTGAGACACTACTGCAGGATGGGGGAAGCAATGTAGAGTGACCGGCAGTAGAAGGCAGCTTCCTATTTTACAAGACATTGCTTAGTTTCCTTTTTTAGGGACCAAGTGATTCTCTCTCTCTCTCTCTCTCTCTCGCACACACATACACACACATGCACTCTTCAAAGTAATTGCCTCTACAATCCCCACACACAGTTTGTAGCAATCAAAATAGTGTTTCCAAAAGAAGAACTAGCGCTGCCATCTCTCTGAGGGAGGATGGCATGGGCTTTGCTTTGAAAATGCGAGGCCTCTGGACAAATGCTTTGGAAGTCAAAACCCATTTTGTCTCCAGATGATGCACTGAAGGGACTGTGTGCTCAGCATACCTACATACCTGGCCACCAGAAAGCCCCAAGGTCAGGGGTGAGGAGACTCGGGTCCAGGGGACAAAGCAGCCCTCGTACCGTCTCAATCTGGCCCTCTGAGGCTCTCTAGAGGGTGATTCCCTTCCCCCCAAGCACCCATAGTTTACTGCTTTCCTGGCTTTTGTGCAGTATTTCCCCCACTGAAAAGGTTGAAATGCCTCTCCTGGCAGAAATGCCTCTTCAGTTACTGGCAGAAGGAGCTTCAAAATAGGATATGCTGGGACTTTGGATCCTGTCCCTTTGCCTTCCTCTCCACCCACCCCTGGAATGTGGCTTCCTTGGGCTGAAAGTGGTTTTTTTCACCCCTTATATAGGCAAAAAGGGTCTCTCACAGGGGTCCCACCACTCCACTTTTTCCTCAGACCATGAGCTGCTTTGGAAGCAACCGCTGATAATCTTCCCATGCACATCACCATTTCTTTCCCCTGCCGTACCTCTAAATCAGAACACTGCACTCTTAGCCAGAGAACTTCAGGAAAAGCCCATCACACAGTGGCAGAGCCTGTATTTTACATGCAGAAGGACCACTTTTCAATCCCTGCTCGTTTTGGGTAAGGTCAAGAAAGATTCCTGTCCAAGACCCTGGGAAACACTGCCAGTCATTGTAGGCCAGGGGTTGGCAGACTTCAGAACTGTGGGATCCACTTTGTTTCTTCCTAGAACCTGAAGGACCACCAAGTATATGAGGACCTGTGCTTAGAATTATAGAATCCTGAGCTCAGGAATTTGCTTTGAGTAGCAAAAGTGAATGGAGTTCACAGTCCTTTGAGCAATAAAATCCACAACTAGTTTTTACAAGCTGGTTTTGCTGCAGTAGTGCAATTTTTCTTGCTGTGGAAGAGCGTCATGTTGGCATTGTTGCTATAGACCTGGTTTAGATATAACAAGGGCAAACAACCAATGGATTGGAGGTGTTGCGTGAGAGCATGGTTTGTGGTGGGGTTCAGACTCTAATTTACTTAATCCTCAACAACCCAGAGTACTGTAGCATTTAGATGTCACAACTAAGAGTGTAGGAACAGGATGTCCCTAACTTGTTCAACAAGGCTGATGCATAGCTGCTGTGGTGAGCATGTGCAGAAGGCAGTGTGCTTGCTCACACGTTGCCCTGATGACCCGTAAGTTGTCATTACGTGCCAGAAAACCACTGTTCAACATCTGGAAATCACCCAGAGATCCCTCTCGAGCTTCTGCCCACAACTGGTATAGGCAGCACTGGGCTAGACAAACCAATGGGAGGACTCCCTAAGGTCGCTTCCTGCATTTCATGCAGCTGCACACAGACACACCCTAGTGGACAGGATGGTGACTCCCTGAAAAAGTTTCCAGTGCTGTATTTAAATCTGGAAATGATCCCAGTTCTGAACAGCTTGCCATTTTATGTAACTGCCAAAAGCATATTAATAAATCCTGGGAAATCTACCCAGTTAATTGTATCTACTCCTCCTTTCTAGGGAATGTGGGATAGTTTTATAAAATAGTATGGAGCTAGGGAGAGAAGAAAAAACAACTGACATGCACTCAAATTAAGAGTAAATTACTGGATGAAATTCAGCATTACTTATTTGTCTCATGATGATGATGATTCTCCGGTGGGTAGGACACTTCTGGCTCAGATATGTTTAGGAGTTATCCCGACGGGACGGCACCCAAAGACCAGAAGTGCTCCATGGAAGAAAGAGTGCCCATATACATTAATAGCAATCAATAGCAATGGCAAATATCCTATGATGTAGGAAAGTATCTACTGTCTTCCCTTCACAGTGGAACAGCAAATGTTTAAGACAGGAGAAATTAATAATGTGACCCTTTAACCGTAAAATTATGTGAAAGACTTCTGAGATCTACTTCGCAGAAACAGCAGGCAAGCTACTAGACTTGTATCTGGGCTTTAACTACTTCATAATGCAGGCAGGAACTCACAAGGCTGCACAGAGGAAGTGTGGAGGTCATTTGAAAATCCACTTGCAACCTGAAATGGTATGGTTATCATTTCACCTTTATGGTAGCAACGTGCCCCATGTGACAGGGGATACTCCTGTATTTGAATGGCTGTCCCATCCAACTGCGGTTGAAAGACAAAGGACCTTCATAGGGAAAAGCCCGAGTTTTCAAGCAGCCCATGGGCAGTTAGTACGCGCAGGACAGATGCAGCAGGAACCCAGGTCTTGTGGTTGCTGCAGTCTCCCCTGCTACTGTATTGAAAACTATTTCTGCATTCGCATACCTTCATGTACATGTGTTCTCGTGTGCCATCGAGTCATCTCTGACTTATGGTGACCCTAGGAGTACAAGCTCTCCAGTAAATGCTCAGCTCTTGTCATCTCAATGCTGTGGCTTCCCTTATGGAATTGATCCATCTCATAGTGGGTCTTCCTCTTCTTCTTCTGCCGTCAGCTTTCCCTAGCATGACAGGCTTCCCTGGTATGAGTAAATTGTATGCAAATCTGTGTCTTTTTTGTGGTGGGGGGGGGTGATGCATCCTCTCTTTTTTGGCTGTGCGTAAGTGGCCATCTTACACCTGCCATTTGCGAGAAGGATGCTTTCGTGGGCTTAGGATGCGTCCTGACACTTCAGTGGGGTGTCAGGGAAGAAGGACCGGAGGGAGAGAAACAAACGGGCCTCCAAATCTGAAAACTGGTTGCTGTAAGAAGCCTGAAAAGACAGATGGGAAAGAAACACAAATAGCTCTGAACATTTTAGGAGCCAGGAGACAGCTAACAAGGAACCCAGTTAAGCAAGCGCACATGGCACAGAGTATCTGCACTGGCAGAGAGGGAAGATATGGAGGCAGGTAACACGCATATGGCCTTGGCAAGCTTTGTGGGGAACAGCACAGCTCGCGGCAGCCACGAAAACAGGCAGCACAATCTTATGGATGTCCATGCAAAGGAAGGTCCTCTTGTTTCCCATGGTTCTTCCAAGTAAATGTGTTTAGTACCATGGCCTTTTATGAGGAGCGCAAGGTTTCCATTTAGTTTACAATCAGTGCATGCTGTGTGTGCATGCGCCAGAGAGAGAGGGAATATGAAAGGCCAAAGCCAGATGAGGGGGAAAAACTCTTTTGTATAAACAAGGAAGACATCAACTTCTGATCACCAGTCAGAATTAGCCAAGAAGACCTGAAGTGCAATTCCTTCTTAGACTTGGGCACCAAGCTCTCTCCACCTCAAATTTCTATCTAAAACTGGAAATAATAATGGTCACAGGATGACTGCAAGGACAAACCTCAGCCCTTTGTATGTAACAAGAAAAGGCAATTCCCTGAGCATCAATAATAGATAGCAATGCACTTGATGCAAAGAAAACATACCTTTGAGTGGGAAAACAACCTACAGGGGAAAAGGTCTGAAGGGTAAGAGAGAGTATCACAGCTGCTGTCTAGAGGACCACGTGGGTTAACAAAAGAAGACCACCCACCCAAAAGCCAACCCTAAGAAAGTCCCAGTTGTGCTTTTGTCAAGTTGCCATCAATATATTAAATCAGACCTTGAAAAATGATCTGAACGAACAAGTATGTTATCTATACTACCAGCTGTATGATTTTCACACTCCTCACAGCCAGAGCAAACAGTAGGAAAATGTCCTCTGAATGTGTCAGTTGAAATGCTTGTGACCTAGATTTTAACACAAATGCGCCCATCAAACTCTGACATATCAAGGCAGATGCTGGTTTGCAGAAATAAGCAAACAAATATCTTTGAGGACAAAGAGATAGATTTGAGTGAGATAAACCACACTATTGAGGGGTCAGTACATGGCCATTATATTTTAAGACATAGATCAAAAATAATAATGTGATAACAAAGGAAATCGACAGGGAACTAGTTTGGGGGAAAGGGAATACAATATTTAATTTGGCAGCTTTTGCTCTACATGTGCCATTTTGATTCCAAGGAAAATAGCACCAAACATCTCAAGGAGAAGCTCTGATGGAAGAGATTCAGAAACCTCCAAGGTATTTAGGCTCAAATGCAATGAGCGGTTACTAAAAATGACCCATGTAAAACATTCAGACATCTGTCCTGAGCGACAATATCTTGACATACATGGAATGAGGCTCAGGTCTTAAGAGCAGGATCCTGTGCTCTGTCCCTTCTGTAAAACTAACCCTTCCCCACAACATAACTGCTGCTGAAAGATACACTTGCACTAACTCTGCCCCTTTGCTGAGACTCCACTGAGCCCACGCACGCCAGCAGAAGGGCCAGCAGATGCCTGCTCTCCTCCCCATATGTTCAGCACTGAGTGCAGAACCCAGAGCACTGGCCAAATCCAGCCCCCCAGGCATCATCAGAGGTCCCTATCCTTGCTCCCTGCTCCAACCTGTGTCGGATATCATTGCCTTCAAAGTCTTCTATTTTGAAGTCAGCTTCTACTGAGCCATCTTTAAAAGCAGACACGCATATGAAGAATGAAGGAGAGAAGGAGAAAAAGGCAGTGGCAGGGGGAACTACGCATTGCCAACAAGCCCATTACTAAGTCTCTGAAAATTAAATAGGAACTGTTGAAAACTGCACTCCAAAGGAAAACAAGAGGAAAGGGAGAACAGCCAAGAAATGAATGCGCACGTCTGCCAGAAGAATGAAACTAGTATGACAAATCACAACACAGATAGAAGTCACATATTAGGAAAGGATGCTTTAGGTTAGGCACAAAGGAGATATTCAGCTAAACACAATCTGTTCATGTTTCAGGAGAACTGGGGCACCTGATTTGGTGTTGCAAAAGCCTAATTCATTCTCAGTGGAGGAATGAACCTGGGTTGTGCTACCTCATAATGCAGGTGGGAACTCAAGTTTCCTACATGCAAAAAACCATATGTCACGGGAAAAGGTTCTAGCTTAATTTTTTACTGGACATCTAATTTTCTACATGCAGAGAACTATTTTGTATGAAGTGGCATTTGCTTATGTTATCCTCCTAACTTCAACCTGCAGTCTCAAGTGGAAGAGCAGATATGGATTTACCAACTGTGACACATACTTATTTCCAAGAGAGAGGAACAATACCCCCTACAGAATCTCATCAGTTGGTATCTAAGTTTTACCTAGCCTTGTTTCACTGATTTGTCCAAAATGCATGCAAACCCTTACTCCCTTTCCTTGAATAGGCCGATAAGTTCCAACCATGTTGTGCTTCTGAGCCATAAGTTAGACTTGTTAAGACTTGAGTCCAACCATTATGTAATTTTCTGACTTGCTTGCTAGGTCACTGACATTGGAAATGGAGGTTATCATTGGCCAAACCAACTATCACTTTATTCAAAGGGGGCGGTGTTCACAGAACTGAGCGCTCCCAAAATCAATCAGTTCTTCTGGAGTATCTGAATTACTGTGTATGCCCATGATTGTTGCCTTCTGTTTCTCCCCCACCCCACATTCCATTTCTCTTTTTCCCTTAATTGAATTCCTTTTTATATTTGAACATGTGGCTGTATTGTTCTAAAATGGATTAACTGTTTGCCACATGCAGGACTATATGATTACAAAACTATGTTCGTTTTTCAAGATGTTTTAAAGGTGTTTGGTAAACTTCCTGTTTCCGGGCTTTGGGAAGAAAAGTTCGAAGTACCTTTCCTTCTTCTTAGGCCTGGGCAGAAGGGAGGGCTCAGAAGCATCTAAGGCAGCTGGGCAGGCTAGCATGTGTCAGGAGGCTCATCCTAACGGATGGCAGCCTCTCAGAAATTCCTTTCCGGGCAAGTGGCCCACAAGGGAGAAAAGGTGACCTCCCCTTGCAGTGTTGTAATGCCAGCTTAGTGATGTACTAGGCCAGGAGTCGGCAACCTTTAACACTCAAAGAGCCATTTGGACCCTTTTCCCACACAAAAGAAAACTCCGGGAGCCGCAAAACCCTTTTGACATCTAAAATGAAGATAGCACTGCATATATCGTTTTTTACCTTAATGCTATGTATACCTTCATTATGATTTAGCTGCAGCTCTTGTTCAGTCGCTAAAAACTGTTATTTTTAATCTTACATTATAAACTAGTAGGACTCCTTTCATATATTTTGAATAGGAGAACAGCTTCCTGAAGAGTCAAAGTCAGTGCTAAAGGGCTGCATGCATTAAACTGCAAACCCCATAAGCTGGTGAGCAGTAAAAGCAAATGAATCTACCCTCGTATCATTACACGTTCGGTTTTCTTCAGAAACTTTTCTTTTCTTCGATTTATCCATGGTTGGCCTAGGGGTGTGGGGGGGGGGGAGCTCAGTAAATCGGTGCAGATCCACAGATTGGTGGCTGCGCAGAGATATAGGGGAGATATAGGTGTGTTTAGTGACTGATTAGCAGATAAACAGTCAAGTGCTGTGAATTGTGACAGGTCCCAAGCGCAGCTTTTAATATTTAGATGAAGGAGATTACTTTGGGACAAAGAGAATCCTTTCAGCAGAGTTTCATGTAACATGAGAGCCTGCAGGAAGCTTGTTTAGCAGAGGAATGTAGCGACTTACTTAACTAGCTGATTTACTTAACTAGCGTGGAGCTTCGAGCAGATCAGCGGCTGTGCCGGCACGTGTTTTGAGCGGTGGAGCCACAGCAGAGGGGTTCAAGAGCCATGTGCGGCTCCGGAGCCGCGGGTTATCAACCCCTGTCCTAGATCGAAAACCCTCACCATCTCCTAGGTGAGGAAAGTAATGGTTCTTTGGTTTCATAGCACTGTCAAGATCCTAAATTGTATGTTTATCCATTTATGACATGAGTGCATGAAAAGTTATGACAACAAATTTACAGAGACTGAAATATGTAGTGGGTTGATTCAAAGGAACTGTTATATATTACTGTTATATACCATAAGGGTGCTAAAAGGATGCTAGAGAATGATAAATACCAATGGACAGAAAAGACCAGAAGTAAATTGGAAAAGTATAAAGGAACATAAGCGATCCCAGCCACCCAGTTAGCATGCTGATAAATGAAGTCTTTATACAGATCTGAACCAGAAGATATTAAGGGTGCCAATATAATGTATTTTTACAGTTTAACAATGGGGGGTGCACATGGGGGAGTGGGGGAAAGAATAGTGTAGGACCAGTTAATTCCATTTCAGTTTTATGGAAGCAAATACAGCAGATTAATCAATGGAAGTCAGTCTTATATATTTAGTCCTAATCAACAATTAGGATATTAAAAACAAACATGGATATAGCAAAGGGCTTTTTGTTGGGATATAAGATTTTATGGGATAATGAGTATGCCAAGTGAACCCTAAAATATCCAAAATGAACAGGATCATTTTATTATAAATTTTAGAATGATTATATCCAAGCTGACCCTATCATAGCTCTGAGGGGAAGAGGGGACATGATTGTATCAGAGACTGAAAAGCAATAGGTTACCCGTTCCCTTCGTGGGAAAATTAACCAGGGAACGGGAAGCTGCTTGGAGTGGCCATTAGAGGATCTGGAACCAAGGGCCCCAGTATGCTGAACCAGGCATGGTTGTGCATGTCCTAGTTTAGTGTCTGGACCCTGTGATGGTCTGTGGTTTGTAATCAAGATCCATTGCTTTCGCTGGGGCTCCAAGTGAATGCAGTGGTTTGGGGTCCCTTTGACCATCACCACCTGGTTCACCAGCTACAGCCTGTCCTGGCTGCAGCAGCACAACTGCTAGACTGCTGCAGTGCATTCCATGAAGGGCTTCCCTTAAAGCTGCTCTGGGAGTCAGCATTTGGTGCAGAGGGTAGAAGCTTGGCTGCTGTCTGGAGCTGCCCTTTTCAGTGCGCAAATCCTCTGCTGAAAGAACCTCACTGGCTATTGCTTTGCTACCAGGCCAGGTTGTGGCAATCACAATGTTTGGGACTAGGATGCCTGAGGGAACACTTTCTCCCCTACCAACCTACCAGGGTGGTCATCAGAGGACATTCTCCTGGTGGTTCCACAAGGACCCACAGCCTGACGGGAATCCACCAGAAGAGCCTTCAGCGTGGAGGCCCCATTTCCACGGAGATCCTTGCCTTGGAAGGTCAAGCATGTGCTGACATTGTGCTGTTTTTGGTGCCACTAAAGAAAATCTCATTTCGGGAAGATGTTTCTTGCTAAGCAGACACTGCCTTAATTTATTTTTACATTTTTAAAAAATCTGTGGTTCTAATTGGGGTCTTTCTTTGCTCAAACTCATACTATTCACCACTGTTTGGATGTGGAGTGGTAGATAAATGCTGCAAATAATTAAGGAGACACTCCAGCCCCGCTATCCGCCCCCCCCCCCAGCTGCCTCCTCCCACTCCCCCAAAGCCTTTCCTGAATGGGGTAGGCTGTGGCATGGAGCAAAGGCTGAGGGAGAAGACTGGAGTACTAAAAATGCAGAGTTGTTCAGGTCAGGTACCACTACCAACTTTCAGCAATCCCCTATGTCCCTTCAGCCCTAGAGCCTGCCCCATTCAGAAGTGTTATTCCATTCTTGGGAAAGTTGTAGGTGGGAGTAGGAGAAAAGAGGGGGCAAGAGAGTCACTTTCCACTGGTGCTTTTCTAGATCCAAATCATATTTCTCCCTTGCTCAGATAAAGTCCTGAGAAATGCAGGGAAAGCCCTGACACTGCCTGAGTTATGAATTAGCAGCATGAAATTCACTGTACGTCACATTTCCAGAATGACATGGCAACCCGGAAGAAGAAATGATGAAGGGGCCAGAAGACAAAGAACACAAGGACAGCCACAGAACTGACAAACATGCTTATGGTGACCCACTTAATGTATGCTCATCAAGGAGAATAAGAAACAAGCATTGCTTGTCCTTAAAATTGAGTACATTTTAATAGCTGCTTGTCTGCTGCTGCATCCAATATGGAATATAAACTGTTGATGGCTGGCTTTTTTAAAAGGTAATTTCACAATAAACCTACCACAATCAATTATCTCCCAACAGTCATTCTTTCGGATACCCCACAAGGTAGATTTCATCCAGAAAGATTTCTCTGCAACTAGTTTGGCACTGTTGCATTTAAGAATAAATATGGAACTGAAGGGGAAAGCCAAGTAGTGCTGATTGTATCTGCCACAGTCCCTTGCTTTGAACAAAGCCATGTGATCCTGGAAAACTCCTGTCTTCCCCTTGGTCTGGCTGAGATGTACCAGCATGTGTTGGCTCCCGTGCGGCTTTCAGCAATCAGACACGCTGAGTTAGCATATGCAACACTTAAAAAAACAATTCCCTCATTTGGAAACATGTTTAGGTAATTATTATTTCAGTGTCAGGATGGAGCAGCGGAGTCCGCAACAAGGCATACGCAAGATCATCCAAGTAGTTTGTGGCACAGCTGGAATTTGTACCTTGGCTTTCCAGGTTCAAGTGGTCCAAAGACCCTTCGGCGCATTCTGCAGAGTTTCTGTTTCTCGCACACAGACTGCAAGATGGGTACAAAAAGAATTACATTTCAACTCTGAATCCCATGTGGCAGATTCCCTGCTGAGGAGATTCCTATTTCTCAGCTCTGATCATAGCCAATAAGCGGCCCCCCATCTAATGTGGGATGTCTAATAAACTCAAAAGAAGGGCTCTTTCTACGTGAGTCAGAAAAAGCAACCAAGCACTTGAGAATATGATTCACCTTCGACACAGACCCTGCACAGACCAAGAACTGCAGTGAAGTGTTCATGAAATGAAACCAGTACAGCCACACCATCACTTTTGCAAGCCTAGTTGAAAAGAACCTCAGTCAGCAACAGTTTCCTGCAAAGAACTGCCAACTGAGCAAAATAGCTGAAGTTCTAAATCACTTCCTACAGCAAAAAGTAGAAAAGGGTGGCTCTATCAGAAAACCTTCCCTCCATCCCCACACGGGCTTCTTCACTGCCAATTATCTGGGAATACTTAAGCACTGCTGCTTACCCTCTGCTGCCTCCTCCACCCTGCATCCTTGCAATCATACATCCATTCTCTCAAACAGAAATCAGGTGCTGCTCTGCAAATGTGCAGGAGGTGAGGTTCTGGTTAGAAAGTGTTTCATCAAACACAAATTAACATAGAAGGGTAAAAGGCAGCTCTCCAGATGTTTTTGGCTTCAATTCCCAGTCTCCCCTGCCAGCATGACCAATGGTCAAGAATGTTTGGAGGTGAAGCCCAAAACATCTGACAAGCTACTTTCTGCCTACGCCACAGAAAGTCTGAAAATACTGCCTGAACAAGCTTCTTTTATGTTTAGATTTTCCACAAGTGCTAATAAAATACAAGCACTATGGATTTTGTTTTCATTTCAGGCAGCAACCTGAAGATTTTAAGAACTGCCTTTTTTGTAACCCATTTAGAAGAACCTTGTGTACATGAAAAACATGTAGGTACACCAGGAGCAGCCCTGACAACTTTTGGAAGTGTTCGTGTACCTTCAAAAACAGGTCCTCTTTCTTTTTCTTCTCTTTCTGTCAATTTTACCCTCTGCCCTCTTTTTCAAGCCCCTTCCCCTTCATTTCTTTTTTATCTTTCTGATCTTCTTTATAGTTAGGATACTTGGGGCACCATCTGATACCTGTTTAGACAGGAAAAAGGTCCTACAACTCCTAGCGCTCCTTGGACTGCAAAGTTGTCTACCCGCACACTGAAGGCTGTGGGTCCATTCTGATCAATATTTGCTACTCTAATTGGCAAAGCCTTTCCAGGGTTTCAGACCCTGAAGGTGCCAAGGACTGTATGCCAAGCAGGAACTCTGCCAGCATAAGGCACGTGAAACAAACCCATCTTTGCACTGTGCTTCTTATCAACTGCAACACCTTGGCATTGGGTCCCAAGCCATGAACAGCTTTTCTTCCATGTCAGGGTTCAATGTTCTCAGCGTATTCTTCTCCCCAGTCCAGTGCCATTCCTGTCCTGTCTCCCAGATCCTCATTTGGGTCAGCTGACTGAAGCAAGGTCCCATGCCACAAACTGGAAGCAGTGGATTCACAACTGCATGCAGTTGCTACTGCTATTCTAAGATGATTGCCTCCTGCTTCTTCCCCCACACAAGAAATCTGGCCTTGTTTTGATAAATAAATTTGATAAAATGAAGCATTTCTTTGCCAGGAGATGTACCCAGAACTACAAAATACAACTTAAAATGCAGGCGATTCCAAACTTATTTATTAGATTTGTCTAACCAGGACAAACTAGTTCATCAGTAAATAGTACAAGTATCAATATAATAGGGGATTAAACATTAACAGCACAATTCTATGGCTGACTTGGAAGCATGAGGGTTTGGGATTCTCAGTGCTGAAGTTAGAAACGTGTTCTGTCCTCGTAGCCAGGTTTCCACACTTGGACCGCTCCCTTCCCCACTCATGGCTGGCTCAGAAAGAAGGCCACCAAGTGCTCCCTGGGGACACAAGGAGAGGGGCTCCTGGAGGGGGAAGGGAGGAGGCAGGTGCTGCCAAGATAAGATGCACCTTGGGACTCTGGAGCCTCCTTCCCAGAGTGTTCACTCAGACCTGCAGAATTGGCTGTCTCAGAGCTTTGCAGAGTGACAGCGGCACAGAGGTACATTTGGAGGGTTTTGGGCATCCCCATAAGACTGTGCCTTCAACACATTTCAAACAAGTATCAAAACATTGAGGAGCCACAGTAAAATTAATAAGCAACAAACAAAAAGTTAAATGCTTAGTTAGAAAGAGAGATTTCAACCTGCTGCCTAAATCTATAAAAGAGAGCACCTTTTATTAAAGTACTTGATCTCACTTTCTTACCACCTTACAGGTGCTTCTTTTGTTAGTTTGGTTGCACCTTTCATTCAGGGATGCTGTAGTTGCAACCTGCATTGCTGATCATATAATGCGACTGGATGACCTTGACTGTCCCTTCCAAATTTATAGCTCAGTCTGCAAATCTAGCCAGGAGGTCAGAGTGCATAATCCAGTTTCTTCAGATATTCTGCTGAAACGGGCAGGGAAAGCAACGTGTGCAGAATCTGCACTTTTACCAGAGACCAGAGGACTCTGCCCGTTCTTGCAGAGGTGATTTGTCAGAGCTGTTTCCTACATGAAATTCCTTTGGGCCACTTGCAGCAGAATTTCCCAAGCACCACAATCTGCTGCGACACCATGAAGTCAGGCACAATAGCATTCCCCTTGTTGATGCAAGAGATAACCCTGCTTGCGTCTGCCACTCCTTGTCTGCCACTCCTTGCATCCCGGAACAGGCGCAACCAATGTGCAAGGCTTTTCCATCCTACATTTACTGGTTACTGTCTAGGCAACTGCTCAACCCCATCACCAACTGCCTTATACAAGTACGCAAAAACCCGTCAAAGTCATCTGAATGCTGAAAGATATTTCAGTAATAGCAGCAATTGTTAGTGCAGGAACAGCAGCAGTACAGAGAGAGTCCTGTGACTCTGCTTTGCTTCGCCAGGTAATCATATTCCTGCTCCCCAGCACCCTCTTCCAAATGTCTCGGACTGCAGCATGTCTCAAATGAACTGATTATTAAATGCCCCCATCCTTTTCAACAGTTTTTTCTCCTGGGGCAAATCAACCATGCGCACCAGACAGACTGAATTATCCAAATGGATGGACTTTTCACAGCCATTGCTTTACACTAGATCCTCTGCACAGAAATCCCAAAATTGCTTCTCCATTCCTTGGCAGCACAGCCCGCAGGATCCAGCTGTCACAAGACACGGGCTCAAGTGACTGCACAGGCATGGCAACAATTGAACCAAGGCCATATCATGGCTTTGATGCACCTCACACATGTCAATCCCAAAGCTTTTCAGTGGGGAAGATGCCAAGCACAAGCCCCTCTCCTAGTGTTCATCTTTCTGCAGCAAACCTCAGGCCGCTGTCCTCTATCCTGTTTGGAGGACAGGGGAAGGACAAGAATAGAAAAGAAGCAGGGCCCTCAGATTCCACGGTGAAGAGGAAGAAATGCAGAATCATCCCTTTCCTTCCTGGAAGCAGACTGGCTGGTTTTAACCCTCCCTTTGCAATCCTGGGCATCAGGGTATGAGGGTGCCCAAGCTGTTTCTTCCCAGGAGAAACACCACCCAGCATAGAGTTAAATCTTGTCATCTGAGTCTTGGCCCAGACTACAATTCTGTCCCTTACAGAGAACAGGACCCAGTCCATCTCTCATGCCAAAGGAGCCCTTGTTCCAAGCTATTCTTGAACACAGCCTTCAAGAGCACTGCTACGTAAAATCCCAGCACGCTCCAGACAAAGGCCATTTGTACACAGGGATGCTTTAAAAGTGTCATTCATTGTGTGATCCTATGCATGCTTAAAGAGAAACGTTTTCTTTCTAAACATGTGTAGGATTGTGCCTTTATTTATTTAATTTCTATATCACCCAATCGTTGAGGTTCTCTGGCTAGTGAACCAATTTGCCATTAACTTGTCAGATGTACTGGTTGTGCCACATATGAAATGAATCTTGTCCATTTTCCATAAAAGGTGTAAGAATAATCAGAGGTACACCCTCACCAATGAAGGATTTGCTGACGGGTTGACTGAAATGTGTGAAAACAACCTTGAACAAAAATCAGTACAGCGGGGGTCTCAAACTCGCAGCCCGCGGGCCAATGGCCGGGCCGGGCGGGGCACGGGGGAGGGAGGGAGGGGCCCTGCGGCCTTCGAAGCGCCGGCGGCGCCTGGGCCGGCCTCCGGGAGCGACTGACGCGGGATGAGCGGCCCACCCCCACCGCGGTGGGTGGTGGAATGCTTGATGCGGCCCAGCCTCACCCAGACTCTACTTCCAGCGGCCCCCAGGTAAGTTGAGAGCCCTGCAGTACAGCATCTACCCAAGGCTTTCTTCAATGTGGGATCAAAATAGAACCATTTCCTTCACTCAAACCCAATTTCCAGCACCTTCTTCTGAGAGCTGTCAAGTGCAGGTCTTCCCCAACCTGGTTAATCCCAAAGGTACTCAAGACTGCAATTCCTATCAGTCTGACCAACCTGTCTGACTGTATGACCAGAGTTGTCATCCAGGGCTGCAGAAACCATGGCCCACAGGCAATCTGGCCCAACCAGAAACAAGTTTCTGAACCTTGGCTGGCATGTCAGCAAGGCTGGGCGGCCAGACTGATGGTCCAGCAGATCTAGAGGGCATGATGTTGAGGACAGCTGCCACAGAGCAAAGATGGGGCGTTCTGTGAAGAGCTGTATTCCCTTTGGCATAATTTGTTGAGGTATCCATGCCAGTGGGGAAAGGGGCAGAAGCAAGCAGTAGACCAGGCCAGAGGCAAAAGGGAGCAGAAAATCTTCAATTTTTCTGCCATTCCCTCCTCCCTGCCCTGCCCTACCCCTTTCGCTCTCTTCCCCCTTTCCCGGTGGGCTGTCAGGTGGGATTGCACTTGACAGAGGGCTGAGCCTATAATTTGCAGGGGTGGGGTTCAAAACTAAGGTGATAATGGCAAGTAATTAGGCCAAGGGACCACCTGCTGACCAGTTCTGGAGGAAAGGCTTCAACTACTAGGCTATGAAGGGTCCTGCAGATCTGGTAGCCTAGCTGGCTCCAACTTTGCCAGTGCTACTTCTAACCCCAGTCTGTCCCCCTGTGGTTTTCTCCTCTTCAAGAAACACACACACACTTTAAAAAGAGAAAATTCTTAGCAGAATCTTTGCTGTGAGCCTCCAGCTCAAGCTCAGCTGGGATTCCTAATCAAGGCAGGATGTGGACCTTGCAGCTCTCCAAAATATCCCTGTCCACCCTTTGGGGGAGGTTCCCATAACTGAGAAGCAGAGAATGAGTTGTGTCTCATCCACAACTAAGTCGAAGCCCAAGCACAGGTCACTGCATTGTTCACATCCATCATTCTGCAACACTGAAAAGGCACAGTTGGCTCATGGAGAGAAGTCCACATTCTGCTATAGGGCAATACCTTTATCAGGACTAACACTTGTTCACAATCTTGTACACTTTGGTTGATTGCAAAATAAAGGTACTGCTAGTTTTCCTTCTTGCTTCCTTTCCCCTTCTTTCTCTCTCTCCACGAGTGGGATTTAGACTGCAAGCTCCTTGAGGCTGGGACCTGTCCTTTCTTTCACTTACACTCTGCTGAAAAACTTCATATGCTCCCTGTCAGTTGCTGCCATATAAATAACCGCAGAACTGCAGCCCTGTGACCCGACAGCCATTTAACTATAACAACTCTTTTGCCCCTGAAAGCCAGAGTTTGCGGGCAAGCTGGTGAATAGTTTCCCAGCATGAGGCAGATCCTGGCATCCTCTCTACCCACCCACATCTTCCAAGAGGAGGTCTCCATAGCCTCCCTCAGACCAATATCTTCCAGATGCACTGGACTACAGCTCTCATCACCCCAGTCAACACTGCTCAATGCACTTCTGGCTAGCAATGTCATCCAACCGATCTGGAGATCCCCAGGCTGGGGAAGGATTGCCTTTGCTTCTATTAGAAGCTCCCCCCTCATGCCAACCCCACGTGTGCCTTCCGCAGTTTAAACCCATTTCCCCTGCCCTGTCCTCAGTGGCCACAGACAGTCCTACTCCAGTTCTAGGTCAGCCAAGAATTCGGCTTGGATAGTCAAGTCGCCTTTCAACCACAATAGTTCTCATCTGTAAAATGGGGTGAACAATAAACTAGATTACAGGATTACTGAAAAGCCAATGCATTTTTTAAAACTATCTACCTACTTCTAATATTTAGCCTAAAGAATCAGGCTTCTGGGGAGAGAATTCATAATACCCTCGTGCTAATGATACCCCAACACAGCACCTCATCTCACCCACCTTATCCAGCGGTGTTCGCCTCCTCCTCCCTCCCTCACCCCCCCCCCCCATTTCTGGCCAGCACATCACGCGGGTCCTGGAGAAAGTTTGTGGCTGAAGCGGGGGAGGGAGGAGGAGGAGGACAGCGAAGGCGCCACCGCGCCAACCCGCGGGCTCCCGGGCACAACAGGCAGGCGGGCGGGCAGGCGGGCAGAGGGCGGGACGCGAGAGCTCCGCTGGACCCTGCCCTGGCTGCAGCCTCCTCGGCGCCGCCGAAGCAAGCCACGGGCCTCCGCCAGTGCCAGCACCCGCGGCCACGGAGGAAAACAAGGCAGGACAAAGGACACGGAGGTGCCGCCCCCGCTCGCCGTCCCGGCGGGGAAGCCGCTGCGGACCACTTACCCCCTCCACATGCTGGCCCCGCTGCGGCTCAGAGCGCCTCCCGAGAAGCAGGGCGCGCAGCGGCCACCGAGCGCATCTCGACCCCGAGGCCGGCGGGCGGCTGCTGCTCCGCTAGCCTCTCCCTTCCCCTCTCCCTCCGGCGCCGCTGCGGCAGGCGCGACAAGTCCTCCCAGCCGGCTGCGCTTGCCTGTCTCCGCAGCTGCAGGGGGACGACGACGGGGACGGAGCCGGGGAGGTCACGTGACCCCACCGAAGGATCTCCTCCCTTCTCTCCCCCGCCCCCCCCAGCCTTCCCCGCAGCCAGGAGGCACGTGCACGACCGGCGCGGCGGCGGGTCACATGATCCCCCCCTCTCATTCAGTGCCATTCTGCGCAGCGCGCGAGTGCGGGCTGTTTCGAGCCCCGCCGCGTGCACGCGCTTTCCGTCGCGGGGGGGGGGGGGCGCCGCGGCGTCTTCCAGATGTTCCTTGGGCTGGCAGCCGGCGCTTCCACGCGGGGCAGGCCTGGATCCCCAGTTCTCCTGCAGGGATTCTGGCAAGGTTGCCCCACTCCCTCTCCGCATTTGCACAATTCGTAAAGGCAGCGGAGCGATAGAGGAGGAGGGGCTCGCATGATGTCCTTCTTGCACAAGATCTTAAATCAAAAGAGACCTCTCCTGTGCAGCCAAAGCCCCTTTAAGAACTCCGGGCAGACAGTTGTCGATAACCCAGCGGCGGGGGGGTGGGGGTGCCGTTCTATTGCTAGGCACATTTCCATGTTGAAATTATGGAGCGGGGGAGGTAAGGAAGCTAAAATTCACAGAGCAACCCTCCCCGTGACTCCGCCTCGATTATAGCCGAATCATCCGCAGCCCCGTTCCGGTAGCCGTCTCTGAAGGGTACCTAAGGGAGCTGCTCGCGAATGCTTTGGAGCACTAAAGCAGAAGGTAACTGCTTTGGCATGGTACCGGATCCCTCGCTTTCGGGATTCCGTAGGGTTAGCGACCCAGTCTTGTGTGCGTTTACTTTGAAGGACGCCCCCAGATTTCAATACAGCGTATTCCTAGTGCTCTAGAGCCATGTACAAATGTATGCGAGCAGGTTTCAAGCCCCGATCCTGAAAATGTGCGCCTCGTTCCTTTTATTCTTCCTTGGAAGCATGTACGTTTGATTTCATTGGGAAGAGCATCTGACGCAATGAGATCAGGACAAGCAGCAGTCGTTCAGGTTCAGCAGCCTGTCTGCAAGTCCAGCTCTCAGCTCTTACAAGCTTCTTGAAGCTTCATATTCAAGAGGCGAAGTGTCTCGAGCGAGGGAAAGCACTCGGAGCAAAGCACTTTGCTTTTATAACGGTGCCAGGGCCTGGCTTGCTGAACACTGGCAGCGAAAAGAAAACAGGCTTTTGGAGGAGAAGCTACCTAGGACAGACTGAAGCAGGAGCGGCGTCACTGATGCGATCTCTTGCTTACACAGGCTCATACCGCAAATGCAAGGGACCGCAGGGGCTTGCTTTTTTCCCCTACTGAAACAGACCATCAGTAGTGAAGAGCAGCTACGATCTTGGCTCGCACAAAAAATGTGCATTTCCCACCCAGTTCCGCTGGACCTGAAAAAAGAGGCACCATCTTCCCGGCAGCCAGACTGAGCTCTGTTGGTTTTGCCTGTGGAAGGTTGCACGATGCAGAGCACGCTGCCTGGGCTGTGCTAATCCTCCTCCGTGATGCTTCCCCGAATTGCCCTTGGATGCCGTGATGATAAAGGGAAGCGCCTCGGGAGGAGACTCACACGCACTGCTGAGTAAGCAATAGACTGTCTTAGGTGTATCAAGATGTCCTTGAGAGGAGCATAAGGCAGGAGCTTGGGCAATGGCGAGGCTTTGTCCACAGGGAGCCAGCAGCAAATGGCAGAAAAGCTCCTCTCCCCCCCCCCCCCCAATTTCATTCACGGTTGCTTGCAGGTCACTCCCATTGACTCACTGAGTAAATGCTATTCGATTGATGATAAGCCTCAGGCTTCCCTGCTTGCTTGAGTACATGCTCGTAAAATACAAAGCTCAGTCTGGTTTTGCACAGGCATTCAATGAAGCCATTGTAGCCAATCCATTGCACGGCAAGGGTGGAAGCCAAGGATTCATAAGAATATATATGTATCGTTGCCAAGTGATTTTGAAAAATGTTTGTACATTTTTAATGGAACGAAATCCTGTGAGACTTCTGCTGCAAGGTTATGCACACTTTCCTAGAAGCACTGGCCTGCATGGGACTTGCTTCCTAATAGCCACGCACAGGGTTGCAGTGTCAGTCCCATGTAAATCCTCTAGGACTGTGCAATCCTGTGTCTTCTTACATGGAAGGCAATCAAACTGAACTCACTTGAGCTTAGTAAATATGCCCAGAAATATATTGTAAGTCTTGCAGCATCCTAATTCTTCCCATTTTACTTAGTTAATTATATGCAAAAAGTAATGTAATAACCTGTGTCAGTCAGGGTTTATACAGAATAATTCAACAACAACCTTGTAATTAAATGGAAAAAATGTTTTCAAGAGATATATATATTACATATACTACAGTATCAGTCAATTAATCTGAGAGTTTTAACAGGCTCCAGTTCTCTACATATTGTGTGTGATGTGGAAAACATGGATGGAAAAAGCACGTGCCTGTGCGCCCCCTCCCCCCCGTTCAACTGGGTCACTCCATGAGGCTGAATGGTGGGAGATAAAGAATGCTGCATAGGTCTTCACTATTGCCACATGAAGTAGTGATGGGCACCAATTAATGGCTATTGCACATGATGGTTATGCCACTGTGTCTAGGATCAGAGACAGAAGACCTCTGAATGCCAGTTACTGGGGAACAAGCGTGGAACTGACCTCATGCACTGCTTGTGTGATCTACATTGTGAGAGATTTTTTGCACAAGAGCACCAGTTGGAACCAGTTAGAAGCTGGGGGTCAATGAGCCAAGTACAAAATGGTGGCTCAGGGGAAAAGCCAGCTACTGACTGTGGCTTCCAGGCGTGGGCAGTCTGATATCCTTAACTTGCTTTGGACTACAACACCTAAAGGCCCAGACAACATGGAAAGGGATTATGGGAACTGTAGTGCACTACATCTGGAAGGCAACAGCTTGCTTATCCTGGACTAGGATGACCTTCATAAGCAAGTACAATCATCTACATTGGCATGACTGCAGATCAGGGGTCTTAACATAAATCTGTAAAACTGGTCAGCAGAAATGCATGAACACCTCTGATTAAAAGCAAGCAATTAATCGTTCTGCTTTACAGGCAAGAAACAGTGAGGCTGAGATACAAGCAATGAGCATAGCTGATCAGTTTTGTTAGTATTCACCTGTCAGGAGTCAGAAACTTTTCTTCCTGAGTCCTCTTTGAAAGATTCTGTCATCCTTTCATCTCTTCTGCATAGATCGTTCATATATTGCTTCCTCCTTCTCTTTACTTTATCCTGATCTACTTTTTACCTGTCCTCTATAGCTGGGTTGACCATTGTCTGTGGGAAACAAGATACCAGACTAGATCAATCCTTTGGATCGATGCAGGCAGGTTCGTTACATTTTCATATCATGAATACCAGCTATATTCATATTATGTTCCCCATTTGTTTTTCTTGTTACATGCCATCAATTCATCTCTGACCTATGGTGACTCTATGAGTGACTGCCTTCCAGAATGTTCTGTCCTTGACAGCCCTGCTCAGCTCTTGTAAACTCAAGGCTGTGGCTTCCTTTATATAATCCACTCATCTCACAGTGAATCTTCCTCTTCTTCTGCCTTTGACTTTCCCTAGCATTACTGTCTTCTCCGGTGAGTCTTGCCTTCTCATGATGTGCCTGAAGTAGGACAGCCCTTGTTTCATCATTTTCGTTTCCAGGGAAAGTTTTGGATCCATTCTAATTTGGTTTGATCTGATCTAAGACCCCCTTTCCATCAGTCCAGGCTATTCACTAAGTTCTCCTTCAGCACCATGTTTCAAAAACATTAATTTTCTTTCTGTCAGCTTTCTTCCTCGTCCAGTTTTCAGAACATGGTGATTGGATGAACTTGGATGAATAGAGAGGATGAACTTGGTCTATGCTCCATCGAAGGATCCTTACACTTGATAATCTTTTCAAGTTCCTTCATTGCAGCCATTCCAAGTCTCAGTCTTGTAATTTCTTGGCTGCAGACTCAAATGATGATTGAACCAATGTATGGAAAACCTTTCCCAATTTCAGTTTCTTCATCAATGACAGTAAAGCTCTGATAGATAAAACACACCCTTGTCTGATGCCTTTGCTTTTAGGAAACCACTCTGTTGCTCCATGTTCTGTCCTCACCGTAGCTTCTTGTCCACAAAACATGTTGCTCACCAGTACAATCAACTGCTGAAGTACCTCCATTTCTTTAAGGACCATCTAGCTCCTCATGATCCACACAGCCAAACAGCTTTGGCATAGACTGATCTTCTGAAATTCTTTGGTAGCCAATGTGTATTTGTGCTATGATCAGCAGTACCTCTTCCTTAATGGAATCCAACTTGAAAGCCAGGCATTTCTCACTGCATATAGGAATAAAATCCTTTGTTGCAAGCCCTTGAGCATTAGTTTGCTTGCATGGGAAATTAATGCAATAGTCCTTGGGTTGCTGCACTCCTTAAATCGACTTTCTTGGGGGCTGGAATGTATATTGAGCATTTCCAGTCTGTGAGCTATTGTTTTGTTTTTCATATTTGTTGACATGTTTTTGTTAGGATTTGGACTGATTCAGTCTCTGCAGTTTACTCTGAGTATTTTATTCCTTCCAAGTATTTTCAAAGCAGCTTTTACTTTACTTCAGGTTCTTCCTCATAGGAATCCTCTTTGAAGGAGTATGTCATCCTTTTATCTCTTCTGTACAGTTCTTCCATATGTTGGTTCTACCTTCTCTTTACTTTATCCTCATCAGATAGTATGTTCTGCTGTGGGGTTTTCAGCATTCCTAAATGAGGTTTGATTTCCCCTTTGATTTCTTGGATCATTACTCCCCCCCCCTTTTTTTTTGTTGCTCTCTTCTGTTTCTTTGCACTGGCCATTGTAATGTTTCTTTTTGTCTCCATGTGATAGTTGCTGAGAGGTTGCATTCAGGATTCTGACCCTCTTTCTGTCACCTTTTGCTTTTGCTTCTTGTCTGACCTTAGCAACTGAGTTTCTTCAGTCATACATCTAGGCCTTCCCCGTCCCTCTCCTTTTGCTGCAGGTTGTTGTTGTTAGTCGCGAAGTCGTGTCCGACCCATTGCGACCCCATGGACAACACACCTCCTGGCCTTCCTGTCCTCCACCATCCCTCGGAGTCCACTTAAGCTCACACCAACTGCCTCAGTGACTCCACCTAGCCACCTCATCCTCTGCCGTCCCCTCCTTCTTTTGCCATCTATTGCTCCCAGCATTAGGCTCTTCTCCAGGGAGTCCTTCCTTCTCATTAGGTGGCCAAAGTATTTGAGTTTCATCTTCAGTATCTGGCCTTCTAAAGAGCAGTCAGGGTCGATCTCCTCTAGGACTGACCGGTTGATCGCCCTGCGGTCCAAGGGACGCGCAGGAGTCTCTTCCAGCACCACAATTCAAAGGCCTCAATCCTTCGGTGCTCAGCCTTCCTTATGGTCCAGCTTTCACCTTTTTTGCATTTTCCCCTAATAGTATCTCTGGTTTCAGTCTGCAGTTTTTCTGGTTCATGGTCAATTCAATTCAGTAGTGCAAAACTGTTCTCAGTGTGGACTTTAAATGCCTCAGGAATGTTCTAATGCAACATAACTTAGTTCCATGGGTCATCACCATGCACTACCAATAAAATAAAATTCTTTCTTTTCTGTCTTCCTTTTTAAAGTAAGCACAATCCACTCCAGTATCCATAAATAGCCATTTCAGGCAGCACATCCCCACATTATGGGTCTAACCTGGCTTGGGGAACCTCTCACAGTTCCTCCAGGGGTGGAGCTACCAGGAATCCCACCTACAGGAAATTTCAGGAATTATTTCTGAGCAGAGGGAATGACAGGGATTCCTCTGCAGGCTGCTCTCCATTTGGTCACCCACAAATATCATCCGGCCTGCAAAGGGCCTCAGAGGGGGGACAATCCAGCCTCTGGAGGGTCTGGGGCAAGCAATCTGCTCCACACACCATTTTCTACACACCGGCTCTACAAAGACCCCATTTTCCTGCCATCCCCATTTTCATGCCATCTCATGTGTGTTATTTCAAATGACTCAGGGAAAGGGTATCATTTTCAGTAGGACCAACAGTGCACGAGGCTGTTCTGAGTCTGAGAGAAACTTTGCTTCGTCTCTCGCTTGCCGTCCTACATTATTGTAACAACACTGAAATTACAGCTGTGCTCATGATGAAAGCTCAGGGTTGGTTGTCCACGCCAACTCTTTGGCCGCAAAAGTTATTGCCCAGCAGATGCCTTGAGGAAAAATGATGTGCAGCTTTTTTTTTTCAGATGTGTCTGTGAAGCCGGAAACCTCAGAGTGCTTATTTCCTTGGGCTTTGCTTCCAAGTAAGTGCATGTAGAACTGCAGGCTGAGACAAGGGGCTGTTCCAGAGATTTCTGTCTCGCTACCAACCCACCTCATGCATGCATTTTTTATCCTCTCCTTCCATTTATACCCTCCCAGGTTTTCCCATGACTTCCTCCACCTTTTTTTTCTTAGCACAGCAAATCTGTTAAGAGGGAAAGCTGGAATAAGGTGCACAAATACATTTGGATGAGTAACACTAGGTGCTGGAAGCACCCTTGATCCTGGGAGTCTTCACTTGGAAGCGCGTCACCCTCGGTCCAAATGCCAAATGTGTCTAGGATTAAAAGCCCAACAGCTGGATGCGCAGTCCTGATCTATCCTGGGACTGTACAAAGGATTACAATCTTTCTGGGGGACTTCTAGCCAACACTTTTGTTCTGCAATCACTCTATCTCATTCATGGAATGTTATGGGTCATAATGATATATTCTACTTGTAATTCTCCCCTGCTTCCCCTCTGCTTTAGCCACCATTTTTCTGACCACAAAAATCAATTAAGGAGGGAAAGACAGGACAGCCACACAATACCTTTTGCTTGGAGCTCTCCGTCTGAGAGTATTCTTGCATTTAAAGAGGCCTTTTTTGCCCACCTCTTGGTGGATGTGAGTGCAGAGGTGCTTCTGGCTCTCCCTGGAGGGGTGCATAAAGCAATTCATGGTGTGGACCAGGGTGGGGGCTGGGAGGGGAGAGCCCTACTGACCTCATGGATTCTCCCCTCCTCTTTTCTGAACCAGGGGGCCCTGCTTATCGTGCCATCAGCATATCTGGTGAACAATTGTTTCCCTTTCTTCTTTGTGACATCCTGATAAATATTTTGAAAGCTGTAAACGTATTTCTCCTTGGACTTCCTTTTTTGGTAGATAAAAACATGCCAAATGTGTGCAATGTTTGCTCATCTGATTGGTTTTTCAGGCTTTTTATTATCCTCCTAACTCTGCCCAGAATCTTTTCCAATTTGTCAACATCCTTCTTGAATTGTAATTCCTGGAACTGAACATCATACGCCAGAGAAGGTCTTTCCACTTTTGAATGTATCAGGGTGTTAGGCATTGCACAGTGACAAATGAAGCCAAGCAAGCAGCACACCAAAATCCTTTGACTCAACCAAAAGGTACAGATGTGGAGACTGGTAGCATTAGTGTACCCATCAGTAAATCTAGCTGTTCTCATATGTTCAGATATGGGCCTACATGGGAATCCACCAGCTTATTTAGGAACAGAACATATGTGAGTGTGGTGTAGTGGTTGCAGCACTAGATTGTGACACAAACAATCCAGGTTTTACTCCTCACTTGGCCACAAAGCCCACTTTGGGCCAGTCACTCTCTCTACTTCACAGAGCTGTGAGGATAAAACAAGGAAGAAGAAGTGGGTCATGTAAGCTGTGTTGGGTGCCTTGCAAGAGGAAAATAAAGTTGGGATATAAATATAATAATACATAAATTAATAAACAAACAGGCAAATCAGGCACATGTGTGAACATCTGTGTGTATGACACCCAATTCCCATAATCCTCCAAGGCACCATGTATGTGTTTCCATGCATCCCAACTCAAATGTTACTTCCACGAAAGAAGAGCAGGTCTGTTCAGTTTCACTGCAGAATTAGTTCAGCAGGAGAATGAGATTTTTCCATCCAGAGTCTGGCTGGCTTCCATTTCAAATTGCAAACCAAAATTGCTACTCTGGCCTTTGAAATGGAACATCCACTGGCTTTTTCTTTACGTATACAGAGGGGCCCTTATGCTGCAGTCATGCCAACATCCTTGACCAGAGCCATCACTAAGAGGTCTTTGCATATGCTCAGGAGCTTCTTGCACAGAGCACAAAGTGTGTGCATTGCTTTTGGGAACCAGCTTCATATCCCATTGCCAGTTTATTGGGGAATCTGCCAAAGCGGGAGAGAGACTGCTACCGAATTTCAGTCTCCAAAGGATTTGGTAATAATTTTACCCTCTGCATGTCATGGTGTTTGTACAAATATTGTTGAGTGCATGGAAAATTGCCAGATTTGGAACACCCATCAGAACTCCATTTTAAAGTGGAGCACATTGATAACCATGTCTCTAATCAGCCAGCACAAGTCAGGGGGGCTGTTTCCATCCATGACATTGAAGGCAAACCTTGGAACTCATCTTGTTTTGCATGCACATTTTTTATAGAACAGAGATAAAGACAGCAGGGTAAGTAACTCTGGTTACTGAAGATAAGGTACATAGGGAAAAGGAAATGGATGTTGTTAATGCAGGATACAGTGCCCAAGAAAATAATTTTTATATACAACATGGACAATCTAGCCTGCTTTGGTATGACATTTGCATTAAAGAAATCAAGGGTAGGTGCTTTTTTGTATCAAGTGAGAGCATATTAAAGAGATCCTAAATCAGCACTATATAGTCCCCAAATTACTTGAGTTATTAAACAACATCAACCCCAATCTTAGAACAGCAGCACACAAACCATCTGCTACAAAGCAGGAAAGCAAGGAAATGGTAGTTGAGGGGAAAGAACTTCTGGAGGGGTGTAGCCATATCAATCAGGTGTAGCAAAAACAGCCATCTTACAGCTCCTTGAAAGCTAGCAGATTAGTATGGCATGAGCCCTCCTCAGCCTGCAACCTTCCACATGGACTGGAGACCGACCTCTCCTGCAGTCCCCAGCCAGCACACGCAGTGCCTGCGCTGGCTGGGGGCAGTGGGGCTTGTTGCCCAAGCCATCTGGGGGGCACCAGGTTAGGGAAGGCTGCAAGTAGAAGCCCCCTTCAGGGACTAATGGAAGAAAGTCTTCTTACAGGGTAATATTGGGCAGGAAAAGCTCAACTCCTCCACTGGGAATGCCATTGGGCCAGCTTTGCATCCACACAGTTACAAGTGCAGAGCGGGAGGAGTCCACGGATTTCAGTAACGGAACAGCTAATGCCCAGGGATTTAAATTGGCAGCACCAGATCCTGTGGTTCCTTCCTCTCAGTCCAGCGCTGGGAGAGCTTTCGTCGGTTCAGCCGGCCAAAGCAGGCTTCAGAGAACTGTAATGCTCCCCCAGAAGCAGGCAAAGGCAAGAGCCGGGGAAGGGGACCAGCATCTTCCTGTGGGGCTGAGACTGTTGCACGTGGTTTGACCTACAGGATACCTGAAACCCCGGGAAGCTTGTGTGCAAAGTGCAGCAGTGGTGGATGAAAGAGCCAGACTGCCGGGTGGCCCTGAGCACAGGCAGCTTCCCTTTGCTGTTTGCCATCCCAGAGAATGATCTGCAGACACTTGATAAGGTTCGACTGCTGAAGCTACCCTTGGGTGGAGCCCTGCGCAGTGCCCACGTGTGAGGCTGCTGGAAGAGCTCCTTGGGAAGCATCCATTGGCTGGGCTCTTTCTGGAAGCCTGGCGGCTTCATTCAGGTCTGCAGAGCGTTGGGCCGGGGCACAAGCCCTGCTCCCGGGGGACAGGCCCCTTTGCCCAGATCACAGATCATTTGGTGGCTTCCCATTCCTGCCACGGTGTCTTCCCCCATTCGGAAAGGTCAAAGGGCCCGGGCCTGCCCTAAGGCTCAGTTACTGGCCACAAGGGCTTTAAGGGAAAAGGCGGTGGCGTTGTGGCCCTGCCCCGTTGGACTTCCGCCCCACCACCGTGGCAGGCTGCCCTCAGAGCTTCTCCAGAACTGAATCTGGCCCTTGTCCCAGATTCAGATTCCCGAATTTGGACAGGAAAGGGTACTCCGACTTCCCCGTGCATTCCATTTGCCACAAAGCACAGGTGAGGGATAGCGAGAGAAACCATCCGATGGCAGGTAGCACATAACATGCATTGAACCCCTCTGGAGTTTCTTTTGCACATGGGAAGCAGCAATGAACCCCTGATGTCTTCAAGTTATTTATTCCATTTTAAAGAGCACCCTTGTAATGGGTACAGTTCTATAGGGCCAGGATTCCCTTGACCTCTTAGGGGCTGATGCAGATCACAATGCTCCTATGACTTCTGCCCAGGAGTAAATGCATTCCTCTTATGCGGCTGGCCAACACAGCGGACTTCTGGCTTGCCTCTTAAAGAGGGCGCACCCAGCAAGTTCTTATTAGTCAAGCTTAAAAGGGCTTCATCCACACAAAGCTAGTCAGCCCTTGTCCTGTTGCAAATCTATGTATATATGCTCCCCATTGTTTAGGTGGTGCAGGTAAATGCTGCAGAACTGTCATTGCTTTTGCTTGACTGCTATCAAAGTCTGCAGCTTCATGTTTAAACTAGCCTCTGCACCAGTCAAGAGTAGTTTGGGAACTAGTTCATTGGCCAGAAGTGACCAGTGGATGCTAACAAGGCAGGTTCCTCATTTCATACTGGGCATAGAGATCATTTGCAAATACCTGACATGGATGCATATTTAACTGTATCCATTGATGGGCACTGATGCTATGTTTAAAATAATGGCTGGGAGGCAGTAAGAAGGGCAGCAACTGCATGATCAGGGGCAGCTTGGTGATGTGAAACCGGCTGCCAAAAAAACAGCTATTCCATGCATGAATTCCATGTTACTTTTGCACAGTAGCTGCTGATGGAAGACGACCTAGGATATGCTAAGCTTATCACCTGATTGCTCCCACTGCAACTTGGGGAAAGCCATGAAACTCACCACAGTTTGTAAGGCATTAGCCACTTCTGAAGTGGGGGAGCTGGCCTGCTAGGACTCTGAGGAGCTGGTTATGCAGAGCGAAAATGTGCATCGTGTGCTGCTGTCACCCCGGAGGGCCACAGAAGTACGCCGTTGCCATTACCTGCAAAGAGCTCCATACAAAGATGGGTTAAAATATTTCCCTCCTCACCTTTTGGGGGATTTCAGCTCTAATTTGAAACTCTCCTCTTCTCTGTGCTGCCTTTAGCTTTCTTTAGTTCTCCTCTCCACCTACATTTCGGTCACAGGGTGGAGAACAAGGTTGGCCCCCGGTGCCGCTGAACAGGGATATGCATTGGACAACATGCCCAGGTTCAAGGGGGCCCAGGTGAGCATCGCGATGTGGAGGGTGGGAGAGGCCCAGCCGGAGGTGCATCAGGTGCATGCGCTTTTCTTTGCTTCCCTACAGAGGATCAGGAAGACGCATGACTCTGGCCTTTGCTACCTCCAAGGGTCAGCTAAAAAGAAAGAAAAGGAATCAGCGGCACACAGGGCTCTCCTGTCATTCATTAGTCTGTGTTAAGGTTAACTTTCCGGTCTCAGATATCAGGATAGACGCTCCTGGGGCTTGAGAGGGCAGGAATTACACATTAGCAGGGCAGCGGGAAGGAGATAGTGAGCTGTAGACATTCAAGCAGTGCAGCTGTCATCACGGTGTTGGCGCCTGCTTGAGGTTTGACAGATGCCTCAAACAGGGCGGAAACAGGGTGGAAATACTAGGCATTTGTGACTTAGGAAATTTGGTGAGGAACATGCAGGGGATGCTTGGCATGCATGGCCCCAGACCACTAGGAAGAGCGTTCAGTTCAGCCCTGTGTGTTGTGCCTTTGCATCATCCCACCTACTGTAGGGGTCCTCTGAAAGCAGAATGCAGAGGCAAAAAGCACCCCTTTGGAAAGTCCTTGGACTGCCACCTTGCCTGACAGAGGCTGCCGGCTATTACCAATATTTTCCTCCTTTGTTGCAGTCTCCTTTTCCCTCCACAATGTGCTAATATACTGTGTGCATGAAGGCTCCTTTCTCTTCTCTTCTCTTCTCTTCTCTTCTCTTCTCTTCTCTTCTCTTCTCTCACCAATTATGAACCGTAAGGCTGTGTCTGCAACCTCAGCCCAACCTTCCCCAGTGTGGTGTCTTCCAGATGTTTTGAACCAGCCTTCCCCAACCCTGTGCCTTTCAGACACATTTGGACTGCAACACCCAGAATTCGCAGTCAATGGCCCTCCTGGATGAGAATTCTGGGAGTTGGGGTCCAAATGCCTTTGAAGGCCACCAGGTTGGGAAAAGCTGTTTTGAACAATTCCCAGCATCCCTAACCACTGGCCATGCTGACAGGAGGTCTTGGGAATGGAAGTCTGCAACATCCAGAAGGCACCAGGTTGGAGATGGCGGCATTAGCCTGTGATCAAGCCCAAGCAGGTGTAATGGAAACTACCACACATTCCTTCCCTTTTACTCCATCCTCCCCTTCTGCTGTCCCCAGTGGGTTTAAATTGTAAGTTGCCTGGGGCAGAGACCTCTTCCCTTGTCCTTTGTACAGTAATATGGGTATGCTAAATTCTACTTCACCTCAGGGTAGAATGCACATGGATTTTGCTAGTGACTCCAAACCTGTAATAGGCCTGCATGACTGCCAGTGGGCATTTGTAGGAGAGGGTAGGTGAACAGGAAAGGGTACTTCAGCTTTCCCATGCATGATGTTTTCCATCTTGCAATATCCCCTGGCAGTTTTCTCCCAACTGGGCTTATTTTTGGCCTTGAAATGCACCAGGTAGAGACGGAGAACAGCTGGGGAAAGAGTCAGGAACCCAGGGAAAATGAGACAACTCCTCCTACCCTCCAGTTCTCCCCTACAAATGCCCCCACCCCTTCTATTGCCTCCATACAAGCACTGCAAGGCAAACTTGAGCTTCAGGGCTTGGGCCCTGCCTTATAATAGGGATCTTTGGCCTTAAAGGCTGTGCAAGAACACACGTAACCCAGGCAAAGTGTAGAAGTGGCTGATGCAAAACAGAATCTTGGCGTGTCTCTGTTGTTCCTTCTCATTTTCCAGATTTGAGTTCGTCACAAGCACACGTCTGCGGCAGCCAAAGTTTATAAAAATGCGCTTGCTCCAATTTCTCTGAGAACAGGCTTTCAGCTCCCCACCCTCTGATGGAAGAGGCAGAGTCAAAATGTGTGAACTCGCTGGAGAAGCCCATCAGACATTCTTGCTTCTCTTTCTAGCACCACTAGGAGGATCTGGTGGTGCCAGGATATACTGCCTAACACCCCAGCAGCTGATCTGACGCCAGGCAGAACTTGGCCCTCAGAACCTGCTACATCTTTTTCCTTGCCTCGCTGCCCTCCAAAGTGAAGCTTGGAGGAAATCAAGACTCAGAAATGGCATTTGGAACTTTGGGCTGCAGGGCCCCTAATTCAGGTCTGGCAAGGTGAATTGTGTCCCGAAAGTTTTTGAAGCTCAAAGGAGGTGTGTTTGCCAAAACGAAATAAGAGAACAAAAACAAGAGCTTTGGAAAGGCAGGCTCCGACCGCCCACATGCTTTCCCCGTCCAGCTGTGTGGAATGTTTGCACATCTGGATGGAATGTTTTCATGAAGAATGCCCCTGGGATCCCTTGCCTCTAAGATCTCATTTCAAAGAGGGGATACAAGGGAAGGAAGACAGTGTTATGTCCTAGTCAGCACTAAATGCTTGACTTTCACTGCAAAATAACTGCTGAAGTAGGGAAAGGCGACTTGCTAGAACTGGAAAATGGATAGACTGGATGTGGTCCAATCAGACCATGCAGAAAGCAGAGCGGGGAGAGGAAACTGCCCAAATGGGAACCAGGGAGGTGGAGTGGGGGAGACATGGTGAGCCTGGAAGCAGTTTTTAAAAGGAATTCGACAGAGACATTATCACCTGCACGGAGGAACGGGGCCGTGTGGTGTAGCTGTTAGAGTGCTGGGCTGGGACTCAGGGAAATCCAGGTTCTAGTCCCCCCTTAACCATGAAGTTCTCTGGATGACTATGGGCCCATTGCTGATTCTTGGCTGAACCTGCCTCACAGAGTTGTTGTGAGCCTAAAATGGGATGGAGGAAGAGGAAATAAGTGGAAAATGAGTGTAATAACAAATACAATTAAAAGACACCTTTATTTTAGCCCACTGTTATTTATGGTCAAAGGTAGGCATTACGTGCGTTTGAAATTTGAAAATCAACTTGAGGGACCTGTTTCCTCGAGCTAATGCTGGTGGAGCGAGTGTGCAGCCATGCCGCCACCAGCACTCTGAGCACAGGGAGGCCCGGTTCCAGCCTCCCTCTGCCAGGCCCGTCCTCACACAGCAGCGGTGCTTCTTCCTGCAGAGCCACATTCAGGCCTTACTTTGATCTTGCACCAGGGTTGCAACTTCTTTACAGGCCTTGCCTGTGTGTTTTTTTTTTTTTTTCTTTTCCCCATGACAGAAAAAGCCTCATTTGCTCAATTCCTACATGCTGAGCTACTGTTAAAACCACAGATACCAATGAACAAGGAATGGATTTGCACACGTAACTGTACACAGGATTTGTTTAGTCCTGTTAATTGGTGATCCTTTGCACACATACCTGGCAGGAAACCTCAGCAAGAGCAGCAAGACTAACTTCTGGGTAGACATGCACAGGATTGTACTGTAGATTTGCTCAAAGCTTGCTCCCAAGTGGCCGTACTCTGGAGTATAAGCAATAACTAGTACAGGTCTGTCTCTGCGGATGTGCAAAGAGAGTGACTTGATGTAACAGACAGCAGTGCTGTCAAGCTTTTTCTATGTGTTGCAATGAGAGGATGTTGGAATGTGCTGCTTATCATGGAAGGGCAAAAAAAGCTGTTACCTCATCTCTGAAAGGTGGAGCAGGAGCTATGAATCAGGATGCTCCTGCCTTGAATGTTGCCTCTGTCACGAACACACTAGTGGCCTTGGGTAGGCATCTCTTTCCGCCTCGGTCCCCCCATCTGTAACATGAGGGATAATGGGACAGACTTACTATACAAGGTTGTTGTAAGGATGACCACCAGGTAACAAATGTGAAATGTTCTGAACACTGGAAAGGGTTATAGAAATGTGAAATGCTCTGTACTGATGTTTTTAGTGGTTTACTAATATTTTAATTATAATTGCTTTAGCTATTTTATGTTTGGTATTTTTAAAAAATATGGTAAGTTGGCTTGGGTCATTTTAAAGTGAGAGGCAATTAAGAAACAATCACTAAGACCAACTTCTTAGAAGTTAAGTTCTGTTTGTCTTTGCTCATCTTAAGATCTGATCTCTCTACTGATCAGACAATGGACAATGATTTCATTTGAGCCTTTGTTCTAAAAATAGAAATGAATTCACCAGAAATCCCATCACCCTTGGATTCTGCACTACCCAGAGAAAGCATGGCTTGTCTGCTGCATAGTGAAGGAACACGGGAGGGAGGGAGGGAGGGAGGGAGAGAGGAGCAGTCCGACCACTGTGCCCTTGATTGCCAGAAGAACTGTTTTCTGAAAGGACACCCTGTGTCTTCTGGCTCATACAGGATAGAAATTTAAATAAACTGCCTGCACTACATGAAATCCAGCCTAGATTAGTTCCAGTTCAGAGGTGCAGATTGTCTGTCAACTTCTTCCCAAAAGGGGGCAGCTGTGTGCCCTTGAATTCTGTACCTGGTATAAATGCAGGGATGTATGCACACAAGTTCCATCAGCAATCCAGGCCACAAATGTGCATACAGTTTTGGAGAAAATGTTTCTAGGTTTCTGCAGTTCTGTTTGGAAAATGTGCATTTTTTGCAGTTCATTGGATTGGGAGAAATGTGTATCTTGGCTATATATTTTTAAGTACATTTTTTCTCAGTAAAAATTGTGCCTTTTTTCCTTGTCAGAAGCAAAAGAAAAAAATGTTTGCATTCAGGAATGTGAACAAGGTGAACCAAGCTTTGGTGAAGAATTCAGAAAAGCTCTGTGAGGTAGAACATTGCATGCTTACCCATAAAAGCGATGTCCCCGGTGTAGTTCCCATGCACGGATGGAGCAAATCCCGCACAGGGTGTCCCAGCTCCACTGCTTTCCCTCAGTCTAGGACAGGGGTCGGCAACCCACGGCTCCAGAGCCGCACGTGGCTCTTGAACCCCTCTGCTGCGGCTCCATCGCTCAGAACACATGCCAGCCGCTGATCTGCTCAAAGCTCCACTGATCTGCTCAAAGGTAGCAGCTCTAGCTAGTTAAGTCAATCGCTACATTCCTCTGCTAAACAAGTTCCTGAAGGCTCTCATGTTATACAAAACAAGAAACAAAAAACTGAAAAGATTCTCTTTGTCCCAATGTAATCTCCTTCATCTGAATGTTAAAAGCTGCGCTTGGGACCTGTCACAATTCACAGCACTTGACTGTTTATCTGCTAATCAGTCACTAAACACACCTGTATCTCCGGCACAGCCACTGCCCCACAGCCACCAGATCTGCAGACCCACACCAATTTACTGAGCTCACCCCACCCCCCATAGGCCAACCATGGATAAATCGAAGAAAAGTTTCTGAAGAAAACCGAACATTTAATGATACGTGGGTAGATTTACTGCTGACGAACTTATGGGGTTTGCAGTTTAATGCATGCAGCCCTTTAGCACTGACTTTGACTCTTCAGGAAGCAGTTCTCCTATTCAAAATATATGAAAGGAGTCCTACTAGTTTATAATGTAAGATTAAAAATAACAGTTTTTAGCGACTGAACAAGAGCTGCAGCTAAATCATAATGAAGGTATACATAGCATTAAGGTAAAAAACGATATATGCAGTGCTATCTTCATTTTAGCTGTCAAAAGGGTTTTGCAGTTCCCAATGTTTTCTTTTGTGTGGGAAATGGGTCCAAATGGCTCTTTGAGTGTTAATGGTTGCCACCCCTGGCCTAGGACAACACACACACTTGTTAATGATAATCACTTCCATATTCATGGCCACTGATGCACATTGGAGTTCCTATCTTGATTCTTAGCAGGCACAGAAAGAGTGGGAAAGAATCCATTGTGGACACAACGCTGTGCTTAAAAGTGAGTTAATGGGGAACAAGCGTGACTCCTGTTTTTGAAGGTCTACAGTCTCTCCCACTGGCCATACAAAACTGCCTCTGAATTTTTCCAGGAACACAGTTACTGGAGGGCTATCTAGGAGGTACTTTGTCAAAGGGATGAAGTGCCATCTTGTCTACTTACTTCTTAAATCACATAAATCTGTGGGAGAGGCCCTTCTCCGGGAACCCTCCGTGAAAGAAATTAGGAGAGTAGGTACTCGGAGGAGGGCTTTCTCTGCGGTGGCACCCAATTTATGGAATGCGCTCCCCAGAGAGGTCCGCCTGGCGCCGTCGTTATTTGTTTTTCAGCGCCAGGCAAAGACCTTTTTATTTAAGCGTCATTTTAATTGTTAATATTATTTGCTTATTTTATCTGGCCAGGGTGACTTATTTTATATTGTTCTTTCTTGTATTTTAATTTAATGTTGTGAGCCACCCCGAGGCTTCGGCGAATGGGGCGGCATAGAAATGTTTTAATAAACAAATAAATAAATAATAAATGGAATGGACAGGAAATGTCCAGAAAACAGCACAATCTTATACTATTGGTTTGTCCAGACAGATTGTATTACAACTCGGAGGCAGTCCTTGTTTGCGGAGACCTCTTTGTACATGGAAGAATAGGACTCAGGAAATTCATGAAGTGCATGGAAGGAACAGCATTGCAACAACCTGTAGCTCTGCATGTGCCAGCTGAGTTATATCTTCCGAAATACAACACGGTATAGTCCTCCCAGACAAAGCTTTGAAGAAGTGACTGCTACGTGACCACTGAGCCAGGCATGATGACCTGTCATCTGGCCTGCTGTTCTAAGATCACAAGACTGCCAGTGCTGTGTAAAAGTTTGCTATGGATGGCAAATCAGATTTTCAAACGCATATTCCACCTTTTATCACTGTGATGGTACCATGGAAGGGAGGGAGGCTTTTCCAGATATCGTGGTCGCTGAAATACCTTGATACATTGCTGAAATGGTCCTTCCCCCAGAGGGAACTTCTAGCCCTGCAGATGCTGTCGGATACAAACCCCCATTGGCCCCAGACAGCAAATCCAATGAGATTTGCAATCCTGTAGCATCTGGAAGGCCACATATTCCCCATCCCGGGTCTTCCTAATAGCACCACGAATATCGATCAATAACTCAAAAGGCATCTTATCTATGGCAGACTCTGCCAGAGCTGCAAATCAGCAGAACAGGAAGGCAAGGCAAGGAGAAGGGGGGTTGGCTGTCCTCTGCCCCCCTCACACCAGCGCCAGCATGTCACTGGGGGGGGGAGTGGGCAGAGAGCCCCCAGCCGTGCTGTTGCACGTGCTGCATCATCCTGGCTCGGGCAGACGTGTGTGCTGTTCCCATGCACCACAGGAGGACACCAGGAGAGCCCTGCGGGCCGAGGCCAAGGAGCTGCCCAGTCCAGCCTCGTGACATGACAGTTGCAAGCCTGTCCCCGAAGCCCGTCTCCTTCTACCGCTGCTGTTCCCCTGCAGCAAATGATGGGAAGGGGCATATTGCCTCTGATGCTGGCTATTGGCCTTTGACGGCCTTTTCCTCCATGATTTGTCTAATCCTGGTTTTAAACAGCCTAAACTGGGGGCCCTTCCCACAGCTTTCCTAAAAGTGAGTGCCCCCCAGCAGTGACTATTTGGCCACCTAGTCCTGGTCTCGGCCTCTGCTGCCCGGTGGCCACCCAGCCGCTGCCCGGTGGCCACCCAACCCCTGGACACACTCGTGTTCCCGCCTGCAACCTCCTCTGCTCATGCTTTGGAGCCTCCCTGTGGTGAAACTGCCGCACACCATCTATAGCAAAGCATGTGGCATTTGGTTGTCTCTAGGCTAGCATGTTGGTGCAGTGATGGGAGCAGCTCTTCCCTTCCTGCTCCTCCGCACAGCCAGAGGTCAGCGGCTCCTAAACTACGGGGAATCAGAGGAGCGGTGGCATCTTGCTGCAGGGAGAGCCACCTGTGGTTCTGTTGTCCTAACTGCAGCCGAGGGACCAGCATTTGGAGAGCCAGCAGTGCAATTCAACCCCCATGGATTTTTCATCTGTCTCCTGGCACAGGCACTGATCCCAAGGGGGGAACACATGCAGAGGGAGAAGGGGAGAGGGAGAGGGGCGGAGGGAGGAGCCTTCTTCTGGGACAGGCTGGGTTCTGGTGCCATTGGAAGGAAGCTAGCTTGGTCACAGAAGTAACACAACAGGTCCAAAATGGTCCAGATCCATTCCAGCATTAGGCATCATCCAAAACCAATCCACATCCCTAGCATGTATCCACATTTCATATACTAACAGAATATAAGAAATGGTTAAAACTTAAAAATATTAGAAATCGTTTCAAAAATGTTTGAGCACTCGCTCTCTCATGCTCTCTCTCTCTTGTGTTCTCAAGCTGGTGACTTTTATAGGGCTTGTTCCAAGCTGCCCACACACCAAATTAAAATAGCCACAAAGATTGCAATGGTACTAGACGGCTTCTGGAAGCTAGGCACTGGCTTTCCCAGATTTTAGTTTGATGTAAAACATGCAAAATGTCTTTGGCTTGAGATCAGGACAGCACACACCCCTAGAAAGAAACATGTGTACCAAAGAAAATAATTGCTCTTGGGAAAGTTGAGACCCATGACATAGATCTTTCTCAGCCACATCTCACTTAATATGTACTTGAGTACAACCCTGTATCATGCTATCTGTCCACAAAGATCATCAGAAGATGGCACCTCACATGTTCTAACCTCTTCCAAAGAGTAGCTGATGGGAACATCAGCACTTCTTCAGCCACAGCAGCTGCCTTTTGGGATTCCCTGTCTCAGCTGCACCTGGTGGCCTCCCAACTCTACCAATTCAGGATTCTGTGATCTGAACATAGTATCCTGCAATGCATTGTGCGGCTAGACATAGTGGTCTTCAACTTTGATAATACTATGCATTACAGAACTTCATTAAATGCCATGAATGATGTTCCCTCTGCTTTTTCAGACAAATATAATGTATTGGAGAGTGTCATTCATCTTTCCTTTTAAAAGTGACACTTTTAAAACAAGCCATTGCTGGATTTCTTAAGTTACTGTCATTTGAGACTTGCGGGATTGGGGGTTGGAGGCACTGCTTTGCAGTGGTTCTGCTCCTATCTCAACGGTCGATTCCAGAAGGTAGTGCTGGGGGACCATGTCTCTATGTCATGGCAGCTATGCCATGGAGTACCACAGGGCTCCATTCTATCCCCTCTGCTATTTAACATCTATATGAAACCGCTGGGAGAGGTCATCAGGAGGTGTGGGCTGTGGAATCATCAATACGCTGATGATACCCAGCTTTACCTCTCGTTCTCCACTAATCCAGGTGAGGCAGTAGCTGTGCTGAACCGGTGCTTGGCAGAGGTAATGGGCTGGATGAGGGCCAATAAACTGAAACTCAACCCACACAAGATGGAGGTCCTGTTGGTTGGCGGATCGGGTTTCGGAGAGGGTGGATTTGACCTGGTCCTGAATGGTGCAACACTCCCTCTTAGGGACAAGGTCCGCAGCTTAGGAGTACTCCTCGACCCGGAGCTTTCTTTAGAAGCTCAGGTGACAGCGGTAGCGAGGAACGCCTTCCTTCAGCTTCGGCTGATTAATCAGCTGCGCCCCTACCTGGAGTACGACTGCCTGGCGACGGTGACACACGCGCTGGTGACTTCCCGCCTAGACTTCTGTAACGCGCTTTACATGGGGCTTCCCCTGAAGACAGTCCGAACACTTCAATTGGTGCAAAATAGAGCTGCCAGGTTGCTGACGGGGACGGGGCGTTATGCTCACATGACTCCAGTCCTCCGTCAGATTCACTGGCTTCCCATTGAAGCCCGGGCCCAATTCAAGGTGTTGATTATGACCTATAAAGCCCTAAATGGCTTGGGTCCTGGCTACCTGAACGAGCGCTTACGTCCGTATATGCCCGACCGCCCTTTGAGATCTGCGGGAGAGTCCCTTCTCTGGGAACCCTCCATGAAAGAAATTAGGAGAGTAAGTACCCGGAGGAGGGCTTTCTCTGCGGTGGCGCCCAACCTATGGAATTCACTCCCCAAAGAGGTCCGCCTGGCACCGTCGTTACTGGTTTTTCGGCGCCAGGTAAAGACCTTTTTATTTAAACATCATTTCAATTGTTAAAACATATGATCTGGCCAGGGCAACTTCTTCTTCCTTCTCTTTCTCCTCCTATATTTTTATTTTATACTGATAATTTTAATTTTATATTTGTAAATCAATGTATTTTTTGTATTTTTGTATTTAATGGTAATTTATTATGTACTATTGTATTTCAATGTATTTTATCATGTTGTAAGCCACCCCGAGGTTTCGGCAAGGGGCGGCATAGAAATGTTATAATAATAATAATAAAAACCAGTTTTTCATGTACATTACCAAATTATGAGACTTTATTATTAAGATTGCAAAGACACTTAGGAATGATTCATGCCAGGGAAGCTTTCTGTTTCCCTCAGCCTTTTCTTTAACATGCCAGTTTTTCTTTCTATGAACATGGAACATCTTCACTGAGAGAAACTTTCAGACATGCCCAGTGACATACAAAGTGATATTCTCTACAAAGGACTACATGCTCTGCTGTTTTGCATGTCTAAATTGGCTCAGTGCTTAATGTTTCTCTAGGTGTTCAAAGACATTGGTCCATAGGTTTTTTACATAATAGAAAACTGGAGTAAAAATGCCCATTCTATTTGCTTTTCTTATTACCACCAAATCCCCACCAAATTCCTTGTCAGCAAAAAGCTGATGAGATCACAATTTTTGCTGATCATTTTTGTTCCTCATTTCCTTCTAATGGTCTCGAAACATTACTGGAAAAGATAAGAATATAAGAAGAAAAAGAACTAAAAACTGTTGCGTGTTATGTTTCCAAGAAGTAGTTCATCTCTGCCTGGAAAGAAACAGGGTGGAGTCAGTTCAGCTTTTCCTTCTATGTAAGTAAGCAGCTTGTGCTTCCATACGCAGCTCTTATTTCACAACTGCCCTGCCTCACTCACATCCTCCTCCTCCATTTGTAACCATCCTGTGTTTTCCTACTGCTTTGTCCATCTTTTTCCTCAGTAGGAAAAAATCTGTTAAAGAGGACAAGGTGGAATAGCTGCACGACACCTTTCAAATTCCCAATAAGTACCCAGGAAGGGAAGCAGTTCTGCATATTTGGTTCTCAAAGACTTGCAGTTCCACAGTTCACCACTAGGTGGAGGTGAGCCTGCAAATTTTTTCAAAGTGTTCGTGTGTGGTTCTTGTACGCACCGCAGGCCACCCATTCTCCACCTGCTGCCTCAGTGACACGTGCTTTCTTTCTCCCTTTCTTTGGGCTGCTTCCGGATGGGTGCCTCCTGGGCTAATCATTACTGTTCTTCCAGTGTAAGCCACCTTGTATTCTTTCTTGTGCCGGGTGTCCTGCTGTCCTACAACAGTGGGGGTTGGACCTGATGGCCTTCAAGGCCCCTTCCAACTCTACTATTCTATGATTCTGTGAAGAACGTAATTCTCCCAGGAATCTTAGTTTCAGAGTGTTTTAAATTCTATATTGCATTTTAAGTCTTTGTTCTGCTGCTAGGTTTTACTCTAGCTTTCACTTTTATTTTATACTGTTGTTTTAATGCTTTTTTTAAAATTCTGTGTCTTATACTGCATGTTATGTTTAAATTTGTTGTGAACTGGCCATAGAGCTTTGTCAGCTGGGAGGGATAGAAAGGTAATGAATCAGTCAACTAGTGGGGTTGCCACTCGCTTTCCACACTGCCAGGAATAGTGCGCATGTTCCTCTGCAACGTGCTGCCCACACCAGTGCGCATGACCCAGCTGCCGTGGGTGGAAAGGGGGAAAGTCCAATTCACCCAAGTGGCCATTTGCCTCTCAGCTCAGCTTCACTACAACCTGTGCACTGGACTGGTTCCTTCTTATAACCCCGAATGTCAGGACAAGGACCAGCAAACAGAGCTGGAAACGGACAACGAGGGACGCAAAGGCTTTCTGAAAGTGACCCTGGTCTGAAGGTGTGTGTTATCTCTACCTGGCTGAAGCTTAGCAGACCCAGGCCTGGTCAGTGCCTGGATAAGAAGCTGCCTGGAAGCCTTCCAGGTGGGCTGCCATGAATTCTATGTGAGCAGAAAGGCAGAATATACACATACTAAATAAAGGCCACATTAGATTTTCTACCATCTGGTGATCATCCTTGCTGAGGAAGAAGTATGAATGGCTTGTCTGTGTGACTGTTTTGGGCCTGGAAGATGAGAAACTGTGCTCCACCACACCTGCCAGAACTGACGGGAGAAAAGTGAGATGAGGCACCAGCGAAGGGTGGGAAGCTGATCTTGCAGGCGTCATGAAAGCCGCACTGGATGAATGGCAGAGGAGAGAAGCCCGTCCAGAGAGTGTTGCTTAAAAAAGAAATGGAGGAGCCAAAACAAAGCAGAAGGCAGTCAAATGAGGACAGGAATTGGCTGCAGCAGTTGCATCTGCACGACAACTGCATAAATCAGGTTCAGTTCCCACATGCAGGTTCCTCCCAAATGCAGGCCAGCAAACTTTTGAACCCGTCTCGGCTGCCCAGCCTTGACCTGCAGCTGCTGCTCAGTCTCCATGTGGGGAAACACTTCACCTGGTAATATCCTCAGCTCAAATGACTGTGAGAAGCCTGTCAGTTGGCACCACTTCTGTGATGTCCATATGCACAGGAGACCACGAGGCATTGCTTGTGTACTCACTTGCAAAGTTTTCTGGGATGTCATTATCCTACAGGGCTTCTCCCCTGCTTTCTAGCCATTTTTCTAGGGAATTTTAGAGTAAGAAGGTCAGCTATTAGAATTCAAATAGGAACAAAAGCCTTGCATAAAGATGCAGTTCTGCTATACTGAAGGTATCCCACAAAATTTTCTTGTGACTGCTTAAAAGAAAAGCGGGAAAATACAAATAAAAGACATACTTTTCATCCCGCAATAAAAAAGGCTTAAGCCCTTCATGTGAAGAAACCATGAGAATCACAAAGAATCTCGAGATTGCCTCAGACACAATCCCACTCAGGATGGTGCTGGCAATATTTTGCCAGAGAGAGAGGAAATAAAGGGGAGACTTGATAGGCATCCCCAAATATTTGAGGGGGTCTCACACAGAAGATGAAGCAGACTTATCCTCCTTTGCTCCAGACTAGAAGTGCTTCCACACAATGAGCTTCTCGTGCTCCCAATGAGAACGTTTGGTGTGGTTCATTGGACTTTTCTTGCCTAACCAATTTTCTTTGGCAATAAAGAATAAGGTATATAACTGATGAGGAAACAGGAGATTGCAACTGACAGATGAGGTCATCTATATCCTCATGAAATTCCCTGACTAGGGCAGAGTGATAGCACCATAAGCAGCCTAGAATGAATTCATAATAAATAACAAAGATATAGAAATTATAACAGCAAATTGTAATATAAACGGGTCTATATAATAATAGTAATTCTACAGCAAAGTCGGTTTTGGCTAAACTTTTGTGATGGAAAGAGCTGCTCAGCAGGTGGACATTTATTTTATTTATTTATTTAAAACATTTTTATGCCGCCCCCATCGCAACGAAGCCTCGGGGCAGCTCACAACAGAAACAAAATAAATAAATAACAATGTAACAATAAAAAATTTATATAAATACCTCCGGTGCATCTCGGCTAAAAATTTAAAATCCTATGAATACAAATAATTTAACAATTAAAATAAGTTTTATATAAAAAGGTCTTTGCCTGGCGCCAAAAAACAAATAATGACGGTGCCAGGTGGACCTCTCTGGGGAGCGCATTCCATAGGTGGGGCGCCACCGCAGAGAAAGCCCTCCTCCGGGTACTCACCCTCCTAATATCATTCACAGAGGGTTCCCGGAGAAGGGCATCTGTTGCTGATCTCAAGGGGCGGGAGGGCATATATGGACGCAAGCGTTCCTTTAGATACCCAGATAGATAGACAGGTTGCCTTGTGAGGTGGTGGGCTCACCTGGAGGCATTTCACCTGGAGGCATTTCGGCAGGCTGGGCTACCATCTTTCTGGGACACGATCCTTGCAAGCATCCTTTACTGAGCAGGGGCCTGAACAGATGACCTACAAGGCGGCTCCCTTCCATCGCTGTGACTCAGCGGAGCAGTTTGATTGCTCGGGGGCAGGTCGCCGGACACTGAGTGAGCATGCATGTGTAACTCAGGGCAAGACTTGGTTTGGATACGCGGATCAAGGCCTGTGTGGGTTGTGCTCCATCCAGCATGACAGCCCCCTTTTAAACTGGCTGGAAAATTCCAGCCCCGCTTAATCCCTGGGGCTCTGGGGAAAAAACAAAACCCAAAAACACCGGTGACATTTAAGAAAAGATCCAAACAGGAAAGAATTAGCAGGAGAAATGCCTTTCTTCCTGCAGCCGCCACGGCTGTGCCAGGACTAAACGAGCAGGAGCGGCTTGCGGGGCCACCCCCACCCCGTCTCCCCTCCCCTGGGCTGCCTCTTGAAACACGCAGGGCTTACTTGGGAAGATTAGGAGAGAGCACAGCAAAGGACCACAGAGATCCTTTGTAATGGGAGTGGGATTAAGGCATCAAGTGACCGGCAGCAGTTCCAGGCTTCTTAGAGCACCGGGTCACTGTCAGGTTCAATCGCCCACCAGCCACAGAGGTGGGAAGAGGCGACGCGTGGAGCAGGCCAGCAAAGACCCCTGCCAGAGCTCATGTGAGGCTGAGCATCGCGCATCCCAGGTGCCGTGCCGGAGCCTGCTTCTGTAAGTAGCTCCTCGATCGATGGCACCTGCATCTCCTGCGCTGGATTTCCTTTTCCTTGAGGAACCTTTGGGCTTTCCTTTGTTGCTGTGGGGGTCGGGCTGCTGCTAGTTCTGTGGGACCAGGTTCGCACGTCATCCTAAGAAGCATGGCATGAAAAGGGCTGCAGCTCATGTTAGGTCCGGGGTAGGCAACCTTGTGCCCTTCAGATGTTGTGGACGACCACCCCATCATCCTTGACCACTGGCCATGTAGGCTGGGGTTGATGGGGGTGGTCGTCCAAAACATCTGGAAGGCATCAGGTTGTTCCGGACAAATCAATGCAGAGGAAGATAGAGAAGCTCAAAGAGGGAACTTCTGCAGGTGCAGCTCAATTCTAACCTGTACAAAAGTGCACACACCCTGCTGTTCTGTGTAGGCACCGCTGGGAAGTCCAGGAAGGCTTCTCTGAAATGCAGGTACTGGCAAGCTTGTGCTTTTATTAGGCTCCTCGAAAAGTGAAGTATCCAGAGTTCTTAAATTCTTGAAAAGTGTTGTCTGCGCCTCATAACTTCAGATAGCACGTATTAATACAGCCTTTTAAAAATGTTAAATCTTATTATCTCTTATTCTGTGACATCAGTAGACTATTCTGACACCAAAGCCTCATACCTGGGATCATAGCTTTTTATTCTTGATTGACAAATCTTAAATACCTACCACAAAAATCACCATCCTTGCTGGTAGGTTACCATTAGCATTCAGTGCAGAAGGATCCATACCATGAAAAAGGAGGGAAATCCACCTTTATCCTTTTCCCACATTAACTGAGTTTACTCAGGCACTGGTGTTACTGTATCCCATTAGACTTACTCTCAAGTAGTTGTGCTTGCATTGCAGCTTCATTGCAGTCCAACGGTACAAGCAAAGGGATGCTTAATGTGAGTTTAAAAGAATATGTTATGCGACTTGGATATAGATCCTTCCTTTTTTTATGGAAGGTACCAGACATATGCAGGTAGACAGAGTTTATAGGTCCTTTAGCATCTGCCTGCCATGCTGCATTTATCAGCTTCTGAACCAGAGCAGTTTTAATTATTAAATATAGGGGAGAGCAGGGAACAGTTGCCAGGGAATGATCAAGCATATCATTGCAGCTGCATAATCTGAGAATCTCTCTCGCTCTCTACCTCTCCATCTCTTCTCAGTGCTAATTCCTCACAACAATGATTTTATGACTGAACATCCCATTGTCATTCACCTCCCTCAGTTGGCCACACACAAAGACAACACATCGCTTTAAAAACCAGGTGGTTGTCGGCATATGGGAGACACCCACGTCTTATGCCTTATGCCTAACTCGGCAACTGCTGAGCATAACATCCGGACACAGACCCCAGGGTTGCTTAGGGTCTAAATAAGCCAGTGGCCAACTGAACAACCAGCCATGGGTTAATCGCTGGGTGGTTTAGAGGCCGAACAACAGTCTGCAGGAGCTGACTGTAGTCTGCTAAAGAAAGGTGGAAGAGGCAGGTGTGCCGCAGACAGCGTGCCTGTTCTCTCTGGCAGGAGCACAGCAACCCGTCATTTTGCATAGCTTGCCATTACACGCAATGGGTTGTTGTGACGTGCAAACTGGCTCTTTCTCTCTCTTGTGCTTCTAATTGGGGAGGGCTGCAGAAAGAAGTGGATGGGTAAGAGATTTTGTCTCTCATTTATTTATTATTATTTGTGTATTACAGTTATATGCTGCACCCATAGCCGGAAAGGCTCTCTGGGAGGCTTGCAATAGATAAAACAACAATAAAACACTAATTGAAAGATAGCATTCCGTTAAAACGATATGACAATAAAGCAGTAGGCCAGGGCATCTCAGGTACATTGAAGAGATGCCCTGTGTATCAGTGGAGGTGGTGCAGCCTGGGTGGCCCTTGGTGCCACAGGCCAGGCCCTGCCGCCAAGCCCTCCCCGCAGACCACCCAGAAAGCAGCAGATGATCTGCTCAGCAGAAACAAACTCGATTGCACTCCTAACAGTCCATGCTGGTGCTATGATTTAAGGCAAGCTTCAAAGGCAGGGCTGCCTATGCTAAGCCCCCATATCTTTTATGGATGTGTTTGCCAGGGACTTCAAACCTTTTAGCACATTAGGAACACAGAAGCCGTTGCAAAGCATGGAGTGATGGTTGTGGGGAGGAAGAGATGGTTTAGCTGCATGTTTCTCAACTGAAAGGACATCTAAGTTGCAGGGATCCGAGAGGGGAAGATTAAGATCATTAAGTCCATGTTCTAAAATGCCTGAACTGCAGTGCCTCTATTTCAAGGCATCCTGATGTCATCACATTGAAAGCAGCCTTCCCCAACTTGGCGCCCCCCCCAGAGGGGAACACTACAGTCCCACTACACGGCAATGGCTGTGCTGGCTGGGGATGCTTGAGACTGTAGTGTATCCCATCCGGAGGGCACCAGGTTGGGGAAGGCTGGTACAGAAAATATTCTTTAGCTGTAGTAAATTCCACAGATGAGGCCCTTTCCCCACAACAATGAGCAATAGTGCAGGAAAATCATTCTGGATTGGGAGGGGGGAAAGCACAGGAAGATGCCTTGGACTTTATATACACTGTAGATGAATTCATGAGTGTTATTTATACAGACAAGACGTGGAGTTTTCCATGTTTGGTAAAGAAGGCTATTCTGATTGAGTTGCACAAAGAAAAAAATCTACCTGGGGGCAGTGGAGGCAGGAAAGCCATTCCCATAATAAAACACCCACTCACGCAATCCAGTACTATCGGGAAGCAGGCCTTACATGACCCATGCGGCATGTGGTCATTTCCTACTCTTATTCTATGCCGGGGAGCTGGTGATGCCGCACGCCAGAGCCCTGCAGTTCAGCCAGAGCCTTGCAGGCACAGAACACAAACACACAGAAGCTGACGGGTGGACCGGGCACCACACAAGCATCAATCCTATGAGCCAGTGCAGTGCGGTGCACTGGCTAGAATGCTGGACTGGGACTGAGGAGATCCAGGTCCTAGTCCCCGCTCAGCCATGGAGCTTACACCCGAGGTGTCTCTGGGGCAGTCGTTCACTCTCAGCTAAGCTGTCTCATAAGACTGTTGTTGTGAGGGTAAGATGGAGAGGAGGAGAACCTTGTAAGCCACCCTGAGTTCTTCACAAGCGGAAGAACGGCTGGTTATAAATGTAATGCAACAACAATAATGAACAGCATGTAGAGCAGACCAAGTTAAACCTTTCTTTAGATGGCAAGCAGTTCGGATTAATGCATTCCCATTTTCCACATTCACTCAGGTGGCTACCAAACGTGGGAGGAACCGAACTGGATAGCCAAGCAGGTCACATATGCAGAAGCCCAAGCCAATCCACAGCTTTTTTGGCATTCTAATCTCTCCTCAGAGTTCTGCAGATTTGGGGTTATCTTATTCTCTTCCCAAGTCTTTGCATAATGTGGGAAAACACATTTGATGACTCCATGTCTTGGTTGCACATTAATTTGGCTTTTTTAAAAACTGTGGTTTGAGGTTTCCGAGGTTTCCTTAGAAGGTTTCCTTAGAATCCTGCACTTGCTGGCAACAGTCCTGGTTTATATGGCCTTCGTCTCAGGTTCTGGGTCCATCTTGGTAGTTACTTTGTCCAGCATTTTTCCCAGACACGGTGAATTACATGCATCTTGCTTTTCATGTTTCCTGGCCGACATTGCAAGTACACACACATTGTGTCCCAATTTTTCAGCCTTTACTGCACATTCCTTCTGGTAACTTTTGCTGAGACCTCCAAAACCCTTTCACCCAATAAGGCGGGGGGGGGGGCATTATATGATTTTGTGTGACAGAAAGAACAGTGGAGCTGATACAAGTTTGGGCTATGAAGCGGCCAGATAGGAAAAACAGGAAACTTTTATTTACACACATGCACCCACCATCATTATCTTCCTTCCAGATGGTGACTTTGCTCAAAGTTTCTTTGAAGCAGCAACATAGAAACAGAGCGAGTCAGAAGAGGTCTCCTGGGCCATCTAGTCTGACCTCCAGCACCAGCCGGCTCCGCTCACGACATGCCCACCATGTGCATGCCCAGCCTATGTTTGAACACCCTCACCAATGGGGCCTCAATGACCTCTCATGGAAGCCCATTCCACACCCTTGGGTCCTGACTGTCAGGAAGTGCTTCCTGACATCTAAATGGAACCTTGGCTCCCTGAGCTTTGCTCCGTTGGAGCGCGTCCTGCCTTCCTCTGCAGGGGAGAACAGGTCTCTACCCACCTCCATGTGACATCCCCTCACATACCTGTATGTCGCCAACATATCCCCTCGGAGTCTCCTCTTCTCCAGGCTGAAGAGGCCCAGTTCCCTCAGTCTCGCCTCATACGGCATCCCCTGCAAACCGGTCATCAACCTTGTGGCCCTATACTGCACTGACTCTAACCTGGCTATATCCTTTCTGTAATGAGGGGCCCAAAACTGAGCACAATACTCCAGTATTGTGGAGTAGAACAAGTAGAAAAGATATACCATCTCCCTACAGAAAAACTCACACTGCAAAGTGCTAGGTGGGGGAGAAAGGAGATCAGGAATTCACTAGGTCCTCCACCACTATTTCCAGCTCATGCAAGTCAGCCAAGCTACATGCTGAAGAGTAAGAGGACAGGAACCCAGAATTGGCTAGTTCAATGTGCGTGCCTGGTTTTGAACCAACATTTTTGCAATGTGTAATTTCATGCATGTCTGGGAATTGGCTCAAGCTGCCAAAATGTCCAGTCCCTTCTGATGGTTTTTCTTTGGCCACAGGAGGGTATGACATGAGTGCTGGACAACTCTTGGAGAATGCTTGCATTTATAAAACTCTTCTCAGCTCAGGAACGGGCTGCCTGGATGGCCACCAGAATCAGACCCCTTTGGAATAACTCCAGGTGTTACTTCCAAATATCTGAGCAGGAAGGACCCCTCAAAGATTTCAGAATATGCATGCTTATGTAAGAATATAAATTCCAACTAAAAATAACCAAGTGCTTTTCCAAGTAAATAGTCCCTCTTCTGCGTAGGGTGGTGATGGGAAGCTTGGTTGACAACTTGGTTGGTACAAACATTGCTGAAAACACTCTCCTTTTCAATCTTTTAATTGTGGTGAATTTTGTTGCAGTAATTCCAAGTATGCTCAAAGAATGGGATCAACAGATATCCCCCTTTCTTGCAAAAATGTCTCCAGGGTTTGGGGGCATAAATCCTTAACCGGAAATACAGAGCTAGCATGTGCTCCCTGCATGATCAGGGAAGGAGTAAAAGCCACAGTGGCTTCCAGTGCACCCTGCAGGGCCTCTGGGGTGGTTTGGCAGACAACCCCACCAGCCACCCTCATTGGCGTCAGATGTCACAGCAACCTGTGTGGGTACTTATGGAAAGAAGCGGTATGCAAGCAGCACCTGTGGGGAATAGAAATGCTGTGACTTCTTTTCCTCCCCTCCCCTGATCACGTGAATTCAGAATTGGAAGGCACCAAGAGGCTGTGCAAAAGTTGCCAAAGGCCAGGGCCATCCCTGCATCCCACACTGGCATTCCAGGCTCCTGTATGTCGCGGGGCAGCCCAGGAGGGGCCGTTCGGGGCAAACAACAACAGGGTTCACCTCCCTGCAGTGCATGATTTGGGGGGTGGGGGGAAGGGTATATGTAGGAGGTATGGTGAGGGATGCAGTTTTCCTGGAGGGCTGCTGGTGATGTTTGCTGCAAGATTTTCTCAGAAGCGAGTTGAACGGACTAATAAGTAATTCTTAATCAGGAAGGTGTGTGGCTGACACCAAAACAGGTGTGTCCTCTAGCAATTAACAAGCTTCCCTTACACCAGCCTGCTCTCACCCAGCACCCTCCAGAGGTGTTGGACTAAGCTCCCATCATCAGCAAGCATGGTCACTAGGCATGCCTCGTCAGGTGATGGGAATTGCAGTTTGATACATCTTGAGGGCCTGGTTGGAAGAAGGCTGCCATGCATAGGCAGGTTTCCACTTGCTCAGCGTGTCTTCCCAGGGTTCCCTCTTGTGTCGTGGGAGGTTCTGACCTGTGCTCTCCTTCGGTCCAAGAGAACCTGCTTGGAATTAGTTAGGCCTCAGACAGAGCCCCATTCAATCCCTAGACTAACTAGGCTGAGCTCTTCTTGTGGGATAGATAAAGAAGACCAGAGACAGTCTGACAATCACACGCCAGGGCCACCTCCACCACTCAGGCTAATATAATGTGCAGTCCAGTGTGTCCGCAGTCCTCTATTTGAAAGGATGTCAGAGGACAGTGCTGTATTCGAAAGTCACCTCTATTCAAATGTGAGTCCAGCCCAAGTTCTGCTTGAAGATAAAGCACCATCTAAAGGGAGAATGGGGGCATGGAATTGCCCATCAACTGTGAGCCCCTAAACAGCACAATGGCAGGTACACAAGATCACCTGGTCACAGGTTACCCCACTCTGCTGCACTGAACTGCATTTCTGCTTACATGATAGCGATCATTTTTAAAGTCACATCTACCTGCACTAAGCAAGGGGTTGGACACAATGGGCTTCTTGGCCATTCCAACTCTACTATTCTATGAGTTTATGATCTCTGTATCTAAATTCATATATGCAAATATAGCACAGCCTGATTAGCTGCCATGCAATATTTTTATGCTTCTGGTATCCCACGTCAAATCTTCCGGCTGCCTCCAGCAAACACATGGGTAGAAGCACACGAATATAAACACCGGAGCTTCCTGGGGACTATCCATCATGTTGAGCATCTCCAGGCCATGATGCAGCTGAGCCAGGAAATCCACCTCTTAGAGCTATTATGAAACCTTTGAGACCAGAGAAATGCTACCACAGACCATGTTTTGTGCTTTTCAAAAAGGCTTTCCCTTAGTTTCTGCATCTCCTGGGAACATGCAGCACGCACAGTTAGTGCAGAACGCCTTCCCAGCCTTCTGCTGGGCCTTGCTTCTGCCCCTGCGTCACCCCGCCTGAGCACACTCGTCCAAGGAGTACATTCCAAAGAAAAGCTACGGATGATCTGAGGCAGGGTAGGAAAGGCCCTTTGGAGGATCAACATGCTTTGATGTTCCCTTTAATGTGTAAACTATCCCTGGGCAGCAGCCCAAATCAGTGCTGCAGCCCCACTTAACAAGTTGTTGCCTTTACACGGCTTTTCAGTGCTCATGCCCAGCTTCTTCCTTCCCTTAGACTCCCTCGTGCTTCTTTCTCCTGTTCCCAATCTCACCTCTCTATCACCACACTTGTCACTGCAAAGTTATTCTCAAGTCCCTTTCCTGCCCATAGGAAAAAAGTGTGTTTGTTGCAGTGGGGAGACTTGAAAATGTTTGCCTGTGGGCTCCATCCACAGCAACAGACGCTCAGGATTTCCAAAGTAGAACAAAGGCATCCTGATTCGGGACCAGTTAGTGCAGGGCTGGCCAGACTTGCGCAATGGGAGAGCAAGGGACTTACGCTAAATGTCAGGTTTCCAAGAACCGTAAGTGGGTGCCTGTGGGCGCCCACAGACAGCGAGCCATGAGCCTCGAAATAAACCCGAAGAGCTGCATGCAGCTCCCGAGTCTCAGTTTGGCCACCCCTGAATTAGTGGGCTTGTTTGTGACTGCCCCAAAATGCCTTATATGCAGAATCTTAATCTGCTCACTCTTTGTAACAGACTATATTTGTGACACCAAGGAAATTCCCCTGCTTTATGCTTTTCCTACATCAATGGTACCTTCCTTTAAACAGCGTACAAGCCCAATGGAACACACCAAATGTAATTACAGAACACATATTTATTTTCTAATTGGTATGTGCAGCATTCCAGAGGTAGGCAAACTAGTGCCCTCCAGATGTTTAGGAATTCAAGTCCCATCTGCCCCAGCAGCAGGGTCAATGGTCAAGAAAGGCGGTTGTTGTAGTTCCCATCTAGAGAGCATCACATAGAGGAAAGCTGTGATAATTTACAAAAGAGAAGAGTTTTTTCTGTCAAGAGCTGCATTGCCTCAGAGATCGTCTTGGGGCTGCGCGGGGCAAAGAGCCAGGCCAAAAATGGGCAGGACCAGCCTTTATTTCTCTCTCTCTGCTCTCTTGTTCTGACACTCCCTTCTGCTTTTTCCTCCATCCCTGGCCGGCTGCTGGAGGAGGGAGAGGTCACTTTTGCCAGAGGCCTGGATTCAGCTCCCCCACAAGGCTTTTGGAATTAGGTTGAAGGATGCATACACTGAGGCTGTGGAGAGTCAGAGGTCCAGTTCTGAGGCTAGGCTTTCACTACACGCTCACCTCAATATACTCTCAGTGTGGGAATGCTCAAGCTCGAAGAGGCCCCAAGCTAGCATTCCGTGCCAGCTTGACCTGGGCTCCTTGGGGCAACTTCTCCGCTCCATAATTTTACTTACAATCTGTCCCATTCCCAGTTGGCCGGTGCCACTACTGCGTTCCTGCAAGTCTTCGTTCTCTCCAAATGTCCATATTCCTCATCATGCTGCTGTCTTCCTCCAGCAGATCTTGCGATGACAGTGACATACACATACCGTGTTGCTGACGCACGCCTGGGCACCTTCTCACAGCTGCTGCTGCGATGGAAAGGCAGCATCTACAAACTCCTCTACTGCGAGTTCTTAATCTTCGTCTCTTTCTACTTCAGCATCAGCCTCATCTACAGGTGAGCATCTACATTCCATCCAAGCCAGAGAGGTTTCTTTAGGGCCTTTCTCAACAATCCCTGCAGGTGCACCACAACCGGCCCTGTGTAGGCTCTGCCGGCATCATTGCCATTCATTCATTCATTCATTCATTCATTTATTTATTTATTTATTTAAACATTTTTATGCCGCCACATTCGCCGAAGCCTCGGGGCGGCTTACAACGTTAAGTTAAAAAATAATTATAACATTAAATTAAAAAATACAAACATTAAGTTAAAATGCAAAAATAACAATATAAAATAAGTCACCCTGGCCAGATAAAATCCAATAATATTAACAATTAAAATGCCACTTAAATAAAAAGGTCTTCGCCTGGCGCCGAAAAACAAATAACAATGGCGCCAGGTGGACCTCTCTGAGGAGCGCATTCCATAACTTAGGCGCCACCGCAGAGAAAACCCTCTTCCGAGTACCTACCCTCCTAATTTCTTTCACGGAGGGTTCCCAGAGAAGGGCCGCTCCCGCAGATCTCAAGGGGTGGGCGGGCATATATGGATGTAAGCACTCCTTCAGGTAACCAGGTCCCAAGCCGTTTAGGGCTTTATAGGTCATCACCAACACCTTGAATTGGGCCCGGACTTCAATGGGGAGCCAGTGAAGCTGATGGAGAACTGGAGTCATGTGAACATAACGCCCCGTCCCCGTCAGCAGCCTGGCAGCTCTATTCTAAACCAATTGAAGTATCTGGACCGTCTTCAAGGGCATCCCCACGTAGAGCTGGCTGGCTGCCGTGAGAGCCGTCCAGCACACCCGGAGGGAGCCAGGCTGAGGAAGGCTAGTGCAGGGTGGGCACAGCACACTAACAGGCGAATGATTGTGGCCAATAAATGACTTGGTTTTGAGCAATTCTACCTCGGGGTGGCAGGTCCTTTGAATTAATGGTCTGCTGAGATTTTCCTCACATTTCCCCCAAACCATTTTCCTTCCATTTGATAGAAAAGAAGTTGCTCCTGAAAGAAATTCAAAGCTAAGAGGAAGTTTCAGAAAAGTCCTCATGGGTTGGTTCAGAGTCTGTGTGCTTGCTTGATTTCTCATGTGGCCGAGGGGCGAGTGTGAGGGCCCGGCCCTTTGCTGTACAAGTATATCTCTGGCAGCCTGTAGTTTTGCAGGTTTCCCACATGTCAATTATAGCCCGGGAAAGGCACCATATGATGCTGCTTTCCCCTGAGGGGGCTTTTTCAGACTAGGACGTGCTGACAGCCTGGAGGCTGTAAAGTAATGGAGAGGCATGTAATAGAAAAATAAAAGCCGGCACCCTCAGTCACATCACAGTGATTCGGTGAGCTCAAAAACACCACCAAAACAAAATCAAAATTGATTATGAAATGCTTTGTGAATGAGGTAGATACATGGGAGCTGAGAGAGAGAGACTGGACTTTCTGGAAAGCAAGGAGCAGATCTTGGCACAGCGGTAGTTCCACCTGTTCCCTGAAGCTGGCACCCCATGCTGTCCCCCCCACACCTGCATTGTCAAGGATGCAAAAAGGGGGCCAGGTTGCCAGAGCGGCTGATGCTGCTTCTGTTTGCAGCAGCAGAGCACTTGCGTGCTCACACACATCCGAGGAAAACCTGCTACAACCCCTGCCAATTGTCAACCCTACCTGGGAGAAATGATTGCAGGATTTCTCTTAATCCGAAGAAATCCCTTTCCCCACTCCACCTCTGTCTACAAATAGAATGGAAAATGTTGAGATGCCATTTGTGTACAGCTCTAGTTCCAAGCAAAACATGCTTCCCCACTCCACCCAAAATGTCCAAACAACAAGTACGTAGGAGCCATTTAAACAGCAGGAGGCAAGGAACACTCCAGCCAGGAGGCCAGAGGCAGGACAAGATGCGGAGAGCACCACAGTACTTTTCCCAGTGGTCTCCCCATGCAGGCTAGCTGAGCAAGTGCACCCCATATAACTGCTTGTAAATGAACTCAGAGCTTTTCTAATCAAGAGTTTTTTGTGTACCGTGGTTCCTTATTCATGCTTGTTTATAGTTTTAAAGACACTGATAGGATCCCCCCATTTAACTTTGGTTTGTTTAAAGCCCTTTCACAGAATTTTAGAACTGGGAAAATGGGGTATTACTTCTGAAAGGACTACTTGTGTAATTCTGCTATTCCACAAGAGCACAGCAGGACCTGGAAGCAGAATAGCAGGAAAGCAGAAGCTGAGGACTCATTTCTAGCCTGAACCAAAAAAATAAAAAGATACAGCAGTTAGTAGCTTTGTGTAGAAAAGCTACAATTGAAAGAGGGGATGAAAAACATGTCCTGCCTGGCTCTGTAAGCAGTGTCCATCCCTATTTCTAAACACAAGTAGTTAAAATATTTGTATTTTAAATATCAGGCGAACAATCATCGAGCATTTGAGAACTTTTCTGCAAACAAAATACATCAAAGAAAATAAGTTCTCAAAACATTCAGGATCCTTCCAGATGGAGGGTCCCTGATGTGAACTATCAGAAACTTTGGCTCTGGCCTCTTGGCAGAGCAGCAGAGGCACAGGCTGGGAGCGAGTGCTGAGCAGCCAGGGGACTGGCGAATGCACAGTAGGAGCTGGGCAGGAGCTGGGCAGGGGAGCAGAGGGCCAGGAGCAGCAGAGAGGAAGGGGGCGGGGCCAGAGAGGCTAGAGCAGCCAGAAGGAAGCGGACAGGCGGGGCCACAGCAACACCCGTGACTCCCGCCAAGGCCATCTCCTGGTCTGCCATTGGTATCCCTTCCGAGACCTTACCTTGGTCCCCTGCATTGTTTGTCCTGCAGTTCCTCTCACTCGCCCAGTTCTACCAGACAAAAACCCACTTGCACACACACACAAGGATAAAATAAACTTAAATTTAAATTGGAAGAAAAACAAAGCACAGCACAAACAAAAACAAAAAAACAAACAATCAAACCTCTGTGTCTCAGGGAAGGGAGTCTCCAGACAGCCCAGGCCGCAGCTAAGGGACACAGACAAGGGATGAGGCCTTATCAGTCCCTCAAGAGAGGTATTACTACCACTCTACACGACTCTGGTGCGCCCGCAATTGGAGTATTGTGTTCAGTTTTGGGCCCCTCATTACAGAAAGGATATAGCCAGGCTGGAGTCAGTGCAGCGTAGGGCCACAAGGTTGGTGGCCGGTTTGCAGGGGATGCCGTATGAGGCAAGACTGAGGGAACTGGGTCTCTTCAGCCTGCAGAAGAGGAGACTGAGAGGGAATATGTTGGCGACATACAGGTATGTGAGAGGATGTCACATGGAGATGGGTAGAGACCTGTTCTCCCCTGCAGAGGAAGGCAGGATGCGCTCGAACAGAGCAAAGCTCAGGGAGCCAAGTTTCGTTTGGATGCCAGGAAGCACTTCCTGACAGTCAGGACCCCGAGGGTGTGGAATGGGCTTCCACGAGAGGTCGTTGAGGCCCCATCGGTGCGGGTGTTCAAGGATAGGCTGGACGTCCACATGGTGGGCATGTCGTGAGCGAGCCGGCTGGTGCTGGAGGTCAGACTAGATGGCCCGGGAGGTCCCTTCTGACTCGCTCTGTTCCTATGTTTCTATGTATCTTTGTTTCTATGGATGGTGGCCCTGAAGGGAACATGCAGCCATAGAACATTCACTGAGCACAACATATAAAAAAATCATTAAAAGGTGCAGGTATGAGTGGACAGAATGGTGTGGCTTGCAGCTAATGACAAATGAGTGCTGCCTAAAGTTTGTGCTCAAATATGTTCCATGAAATAAACAATGGACAAATGCACTGCCTTTGGTTAAGGTTATATTTCCTGCCAATACAAAGTACTGTACTTTGAGTAATCAAGAGGGGAAAAGTGATATCCACACAACAAAGTGCTACACTGTGGGAAGACATCGGGGCTGCATACAAGAACATTTGAAAACAAGCGTGCATTAGTTGCCTTGTGCGGAAAGAAAACAAAAAAGCTGAAGGAAGGTCCTTAGAGCTGAAGTCTCCTCAGAGCAATGAATATTTTCTCAGTTCCCATCAAGGCGGAATCTCCCTTACTGTTCTGAAACTGTAAGTATCCTGCTATTATATATGTCCTTTCTAGGTTTACTCTGGATGAGAACCAAAGGCTGATGTTCGAGAAATTGGCTCTGTACTGTAACAGCTATGCTGAGCTGATCCCTGTGTCCTTTGTGCTAGGTAAGGAATGCAAATGTAGTGCAAAGCTGCAGCTCCATTTCTTTCACTGGGGTTGTACATTTCTAGCAAGGGCCAATCAAAGTCAATCAGCAAATGCAAAATGGTGTCCCCATTCTCTCCTGCACTAATAAAAACATAATAATCTGTCAAATTAGGGAAGCCCCCAGGTTAACAAGTTCCGTTCCTGAGAAAACAGAAATTCGTAAGTCAGATTGTATGTGGTCAGCCCTCCACATTCGTGCGGGTTAGGGGAACAGGCCCTCCATGAAAGTTGAAAAATTGCAAATATCTCTAGGCCCTCCCCACAATCTCACCAGAGCCTCCTCTTTGCAGCAAGGAAATACCAGAGAAATTTCCCTTTCTAGATGGGTAGGGAAGGAAGGCATGGTCTGGAGATCTCCCCCTCTCTCCTTTCACTTCCTCTTTCTCTAGGGAAATTATTTTCTGCAATATAGGTAGTCCCTGAGTTATGAATGTCCAGGTATGAATAACCCATACTTTGAATGTGTGGACTGCCATAAACCCTATATGAATATCTCTCACAAAAACTGTGAATATCTCTAGGGAACTAAGGGATGCATTCAGTCCCTAGTTTCCTTGAGATATTCATGGCTTTTTTTTTAAGAGATAGAGATTCGCTACATCTCTTCATGGCTTTTTGCTCGAGATAGTCACAGCTGTTTAATATGTTTTAGTGAATATGGAAGTATTTCTTAAGTGCTTTTTATGCATGGAAAGGTAAAATATACTAAGGCAAACATTTGGCTTATTCATGTGATCCGACTTATGTACAAATTTGATTTAAGGACATTCTTAGGAATGGAACTTGTTCTTAACCTGAGGACTATCTGTAATTAAAAAAAATAGGCTGCATGGCAGTTTGTTCATAAGTATGGGGACTGCCTGTAATTGGTTGTTTGCTGCCCTTTAAAAGAGCCCCATAACTGTTACTTAGAGGGGCAACCTCATTTTGCTTACTAGTTGGACTAGCCCTGTTTCTACCCATCCCACTCCATTGGGTTCAGATCACATCAGTTTCACTAGAAACTAGATATGTATAGCTGCTCCCATAAAAAGTCCACAAGGCAGAGCATATTAAGATGATTGTGTTGTTGATGATGAAAGATTTATGCCTCTCTTTCCTATTGCATAAATGCAATGTCTGGCATCTTTGCAACAGCTTTGCATTTGTCAGTATTTTTTATCTCCAGGCTATGAAAACATCTCAAAACACTGTAACTATGAATAGCATAGTCGTTCTCGACATAAAGATAGTGGATCTGTTCTTACTGCCAAGGCAGCAGCCCCTGACATGGGATATTGTTAACCATTACAACACAAGGCGTTTGCTCTTCACGACAAGGAAATATGGCCCAATTCTGAATAATACTTCTTCCTTTCCCATAACATGTGGCAGAAAGAACTTCTCTGAGGGGTGGGTAAAAACCCCAAGAGGCCTTTTGACATTCTTGTTGGCAGCTTCATGGTAGGCTTTTTTGGGGGTAGTTTCCCTACCACAGGCTGAGAAGGCTGCAAGAGATTGTAGTGCACATTCAGACAATATGTGGGTAAGTGCACTATCAGCCTGCATCTCACAGGGGCAGCCATAACCCCAGCAGAGCAAGCCCGCCATCAGTCTCTCTCTTAAAGTCAACCTTTTGTGTCAAGTTGCTGAGAATTTGAATCATCCAGAGTCAAGGAGATACTCGAGTTTTTACAGCTTTTCTTCTTTTAAAAGGAGTTGCTAGTTCATGTGGTCACAAAAGAAACATGGAAAATGTGGAGGCGGCATCTTGTAAAAGCTGAAAACAAAAATGCTTGTTAATCAGGGCTTCTGGCGGTGCTGTGAGGGGGTGGCGCAGCATCCGTGTGTGCAGGTTTCTTCACTCCACTCTCCTTGCTTCTACCACCCCCTGCCAAATTCTGCTGAGATAAATATACACATCTCGGTTGCTTTTATCATTTGCTCTGAGGACAGATTTGGGCCCTTTGCTGTGAGAATACCAACCACGCAAGCAGGGCAATCTCAAAAATAAAGGCTGGGCATGTGTCTACAAGCAACCAAGAGTCCTTTTGCTCTGACTACCTGTCCCATTTCTGCTACAGGGTTCTATGTTACCTTAGTGGTGTCCCGCTGGTGGGGGCAGTACGAGAGCATCCCATGGCCCGATCGCATTATGAACCTGGTCTCAAGCAGCGTGGATGGGAAGGACGAGTACGGGCGCCTCCTACGGCGCACACTGATGCGCTACACCAACCTTTTGAATGTGCTGATCTTGCGCTCCGTCAGCACAGCCGTCTTCAAGCGCTTTCCCAGCATAGAACACGTTGTGACAGCAGGTATGAGCCATCGCCACAATGACCTGCAAGGACAAAGGTGCACTCCATAGTGTCCCAAATGAGGATGCTCACGGGAACCCAAAAGCTTATCGAGATGCCAAAAGTGGAGGGGTGGGGAGAGTGGGCAGTTTTATTTACTTATTACATGTCCATTCTACCTTTTCTCCAAAGAGCTGATGGCGGCATACGTGGTTCCCCTCCCCACCCTGTTTTATACTCACAGCACCCCTGTGAAATAAGGTAAATTGAAAGACAGTAAGAGGACTAAGGTTTTGTACAGCTTTTCTACACGGGGCTGTGAATCCACCATATCTGCTTTCAGTTGTGCAGCAGAACTGGGCTCCAAAGACAAGGAGAGCATTTCCTTTCCTGCTTTCCCATTACAAGACCTCTAGATGGCACTGTGGTCTAGTGAAATAACACAAATGCACAAGTGAAACCCCCACTTTCACAATTGAATGCCATATTTCCCTGCTCTGGGAAAATCTTGCTGAAACAGCTACAAGCAGCTAGACACAGGTGTGAAAGTGGAGGCTAATGATTCCCTCTAAAGAACCCACAAATAACCATGAATAGGAATGATGAGCATGTGATAAATGCCTACACAGAAAAGCAAGCAGTGAGCTTTATGGCCAAGCAGGGATTTGAAGCTGAGTGTCTGCACAGCTGGTTTGACATTCTAACCCTTTCACTACAAGGGCTCTCAGTCTATGAAGTCTGTGAATTCAACCCTTTGGTCCAGTTGCAATTGTTCTGGGACCTATCCAGAGACTGTTCTTGCTCCTCTGAGTGGTTAGAAGTCCCAGGGTACAGTGATTATCTATGCCTGGTTTCTTTTGAAAGCAGATCATAGGAAAACAAGATCATGGCTAATGACCAGACTGGCTGAGGATGAAGCCCAACATGCCTGGGGGTGCCCAGGCTGCACAGTAAAGCAGTAAGGGAGTGCTTTGCCACAGCCCTGAAGCCAGAGTTACCTTCTGCATGAGCTCACACTTAGCTCTGTTGCTGCTGCCTTTCCACCATCACTCCTTAAATCTCTCCATCTCAGCCAGAGCACTGCTGGCCGCCAGCCTTGCCTCTCACAATGGTTTGGGACAGTGCAATGAGTACTATGGCCTGAAAGATTCTTATCTTCCTCTTTTGTTTTGCAGCTGCTCCACAGAAGGTAACCCTGATGTCCAGGGTTACCTTCTGCATGAGCTCACACTTAGCTCTGTTGCTGCTGCCTTTCCACCATCACTCCTTAAATCTCTCCATCTCAGCCAGAGCACTGCTGGCCGCCAGCCTTGCCTCTCACAATGGTTTGGGACAGTGCAATGAGTACTATGGCCTGAAAGATTCTTATCTTCCTCTTTTGTTTTGCAGCTGCTCCACAGAAGGTAACCCTGATGTCCAGGGTTGCTCAGGACTGCTCAGTACAGTAGTTAGGCCATTTTAGACTGTGGTCTCATGGGGTGCTCAGTGGTTAGGAATGCTAAAATCTATATTGGCTCATTTGCTTTACAATGCAGGAAGCCAATCCTGCTGTGTTGTGGGGCTTCTTGCTCATTCTGCTGAGTGGGGTGCTGGTTAATTTTCACTACTTTCCATCAAAGGTACAGAACATTTCAGCTTAAAATGGGGCGGCTTCGGCGAATGTGGCGGCATATAAATCTCCTAAATAAATAAATAAAATGATGCCCCCATATTGCTTTAGCAAGCTGAAGTGAAAGTGGAGGTTAATGATGCTGCTGGTTCCTGACTCTTAGCTGAGCAGATAAAGGTCTAGGGCCTCTGGGATACAAGCAGCCAAGCTCCCAGGAAGCAAGAAACCAGAACAACCACGCAGTCAAAAAGAGGACAAGGATGCAGCCTTCAAAAAGCAACTTGCCATTCTAAGAAGAATGATGGAAGCGCATCACGGGGGACTTTGATTTCCCTGATATATGCTTGGAGAAAATTCCTGCCAAACATGGTCCTCCAAGAGATGTCTATCTTGCATTGCTGACAACTTCCTCCAGCAGAAGGTAGAGGAAGGTAGAAGTGGAATGGCTCTCCTCGATTTAATGCTAACTAACAGGGATGACCTACTTGACAAAATAGTGACCATGGGAACCCTAGGAAAGGTGACCGTGAAATACTTGAATTCTCAATTATAAAGGGGACAAAACTTAACTGCAGTCAAGCACATGCCCTGGATTTCAAGAAAGCCAACTTTCTTGCAAACTCAGAACAATGATAAGTGAGGGGCCTTGACAACTTACTCTTAAGGAAAAAGGAGTCCAAGGAGGGTGGGAAATCTTGAAAAAGAAGATTCTCCAAGCACAACTACAGATACTTTCAACAAGAAAAAATGTAGAAGACAACAGAGGAAGCCCATGTGGCTTCACAAAAAGTTAAGTGACAGCCTGAAAGAAAGGAAAAAAGAACATGTACAGGAGGTGGAAGGAGGGCTGGGCCAAAAAGGAAGAATGTTAACAAATAGCACTGAATTACAGGGGTGGCATCAGGAAGGCTGAAACAGGAAATTAATTGAGACTAGTGGGGGATGCTAAAACAACAGGAAAACCTTCTTCAGATATGTCCAAAACAAAAGACATATGAAAGAGAAAGATGTCCAACTACTTAAAGTGGATAGCAAAGTGATAAAAGACAACAAGGAGAAGACAGAGGTGCTCAATTCCTACTTTGCCTCAGTCTTCTCCCACAGGAAGATCTAGAACAAAGAGGAGGGACAAAGTGAGGGATGGCAGTCCAACACTGACAGGCAAATAGTCAAGGAATATCTAGATGGAATAAATATGTTCAAATCTCCAGGGCCCAATGAACTCCATCCCAGAGTCATAAAACAGCTACCAGAGGAACTCTCAGAACCACTGTAAATCATCTTCAACAAATCATGGAAAACAGGAGACGTGCCAGTTGACTAGAGAAGGGCTCGCACTGTCCCCATCTTCAAAAAATGGGGGGAAAATGAACCTGGGAACTACAGACCAGTTAATCTGACATCAATCCCTGGAAAATTCTGGAGCAAATTATTTAAAAAATTAATCTGCAAGCACTTGAAGGAAAATGCAGTGATTAATAAAAGCCAACATGGATTTATCAATGATCCTGACAGTCTAATTTAATTTAATTTAATTTTTTGACTGGGTAACCTCCCAAATGGACAACAGAAATACTTTGGACATAATCTACCTTGACTACAGCAAAGCTTTTGATATACTGCCACATGATATTCTGATAAGCAAATTAGCAAATGTTGGCTAGATAGAAAAACTGTTTAGTGAATCAAAAATTGGCTGCTAAGGAATGCTCATCAACGGCACCTTCTCAAACTGGAGGGAGGGAACTAGTGGGGTGCCACGGGGTTCAGTCCTGGGCACAGAGTTCTTTAGCATCTTTATTAATGATTTAGATGAGGAAGTACAAGGAACAATAATCAGATCTGCAGATGATACAAAACTGGGTGGAATAGCAAATACCCTAGAAGACAGAATGAAGTTCCAGGGCAATCTTGATAAACTCAAATGCTGGACTGAAAGCAACAAAATGAGTTTCAGTAAGGACAACAGCCAAGTCCTCCACCTAGGGAAAAGAAAGCAAATGCATCGATACAAGATGGAGAATATGTGGCTCAACAGAACTGGAAAAGAAAAAGGCCTTGGAGTTATTGTGGACAGCAGGCTAAATATGAGCCAACAATGCAATGCAACTGCAAAAAGGGCAAATGGTATTTAGGGATGCATTAATAGAAGTATTACTTCCAAATCATGCAATAGTTCCCCTATACTCCTCACTAGTCAGACCCCATCTGGAATACTGTAAGTCAAGTTCTGGGCACCAAGCTTTAAGAAAGATGCAGAAAAATTAGAAAGGGTCCAGAGCAGGGCAACAAAAATGATCCAGGGTTTGGAAACATTGCTGTATGGGGAGAGACAGAGAACTGGGCATGTTCAACCTTCAGAAGAGAAGACTGAGGGGGGACATGATATCCCTCTATAACTACCTCAAAGGCTGTCACAAAGAGGAAGGCCAATTTCTCTTCTTGCTGATGCCAGAGTGTAGGGTACGGAATAATCAGTTCAAGTTGCAACAACTCAGATCCAGGCTGGACATCAGGAAAAGCTTCCTCACTGCCAGAGCAGTACGACAGTGGAACCAGCTGCCCAGACAGGTGCTGGGCTCTCCCACACTAGAGACATTCAGAAAGAAACTGGACAGCCATCTGAGTGGGATGGTGTAAACTGGTGTCCTGCAACAGCAGGGGGTTGGACTCGATGAACTTCCTGGCCCCTTCCAACTCTACTCTTCTATGATCTGTGATTCTATGATGCCCCCTAAAGAACCCATAAAAGATCATGAATAAGAATGATGAGTCCATGATAAATGCCTGTACAGAAAAGCAAGCATTGAGCTCTATGCTGAGTAGGGAATTGCATGATACTTGCATGGTTCTTGTGGAGATACTTTCACGTCCATCCGGACTGACAGACAAAGGAGAAATGGAATGTCTCCCCCTGGTGCTGTTTCTAACACTGTGGCCCTATCTAGTGGCCATGTCTTGTTCTACTTTCGGCATTTCTCTTTTCTTTTTTGGTGAGATGATGAAACAAGTTCTTTCAAAAGTGGAAGAGTGGAATTTTCCATGATGGGCAACAGTGTGATAAATAAAGAACAGCGGCTGACAAAAGAAAGATCTGACAGTATTCTGTGCCACGTAGGTTCCTTTCAGTTGGAGGCATTCTGCAGCAATTCCTTCCTCCCCCACCCCTTACAGGGGCTTTTTTCAGTAAGGAAAAAGGTGGAAGAGGTGTTGGGAAAGCTGGCGCAAAAGATGAATTGTATAGAACCTCCCTAAAATTCTGCGAATAAGGCAGGGTAATGCCTGGACCAGTAGTTGTGTAATCCAGTTGCTTCTGGTATAAAGACAAATATGTATCAAAACCATTCAAAGAATATTTGGGGAAGACTAAAAGGCCTGCTCTTTCAAAGGAAACCTGTTTCTCATTTCTTCCTTCTGAGAGCCGCTTCTCACAACCAGGTTGCAGGGAGGTGACAGGGACAATATTTCTTAAGACAATTGAAAGTGGGTTAGGAGAGGCTTTGCTTCCAGTGTTATAGAAGTCTTTCAGTTCACTAATTCAACTAGCTGGGGGAAAATGTGAAGTGAGGTTCCCCATCCACCAAACACTGAGGTCACAAACACTGGAACTGTGAGCAGAATCTAGCGGGAAATCACACCAGTTCTGTTGTGGGAATGGCCCTGAGAAGGGAGGGGAAAGGGCAGGACATAAAGGAATTGGCAGCGCTGGGAGAGCCCCACTGGGATCTTGCATGGGGCACAAAGAAGCATTTCCCCAGCATGGGTTGCTGTAGTCCATGGGTAAAGAAGCAGCCTATGAACCAGGACATGTATTAGGTAGAGAATTCTGCATCCCTTGGACATCTGTTTTCCATTTAAATTAGAAGAAAGCAGCAGTCTAGCCTTCATGCTAACAAAGCTAGGCTTTCAACTATGTGGGCCATACCTGAAAAAATCTCAGAAGGAAGAAGGGACAAAGGAGGATGGAGCATAGCTTCAGTACCCTGTCGCTTCCTGTTAATGCTCATCGCCAGCAGAAGCAAAATGGCATCCTAAATAAGTCAGTATACACAAATGTGTACTGTCTGCATCATTTGTAGAATGAGCAGAATTCTAAAATTCTTGGGATATATTGTGGAGCATACATAGATAATGCACAATTGCCACCTGTGTGAGCAACTGCAACTTTGCCTGTGCTGAGGCAGGCTATCAAAGTTCTTTCGGCCCAAGGACTGAACTCAGGATTGGAGAAACTCCAGGGCTGCATTCTAGTGGTGGCTGGACCACAGTCAAGCAGGCATGGCCCAAGACACCAGCATCTTGCTGCTCAAAGCTGTTAGTGCTGGGAACTAAACCTTAGGGAAGGCATTTCAACTTTCTAGAACAGGGAAGAAAAGACACAATGACTGGGTTGGTCAGGGGAAAGGGGCTGGGGCTGGCAAGGAGGAAAAGCTATCTGGGGAACCTCAGCTGAGCTTCCTACAAGCCTTCAGACTTGAGGTTCTGTGCCCCTGTGCTATGGTTGCCTCTCCTGCATGTATCCTTGCCTTTCCAGGGGCATTAAAAATGAGCTTAGCCAAATGTCTTCTATGCTACCCCTATCTATCTCTCATTTCATTTCCAAGAAAAGTATTCTGAACATTTCTAAATGAGGCTGTACATACACCATTCCTGACTTAGGTTTGTTTATAGGTGATATAGACTACACCATCAAAATCCAGTTTTGTTTCTCTTTCTGTTCTTTGTTTTTTTAGTTTAGTTTAGGTTTTTTTTTTGTTTTGTTTTGTTTTTTTTTGGGCGGGGGGCAGCAAGGAAATCTAAGATTTTTGGCCAAGACTAAACAAAGCACAAATCCCCACCATTGGAGTTGCATTATTCTGCCCTTATCAAAGCATCACCTAGGGGCTATGCAGAAAGGGAAGTACAGAAAGGCAGGGAAGGAAAATAACCTTCTATAGAGTTCCAGTCTTAAATTGTAACCAGAAGTAGGAGCAGTGGATTAAACAGCCTTGTTTAGAAAAGCTTTTAATCTCTAATTTGGTTATAATAGCTATGTGTTTGTTATGAATATTGCTTTATAGATTCAGGAATTTCAGGTCCAGAGTTCAATGCTGTGAGCACCCAGCCATTATTTTCAAGAGCAGGTTTATCCTTGCTACAAAATATGAACTGGATGAGTCTGCTTAGGGCAAAATCCCCTTGTACTGCCTATCCAATTTTCTCCATCTTCTCTTCTGTGTAGGCCTCATGACTCCGGAAGAACACAAGAAATTTGACAGTTTGAACTCACTCCATAACAAGTTCTGGATCCCCTGTGTGTGGTTTTCAAACCTGGCAGTGAAGGCACGTAATGACGGACGCATTCGTGACAGTGTACTCCTGCAGGGCATCTTGAACGTGAGTGCTTGTGGGTATCACACTGTGATTTCATGAAGGCCTCTGCAGGTAGCATGGGATTGCTGGAAAGAGGAACAGAGGGAATCAAAGATTACATTTAATAAGTGCAATTCATAATATTCAGAGTACTTCAAATGCATAAATGCAAAAAATCCTGCCACAAACCTGTGAATCGTTATTGTTGGAAACTTGCATTGCTGAAAAACTACATTTCCAGAAAGCAATTTCTGTGCCAGATCCTGTAATCCATCTGGCACGGACCAGGTACAGAGCACCCATAATTCATGCTTTGATGTAAGACTAAACATTCTGGCGGATCTAGTATATTCACATATAGCTGAATACGAAAGCCCACATATGAGAGAGTTTGAAAAGTGGGGATTCGCTTATTGCAGCATTCACTACAAAAGGCAATGCAAGTACGGTGGCCAACAGTCCTTTCCTTCACTGAAACATGTTTTCCTTTCCTCAGGAAATGAACACCTTGCGCAGCCAGTGTGGGCGACTCTATGGCTATGACTGGATCAGTATTCCATTGGTTTACACTCAGGTGAGAACTGGATTGTAGTGTGCATTCTCCCCTTGAAAACAAGCAGACTTAGGGTGCAATCCTATGCAAAGGTGGACAATGGAAGGCCTGCAACTGCCAGCACGCCCCAACCAGCTCTCTTAGCTCACGCTTAAGCATGAGCCCTCCACTGATTTTTCAATTTGATTGAAATGTGAAACCCAAACCAGCAGGGGCCCAAAGCAGTTCCTCTATGAAGAAAAGCTATAATAGTTGCAGCTTCTTTATTTAGGAACAAGGGGGCGATCACACTGGGTAATAAAATTATGCATAGAGAAGAGAAAGCAGAGAGGGACGGGTTCACCCTTTCCCATAACCTAGGGCTGATCTCACAAAGCTGAATGGTGGGAAATTCAGGACAGATGAAAGGAAGCACTTCTTCACACAGCACAGAGTTAAGCTAAAGAATTTGCTACACCAGGCTATCATGACAGCCACCAACTTGGGCAGCTCTCAGGGGGGATTAGACTAATTCGTGCTGGAGAAGGTGATCAGTGGAACTTAGTAGGGATGACTCTTATATTGCCTCCACTATCAGAGGCAGTGTGCTTCCAGATTAAGTTTTTATCTTGCCTTACTCATGGGATTTTATCGGGAGACTAGAAGTCATTGTGTTCCACTTGTAACTCTCCTGCATTTTTCCATTACCTTGTCCATCCTTTTCCTTACTGCAGAAAATCCCTTAAGGAAAAAATGCCAGAAGTGTGGCACGGTTCCTTCTGCTGGCGAGCACTAGGAGACCTCAGCCTGGAAGCACCCACAATATGCCTCTGGATGCCGTTACTGGGGGCACAAGTGCCTTACGCATGTGCATCTCATACTCCCATAGGCATGTGGTTGGCCAGAGCAGGAAACAGGTTGCTGGACTAGGCAAGGCCTTGGCCAGATCCAGTGTAGCCCTTCTTGTGTCCCTAAAGTCCGTATGTAGCTGCACATAAACGCATTCCGTTTGAATCTCTCCATGATCTTTCCCCAGCTCAGTTACAGGTGGGTGCACTGCTTGTACAACCTACTGCACCCCTTCATGTTTAACCAGACCTTACACAACCTCCCCATATAATCCTTATTTAAGGATCCCATCAACACACATCTAGTGTGCAAGATAGTGTGGATTTAAATTGCAATGGGAACACATGTCATGGAGATACACAAAGCACCTTAGACACATTTCTGCATAAAAAGGCAGGCCATGTTCATGATTAATGACCTATGAGCCCATTTTCTCTGAGCACATGGCTGCTTTCTTCTCAAACATATCAAAACCTGCCATGCCAGCCAGTTCCACACCACCTGGATCACGCATGGGCCTGAGCCCTGGCAAAACTGCTTCACAGCTATTGGCACACACTTTGCAGTATTTGGTGGGATGGGCCTGTAAGTAGGGTGGTGGTTTTCTGCGGCAGGCACACCAACTGTGCTCCACCCAAACTGCAGACCTGACAGTGCCAATTTCCTCCTCTCTCTCTTATCTTATGCAATCCTAGGCACAGAGACTCATTAGCTAAGCCTTAGATAATGCTCTGTTATCTAAGAGTGGAAAGAAAGAGGATTCCTGTCCTGTCCCCCCCCCCCCACCGCGCATCATAAAAGTTAAAGGGAGGTGCATAAGAAACCTAGGATCAAAGGAAGATGATGGGCAAAGCCCTCCCCACAGGTTTTCTCCATGGGAACTGGTTTGGTCCTTGATTTCTTGGGATGCTGGCTAGAGTACAAAAGAGAGGAGACAACAAAGAGCCTTGTGGCACCTCAAAGAATAGCAAGTGTGTTCTGGTGTTAGCTTCCATGTAGCCCTCTTCACCAGATGCATGGGATATTACGGAGACACATATACAAGCATATAACAGCAGTGCCAGTGCATTTGTGCTATCAGCAACAACTTTATGGTGACTGACCATTGCTAATGACATAGTTGTCACTTTTTGCATTTAATTCCCGTCTTCACTATTTGTCATTCTTCCTCTATTACCAACATTATATGTACAGTATATAAAGCTGAAATTCTCCATGTTGCATGCATACAATGAAGTTGGTTATGGAGCCTTTCTATCTGAGATGTTTGTTGTGCACTTGTGATTCCTCACTCACAGTAGTTTCTCAGTACTTTACATGACTTCATCCTCTTCCAAGGCCTCTCACATTATTTGAAATATTTTCCATTGTTTTTGATTGAGTAAAGTCTGATATTATCCAGAAATGGTAGAGTGAGACCCTATTGTATTTGTGTAACTCTGCTGTTCCACAGCACAACCTGTTGGTTATGTTTTAGAACTTTTAGACAGGCAATGAAAGGAAAAACTCTGGGGGGGAGGGGAATGTAAGTGTTCTGATCTTAGTCCCACAAAGAATCCGGAAAGTGGCAGGTTAAAAGCTTCATGTAGAACAGCCCTTAGTCTGTAAAAGCTTATCCCAGAATAATTTTGTTGATCTTTCAGGTACTGCAAAATCTTGTGTTGTTTTGGTTCCACAAGTCTAACCTGGCTGCCCACCAGAAGTAGGAGAGAAGGATATGTCTCCATTCTTTCCACCGCCTGAGCAATGCTCACACATACCTGTGTTTCAGCGTCAGCTGATTTGGCTTGGGGCAGCCAGCCAGCCAGCCAGCAGTTGAGAGCCAGTGTGGTGTAGTGGTTAAGAGCATGGGACTGGGACTCAGAGGATCTGGGTTCGAGTCCCCGCTCAGCCATGGAGCCAACTGGGTGACTTTGGGCCAGTCACAGACTCTCAGCCCAATCTACCTCACAGGGTTGTTGTTGTGGGGATAAGATGGAGGAGGAGAATGTTGTAAGCTGTCTTGAGCCCTTTGTAGGAAAAAAGCAGGATATAAATCCAAAAACAAACAGTTGGTAGATGAGGAGGAGCCCAATTTAAGCTGCTCCATAGGCTCTCTCAAACATACACAGCAGGAAATAACCAGGGCTGAATTCAAAGGGAGGATTCAGCCACACAAGACATGTATCAATGGGCCACCTTATGCTGAGGACAACTGAGGAACAGGGACAGCCTGCCCCACTGCCCTGGGCCTGCTAAGAGGCCTGCTGCCCTCAAGTGTGGTGTGGGACGCAGCCCTGCCACCAGCGCTGAAGTGAGGGGCAGCTGCAGCTCCGGTTGGCTTGTGTGTGTGCACAGGGGAGGCTGCACCCTCTTGTCCTTTGCCTCAGGCAAAATGTCTCGGGTCAGCCCCAGTAAGGAGCTGTTATCATCACTTTCTTGCTGCACCTTCCAGTGGCCTTTACACTTCACAAAAACCAACAGCAAGCCAACGCACTGTCCTGAGTGGCTACCAGCCCAGTCAGAAACCGCAACATTTGCACCCTTCCTGATAACCGTGGCTGTTGTGATGAACCCAGGCTGTATCAGTTGTGCAGGGAAGGCATTGTTTATGCGAGCTTCACCCGTTGTAACAAAAGCTCTGTTGCCAGAGATCTGGATCAGCTCCAGCAAGATCAGAGATAGCGAAAGGCGGAGTGGCCAGGTGGTGCTGGAGATGTTCTCCCAGTGTCTTAAATGAACTGTTCCTCAAACGACAAGTTAGCAGCGGTTTCTTCCACCATTCCAGCTCCATCCTTTTGTTCACTCCCTTGCCTCACCTGCCCTGTGGGCCACCTGGAATTCTGCTTGCTGAGGCAAGCAGAGGAGGGGAGAGGCCCATTAAGTTTAAGAGCAGAAGGGTAACCTCCGGATTGCAGTCTGGTAGCCACAGTGCCAAGTATGCCTCTTGACCGGATAGCCCAATTTCCCAAACACCCACGGCCTAAAAGTGAGATGGCACTATAAACAGGAACAGGGAATGGAAAGAACTCCATCTGCTGGAGTTTTTATTTTAGGCCCAAGGCATTTTGGAGAATCCTTGTTAGAGGCAAATTTTTAACAAGTATTTGCTAATACAGCACATACTCGTGATTTCTATCGCCTGTGGCCCCTTATGTAGGCATATCTTTGTTGCAAATATGCCCCTGAAGAAGGATTTTCTATAATGAATTGGCCCTAAAATTTAAAACAAAACAAAACCAGCAGCAGTTTTCTCCTTCCTTTCCCTCTCCACAAGAAATCAGCTTTGCCATAAATACTGATCCCAAGCCAAACTGAGCCAAACAAAAACTATTGTTGCTTGAAAGGATCACATTTGGTTGTTAGATTATTAATGAAAGAATCATGGAAATTGCTGGTGCTGAAGTCTGTCTTCTAGTAGAGGCAAACTATATAGCTTATTATACTATACAATTTATTCACAGTCATAGTGATAGTGAATACTGACAACGGATATTCAGATGAGCCAAACTCTGAACCAGATTTCAGCTCACAAATGAAGAAATGATATGGAATATCCATGTCTGCGTCTGAAGAGCTTCCTCTTTTACAGTGCAAAGGTAGAGAAGGATCAGAGAGTGAACTATCGAATTCAAAGCCTAAAAGCATCAGTAGGGAAGGAAGTCCCAGAGCAGCTCTTTTGAGGAGGGCAGGGAGGGATATAAAAGCAGGCCAGAAACTGAGCTATTCGGACTCTTTGGGGCTTTCCAGACAACGATTCTTTTACGCGGGAAGAACCCAGCTTTCTCTTTGTGCTTTATTGCTCCTAGGCCTATCTAGAAATGTTTCCATCTCCTCGTGATGGAAGGGAGCTGGCTGCTAGGGTTGCTACTGGAGCATAGCAGTTCTTTTGAATGAGGTATATACCCAAGTGCTGGAGGATGTGGACAAAAAGTGAGTTTGTATGGGTGTAGTGGGGAATGGTTTAGAATGGATCTCCATCCCTGAAACATCTCTGACGCAGAGGTGCACATGATGTTTGCAAAGCCCCTTGCATGCACAGGCTTCATGTGACACCCTTGTATTCTTGGGGGGAAAGAGTTTTATTCTTTGGGCAGGCAAATTTGGGAGTCTGAGAAAACTTTTTGTCCCCCTACACCTCTCCCACAGCCTATGCTCCTGCTACCAAGCTGCTAAGTTCAGTGACAGCTGCAAACACCCACAATTCGTTGCCAAATTTTATCAGGAAAACACACAAAAAGTCTAAAAGAGCCAAAATCGTTGTTTTAAAGGCTGCATTTGGCCACGTTAGCATTTGGTTCACTGACGGATTTGGGCAGCAACCAGCTAATGTTTTCACTGCTGGCACTGCAAATTTTGGTGGCAGGTAGTGGAGACTGCAGGCTCCCCACTTCTGGGTTAGTGGCTCAAGCATGGAGAATGGAAACATTACAGAAGTGCTTTCTGGAGTGAGTCATGGCTCAGCAGTGGCTGCACCACCATCACCACCTCCAGTAAGCCAAAGCATCTCAGCAGGCCCTAACAGAGTCTCTTTCTCCAAGGTGGTCACAATAGCTGTTTACAGCTTCTTCCTGGCTTGTTTAATTGGTCGGCAGTTCCTGGACCCAGCAAAGAAATATCCTGGCCATGAGATGGACCTCTATGTGCCTGTGTTCACCTTCCTGCAGTTTTTCTTCTATGCTGGCTGGCTCAAGGTCAGTTCAAAGGAAAGAAAATGGATTTCCAGGATCTCTCACCATGGAATCAGTTTCTTCTTGCATAGCCAAGGCTAAAGTGCTGATCCCAAAGCTGTTTCATACATTAGATTATAGGGGAGGGACCTCACATCTGGGGCCCAAATCTTGCCTACTTGGGGCAGAGTTCTACCAATGGTCATGACTTCTTCCTTGATCCTTATGCTTTCCCTCAACCACTGGCCAGTGGTTCTTGGTATTTGCATGTTTTCTCCATTCTAAAAGTTTGAAATGCATCTCCTAAGGTTTGGTTAGTGGCAAGAAAAGCTTTAAGTTAAAATATGTTGGTATTTTGGGCCTGCTGCTTTTGCCTCCAGCCTTAGACACCATTGGAATGCAGCATCCAAAAATTCCTTTGAAATAAAATCTGGCTCTTGGGTGTATGGAGGTTAAAATCCCCTGGTCTAATAATGATCATAGAACCATAGAATAGTAGGGTCAGAAGGGGCCAAGAAGGTCATCAGGTCCAATCCCCTGCTGGTGCAGGATGCCAGTGAGGCCGAAACTACACGGTGGTGGCAGTCCCCTTATTGTAAACGTGAGCCTGCTCTTTTCCATGTGCAGTCATGGGGGAGGGGACAAGAAGGAAGGTGCTTGAAAGGGGCTTGCAAGTGGGACATGCTGCATCCTCTCCACCAGTTGCAGCTCTTACCTCTGCACTCCATCCCACCAGGAGCTTTTCCCCCAGATAGGCTCCAATATCCAGAAGTGAGCACTGTTCTCTTTTTAAAAAGGCACTAAGATGGGATCCTGCTGGAAGGCTATACATAGCAAGCAAATCCATGGATATGCCCCTTCTCGATGAAGTCCCAGCTCCCTTTGCTCTGCTCTGTTCCTCTATTTCTTATCCTTTTATCCCACTGACTAGACAAGGGAACCTTGATTTAAATATAATAGTGAAATCCATTTTCTCGGCCCAACTGCATCAGCCTCACAAATCTGGAACTGTATTTGGGTTATCCTTATACCGCTGATATTGCTTCACAGGTTGCTGAACAGCTCATCAATCCATTTGGGGAGGATGATGACGACTTTGAAACTAACTGGCTCATTGATAGAAATCTGCAGGTAAATTGCAGGGCTGCTGTGACAGGAATGGTGGGGCAGCCCTCAGAGGTTCTCAGAACACATTTTGATGGAACAGAGTACAGATCTGAACTGAATTCCGACTGGATTAAGTGTCTGTTCATTGCCACAATTCTACCTCAGCTGTTTGGTAACCATTCAAAGTTCAATAACCATAGCTCTGAAAATGAGAATCATAGCATGGTACTAGTCTTCCAGTCAAGCACATGCCTGTCTTTGCCTGCTGCTCCATTATCAATAAGGGCTAGTGTGCTTCTAACATCAGTATTTCAGCACATGACTTTTCCATTTCATTCTATACCTAGATCATTTCTAAATTCTGAAACTTTGGACCGGATGCCTCCCATGCTCATTTCTCTCTGAGTTTCCTCATGCTGTATTTCTTGCACTTTGATTATTGCCTGCCATTCATAAGCTCATGCTGTGTCCTACACATCAAAAACAACTAATTCTATTATGGCTCCTTCTTATGCAAGCCTGCACAAATTGTGAACCACTCAGCCATGATCTAAGCCAGGGGTCCTCAAACTTTTTGAATAGGGGGCTAGTTGAAAGGTCCCAGCAATGGGCGCGGGCCACCAAGGTGGTGCGGGTGGGGGGTGCGGGCCGGTGCGCACATTACGCACATGCAGAAAGGCAGAGGCATGCCTGCGCAGAGATAATTTTTTCCCAACAAGTCCAAAACTATCTCCCTGCGAGCAAGCCGGTGCCTCAAGGTCTTGGACTCCGGGTTGCTTGCTCCAGCTTGCTCGCCAGGAGATCCTTTTCTCCAAGTGAGTCCAAAATGATCTCCTTGCGAGCAAGCCAGGATCTTGACATGCGCGTGGTGAGCTATGGCAGGCCGGATGAATTGGCATGGCGGGCCGGATCCAGCCCGCGGGCCATAGTTTCAGGACCCATGCTCTAAGCCCACTACAGGCTCAAGAAATCTCATTTTTGCTGCCTGCCTAAAACTCTCCTCCCATATTTCCATCTCCATCTTATCAAGGCACTTGCAAGGCATGGTAACGGCTGCCTTAGGATGCCAGTCCATTATCATAAACGCTTCAGCATGCTGAACTGAAAAAGAGGAAAAAGTCACAATCATTTAGTTTCTTAAATTGGAACAGACCCAAAATTATTAGAACTAGATGCTTTCTCAGCAATGGAAAAATAAGAGCAAACACATTCACAACATTACTGCATCTGACATGTCCATCATCTCCTGTAGGTCTCCCTGATGGCTGTGGATGAAATGCACCAGGACCTGCCCATCCTGCAGAAGGATCCATACTGGAACGAATCAGACCCACAGCCTCCCTATACAGCAGCAACTGCAGAATACAAGCGGCCATCTTTTCTTGGCTCAACCTTTGACATCAGGCAAGTAAACCGACCTAAAACAACCACCACCAGCATCACCACTGCATTTCTATGCCATTCACAGCCAAAGCTGTCTGAACAGTTTACAACAATAATCATAGGCTCATACACTCAAGTCACCCATCCAAACCTGACAGAATCAGGCACTTCCGGCTATGTGGAAGCATATAAAAGTAGAACGGAGAGCTCTTCTGATCCAGGAAATGCATCTAAAAATGTAGGCCCTCACCTCTGGAAGCTACTGACAAAATTATGGTAGATTTTATAATGTCATATCGGTGGGGAGCTTTGCTAATAGTAAAATTAATGAAACCTGGAACAAAAATTTGCAGAATAAAATGTTCCTGTTCAGGGTTCCATCCAGTCCTGGCTACTCCATCCCATTCACTCTGTCTTACATAAAAACAGTCAAAATTGCATATCTATTGAATTGAGAACATTCCTCACTGAGTTGCTCAGGGCTTTTCCCTCTAGTTGGACTCCCCCCCCACCCCACCCCCAATCTTGTGCATGGGTGGGGCCATTTTGGTCTCAGAAGGATGCAGATTCAGAGAATGTGCTCACAATAGAGGATTAACATTCCTTCAGCGCTAATACCACCGGACTTTGTAGATCAACACCTACTCATGTGTATCACTTGGCTGTTTTGACGTGTTGCAAAGCTTTTTCTTGCTGTTATTATGGCTTCCAGGAATACCTCAATGATCATCCGAGCGGATCATCCGAGCGTCATATAGCCAGATTGTTTGTGACATGCTGCCAATCTCCACCCTTCTCTTAAGCTCCACAGAGCCTCACCTTGCAGTTTGCGGGCACCAAAGCGAATGCCTATTACCTCCCAGGGTTATCAAGGCACGGGCGGTATGGGAAGGGCGGTATCCCAAGCAGTGGATGAGCCATTGATCCACACCTCAGCCTCATCATCCCTGAGGTGGATGAACCCAAGGACTGTGCTATAGGTCCCGGGGGAAGACAAGCAACTTCTCACAGAGGTTGGCTTTTTCGTGCAAGGTTTTGATTTGCTGCTTTTGTGCCGTAAGACCCTGTGTGCAGCTACACTGAGCTGGGTCAGCCTGACCATAAGCAGAGTGAAGGGGCCATGATCAGGCAACTGATTCTGACCATCATGCCAGGGCAGCAAATTCTCTCTACTCAAGGTGCAGTGCGACACCCTCTCTGCAGATGCCCATGCATTCCTCAAGTCAGGGGCTCAGAGCAAGCCGTGGTTGTGATAATCTCTGTTGCCTTGAGAAGGCAGGTTTTGGTGGCCTGGAAAGGCAGTGCCAGTGGGGCATGTGGGCCAGCGTGGGGGCAGGGCAGGACGTGCGGGCACGCGCACTGAGGCGAGAGCAGGGCGCGCAACGAGGCGAGGCAAGGCAATGTGAGGCGTGCGCGGGTGCACGCGGTGAGGGGAGGGGAGGCGAGGTGGGGGTGGGCACGTGCCACGAGGTGGGCGCACGAGACAGCGGCTTGCTCACTTGGAAATCGTTTTCTCCGAGCGAGCAAACCGCCCACGGGGTGAGGTGGGCAGCGGCAGGTGTGAGTGTGGGCGCGCACGCGGTGGGTCCAAACGTGCATGGCGGGCTGGATAAATGGGCATGGCGGGCCGGCTCCGGCTCCCGGGCCTTAGTTTGAGGACCCCTGGCCTTGAGGAAGCGGAGGGAGGGAGAGGGGAAGAGGCTGGGACACCAGCAGGGGACAGCATAAGCCCCCTCACTGCCTTGTCTTGCCTGTACCACCCTTTTTCCTGTCCCCAGAGGCCCATTTGCAACCTCAGGGCAGCAGCTGCTGTGGTGCTTTCTGCATCCACTCTGAAGCAGGGAGGTGGGGCTTGCATTGTAAGCTGCCTAGGAAGGCCTTGGCAATTATAGGCAGTGTATAAATATATGTACGTAAATACGTAAATAAAATAGGGCTTGGCGCCTGGAGCCACAGCTGTGTGGTGGCAGGACCCTGGAGCTGAAGCTTCACCTAATTCTGTGCCCCCACAACAATGACTGGAGGCTATCAGATTGCACCTTAATGCATTATTGTTGTTTTATTTTACTGCGGTGGAGCTTGTAAAACTGCCTGCCTCGGGGTCAGAATAACTAGGTTCTGCTAGGCCCCTTGCCTTAGTTTTATAAGATGTATCCTTCTGTGTATCTGGGGGGATTTGGTATTATCTTATGTATATTTCACAGCTGTAGCTTGCTCTGAGGTTCTTTTTTTGGAGGTGAAAGTAGAGAGCTAGGGTGGTGTAGTGGTTAAGAGTGTGGGCTGGGACTCAGGCGATCCTGGCTCTAGTCCTTCCTCAAGCCATGGAGCCAACTGGGTGACTCTGGGCCAGTCCCAGCCTCTCAGGGCTGTTGTTGTGGGGATAAGATTGAGAGCAGGAAGAGGAGCATGATGTCATCCACTTTGAGTTTGTTGTAAAAAAAAGTGGGGGAGAGAATATAAAACTGACAGACAGAGAGAATGAGTGTGGAGGGGGCCATTTGCTAGGCTGTCTCATGCAGCAAAATGCCTTGGGCCAGCACTGGCCAGCCAACAATGAAAGTAGAATTGTTTACATGAACAAGTGCAGAGGAGTTTCTACTGCGACAGAGTCAGGGCTAGTACCAAGGGTTGGCATAGCCAAAGGCCCAACAAGGGTGGAGGACATCCCCATCCTTGCTGCTGCCGCCCAGTGCCTGCACCTTTCGGCCCACTAACTTAGATGACTGGCAATAACAGCATTGAGGGGATGCCACCGCTGCCGTCGCCTGTTGCTTTCGCTGCCTGGTGAGCAGGTGACGGCAGTGCCACAGCGGTGCAGCAGCTGATGACAGGTGCAACGAGGAGGAGGTAGGCCCTCCTGAACCAGGGAGGGCAATACTGAATGAAGGGGCTAACCAAGGATGTCCCTCCGACCCACAAAGGCTCTCCAAAACACTGCCCTGCCCCTGTAAGTTGGCGCTCAGCTCATGCAATGTCTTGCTTCCCTTCTCTAGCATGCAGAAAGAAGAGATGGAGTTCCAGCCCCTGGAGCAGATTAAAGAGAACGAGGAAGCCAACCACTCAACACCACTGCTGGGCCACATCAGCCGCTTCTTGAATGTCCAGTCCCCCAGTTTTACCAGGTCGTCGAGGATGAACCTCATGCGTCGGAGGAATGAGAACTTGCCTCCTTCCCCTTGCTATGTTTACCCAGATGTGGGAAAACCTGGGAGCCCCACCAGTATTAACCAGCAAAGAGGAGACTGCTCCTCGCTGGGCTTCAGCCCCCAGGATCTGGACAATGCAGCCAGAAAGCTGAGGGAGTTCGATGCCTTCATGTCGACGCCATTCTATGAGAGGCCTGGCTTCTACAGTGCTCCACAAACACCCATCAGCTCCATCCCCATGAACTTCCCATCCAGGCGACAAGGCCGCAAGAAGCCCCCTGCTCTCTCTAGTATCACTGCCTGTCCCACCTCCGTGAGGGACCATGCTGCCAATCAGTCGCCTTGCAAAGCGAATGATATGGACAGGAGTGAGAACTCCCTTGGTTCAGGAACTCGGGAAAGTTTTGTTTGGCCAACAGAGAAAAGCCAAGCTTCAGACTCCTTGGCAGTAACTGTCGAAGAGCAGGCAAGAAACACAGCCCATCGATCAAAGGAGACTTCTCCCCTTGGAAGTCCAGGAGGGCCTCTATCCTCAGGGGACTCAGCAAGTCTCAAGTTCCCTTTCTTTGCCGAGTCCCCAAGCTCTGAGATGCAGACCAATTGCAAGAGCCTGAACAGTCTGAAAGGCCATTGGCAGCCCCGGCCAACTCCAGACAGCACAGCCACTCCAAACGCAGACCACACCAGTTTCCTTCCCAGCTATGGCAACAGGACCCCAAGCAGCAACGGCCCTGCCACGTTCTTTCCATTCACACCACTGACATCCCCAGTGCTTGAGAGAGCCCATCTGAGCAAAGCTAATGCTGTCGTTGCCCCTCCCTCAGAGGCGTCCCCTGGAGGCAAGGAGCAGGATCCTCCAGCAGGATCTGGGATGCCAAGAGACACTGGAAGTGGAGGCGCCATCAATGCTTATCAGCCGAAGGATCAGCGAAAGGCAGCCACCTCATCACCCAACGATTCTGGCATCTCCCTAGCAGAAGGAGACTTGGTGGGACTCATGGAAGTGATCATGGAAACCAGTGAGCTCACAGCTGATGAAGAGAAGGCAAACTGAGGGGACTATGAGTTTTTCTGCTAGGATGTGGGGGTAGGCTGTTCTCTGGTTTTGCTTTTTTGTTTTTTTACAAATCTAACAAGCTGTGTTGGTGCTCCACCTTTTAGGGGCACCAGTTCACATGATATGAACTGCAAAATAAGTGAAAATGCCAGCACCCCAAGTTGCAACACTCATTTTGTGTGCATCTGGGTCCAAGAGTATGAAGAACACCCTAAGACTTGGAGAGCCCCTCTTAATAATTGGTGCCTTAATTCCAGCAAGCATGCAAACCATTTCAGAGTTTTTAAAACTTTTAAAAACTGTTTTGCTTTACTATTTGAGAGTACCAAAGAATTCTACTAGGTCACTGATGCTGGGAAATTTAATATATGAATTAAAGGTCAATTTGTGTGATTAATTTCTCCAACTATGCAGTGATTTCTTTCCCTCTCTTCCCATCCCTGAATTGCCTGCACTCAGAAACTGCTCTTGTGAATATTATCATCCCACTTTGCCAGTCTACATCTGAAGCTTGTCAGGAATCAGAACACCAGATAGATTCCTTCTCGCAAGATGAGACTTCCACATGGATCAGGACATGCGGCAATTACGCATGAACCTCTCACGCTGCAGAACGCAGCCCGAATGCGTTGCAAATGAGCAAATGCACTCCCTAGAGTCACGTCTGTGTCAAAAGGAGTATCAGTCTTGACTGTTTGCAGTGCAGAGAGCAGCGAGTCCCATACCATGTGCTACAAAACAGTGAAGTGCGGCCTGAAAGACTGAGTCACAATTCTGGATGCAACCACCGTTCCATGCTCAGCAAGGTCCTGTGTGGCCTTGATTGTTCCCATGTCCCCTTTGTCAGTATGTCATGGTCAGTACATGATCCTGGGAATATGAATTCACTGGAATCTCCCAACACAGGCTGCATTGCAGATACGAGGAGAGAACAGAAGGAGGTGTGCATCCCAGAAGTATCCCTGTTACCCCAAAATTGCCCTTTGCACTGACTGGGCAACAGAGAAGTTAGGATGCCAGGAAAGGATGTCAACTGCGCGGTCCCACATTTGCAAGGGAGGTGGATGGCCACCAATCCATTAGTAGGATATAGTTTAGAAGTGAGATGGGCCTCCAGTTGTAATACTGCGGAAAATGTGCCCTATGCCTCAGAAAACCAAGATGTTTTTGCTTTACATGCAAAGCATCTTAGAAAATAAGAGTATGAAAACTCAGGGGCTGGAAAACTCTTGCCTGATAAACACTCGTGTTTACGCCGGCTGCCTAGGTTAACCAGAGAACAGGTAATAGTGCAGTTTTTGCCAAGCTAGCACAGCTTGTATGCCACACAGGACAGCCTTGCACTACTGGCTGCAGCTCAACGAGCCTTAGCAAACAGAAAATGTCACCCATGCAAGAACTCATTGCAATGAGTTTTATGCACATTTGCCTACAGTTTTCTTTCTAAAAGGCATGTGACAAGAAAAAGCATCTCAAGAAAAAGTTTCAGTTCCTAGTATCTTAAATAGCATTTGTGGAAAGAAAACATAGCTGTCTAAAATACAAAATGCAGAAGTGGCTGTGCTTCATGTAAGCTGTCGGCAGACCTCAATTACCTGAAGTTTGCACTGGCCTGACTCTAAAAGCATTCAGGTAGATATGAAGAGTTACAGTTCGAGGTTGGCAACATCTGGAACATCATACTTCCTAGGAACCTTGAAGAGAATCCTCTATCCCTTCTCTACTATTGTCCTTTCACAGTGGCCCAATGCACTACTCAGTAAAACACATCCATTTCTGACAAGAGAATAGCCACCCTTTCAGTGGGTGATCTCTTAGAAGAAATTCATCTACCCTTTTAGGGTAAAGTTAGAATGAACGTAGATGAAACAGTCATAAACTATGCAACTCACCAAGAGTTTGATTAGGATGCTGTTTTGTTATTTTTGTCTGTTAAACCATCCACAAGACTACAGTAAGGGACCATCTAAAAAAGTTTTAAATAGAGTTCAGTAACAGAACACTCCTACATTGGGCTGGCATTTCCATTCAGAGTGTAGAGAAACCCCTGGCACACTTTAGAAATAAACAGGACCTTCTACATTCCAAATGTTGAGATTTTGATATAAGCTTACAGTGTCCGCTGTCATTCTGGTGGTAGTGGAAGAGAAAGAGTTCTCAACTTTTTTGGGTTAGAAACCTCTGCTCAAAGTTCTATGAATTTTCAGTAGAACCTTGCACCTTCCCAGAACTAGTGGATGCCACAAGTCAGGAAAACCTTCATGTGACTCTGGTTGAACTAGGATTCTAGCGCAGAGTTAAGAACACTGACTTGTAATCTCTGAAGGTTCTATGCCCTAGGAAAAAAAATCTGTGGTACATGTCATGCAACTTTTGAAAAGTCATTGCAGAGACGTCACACTAATAATTCAACCTCCAAACAAATTCAAGAATGAAATTGTCAAAAGGTAGGAGACAGGCATTTTTAAGTTGACCAAGCTCTCAGGTGCCCATCAATCCCCAAACAGAGAATTTCTGCAACTGAGTATGCTAGAAAAGCAGTTGGAGGCAAAAGAGGCCAAAGGCTCCTAAACCAGTACACCCCTTCCTGCTTCCCAATTGAATCCCTGCTTGCCAAAACTGCACCCAACTTGGTTTGGTTTAATGGGCAACAGTCATCAGTGACTTAAGAACCAGAAATGTAGAGGGTTCCATCCTTCCTGCCATTATGATCTTCTACCCCAAGGTCATTATAAGGAGGCCAACTAAAAGTAGCAAATAAGTTGACAAGTCTTGATTGAGAACCAGCTGTCTTTAAGCAAAGTCTTTGCTCAGATCTAGAATGTATGGAACGCTGCGCAGGTTATCACCCTCCCAGTAATTCTTTAAAAGATGGAGCTCATTTCTAGTAGTTACACCTGCTTGCACTTGTTGACAGCAAACCTACTTGTGGCTTTTCCAGGCAAGACAAGCTTGGCTGACTGAAATGCATATGCAAATTCAAAAACTTTGGCTTGCAGTACAGTTTAACTTGCACAATATTCAGGTAACGTTGTGGCTCATATACAGGGATCTCTAACTGTAACTGTGTGTCAGCTAAGAACAGACTGCTCCACACTGGTTTAACATCAGTTGCAGTATAATCCCATATGCATCTAATTCAACAATGCCACTAAATGCTCGCTCCCAATAACTGTCTACAGGGTGTCTAAGAAATTTTAGGTTCACAACTAAAATTCTGCTCTGTATTTGCATACTTTACTAACACTGCATTGCAGCCAACACAGATTGGAACCAAATCACTTTATTCTGTATGAGATACAACACAAAAGATCAAAAGTCAGTTTTTATACAGTTATGGACAATGTTAAAGATAAAACAAAAACATGCACAGTTGAAGATGATCAAGAGTCCCAAGAAAAGCCTTTGTTCCTGGGAGGCTTTTAGTTCTCATTGTCACTTTCTCCCAGGGTATGCTTGTCAAAGAGGTACTCTGCCATTCCTGATTTTGGTGCCCCCATCTTGCGCAAGTTGGTCACATGATCACCCAGTTCTTTGATGGATTTGACCTGCTCATCCAAGTAGTGAGTTTCAATGAAGTCGCATAACTGGAAGAGAAGAGAAGCATTAAGTGGATTACCACCAAGTCAACCAACTGCAAGTCCTCTATAAATATCATGAAATAACTCAAGCTTACTTGCGTACATCACAGACAAAGCTGAAGGCCAAAAAGTTTGTTTATTTATTAAAACTTTTCTATGCCGCCCCTTGCCGAAGCCTCGGGGCGGCTCACAACACAAAAACACAAAAGTTCTCTGTGGTTTGCCTACCATTTTTCCCCATGCAGAGGCAGAGTATTGCAAATGCCATATAAAGTGATAACAGATCAAGCAATAGAGGGTCAACCAGATCCAGGCCTGTGTACCCTCATCATAAAAAATGAAATTGTGCATCAGGCAATCCAAGTTCTGTACCAGGGAAAGCCAAATTCTGCTGCATATGCAAACTGTCCCACTTTTTTTGGGGAGGGGGGTAGGGCTGTTGGACTAGTCAAAAAGGAACATGGATCCTGAAGGTCCAAATGCTAAAATACATGAAAACCTCTGGCTTCCAATATTTCTGCATGCTTTACAAAACATACACCCAGCATGGGCAGAAAAAAGGGTGGAAAATTTGGTTTTAAAAGATACTAAATACGAGATTGACTCTATAAAGAGAGTCACAAGCCTGTCATGAACAGGACATTTTGGAAGAGCTTTATTTGGAGTCAGAGATGCCTTATGATATGTAAGAATATGGAAGGAGAAAGTCACACTGCCGAGTTTTCCATCCATTAACACATGACATGCGACCCCAAAATCTCAGCATGTGAGCACCTCCCCTCTCAACTTGCTATTTCAATTCTATACCAAGTCAGATTATTTATGACCCCCCCCTTGCAAAACTATCTTTAAATTTGTCTCTTTCTGTGTCTAAGAACAGGATACCTTTTGCATTGCTAGCTAAAAGTATCGTTTTATTAACTCTCACTTACATGGGGGTCATTCTTGTCAGTTGCCAGCTTGTGCAGTTCCAGTAGTGATTGGTTCACATTCTTTTCCAAGTGCAAAGCACACTCCATCGCTGTCAGCCCACTCTCCCAGTCATCACGATCTGGTTTCTAACAAAAAGCAAAGGACAATTTATCACATCAAGGCCGAGTAGGCAAGAATGAACAAAGAATCATTACATTAAAGAGTAACTAGTGGGATTATCACCAGTCCTAGGCCTTAAGCCAATACTATACCCTTCATCTTTCAAAAGACTTGGAATTCAGAGTCTTAGAGTCTTATTTACTGGTCATGTTCCAAGATACATCATCAACAGTTCCCAAAACTGGGAGAGAAATGCCGAGTAGTGTTATTGTCCCCAAGGCCCTAAAACCCTCTGGCCTGCTCTTGGATTGGCGGCATTCCACCCATCTCTTTCCCTCCAACTGCAACTCATAATAGGGAAAAAACCAACAAGCAACTACAGCATCAAGGGCAGTAAGCAGCCTGTTATACATCTTCCTGCAAGCCCAGCACTCAAAATCCAAGTATTGGTAAAAGAGTCTCCTGTGATCAGGCCTCCTCTAACTTTCTAAATGTATTTTTCCTTCTTAGCCCCCATCACTGAATTCCTACAGAATGCCTTCATCTGCTGATTAGAAAGGCTTCTGGTTTATTATATAATCACTACAGGATCTGCCAATGCTGCAGTTTCCATGGCAGCCCAGGTCTCAAACTGCATTTTCATCAGAACAGGAGTACATTAGTCTTGTACATATCCTTTTGCCAGCACCGAAGGGCACAGAATTTGGTTCTGATATTACCTCATCTCAGCAGTCTAAGTCCTGCCTTGATCAATTGGTTAAGAACCCCCAAAGGGTTCTTATATACTGTTCACATGAACTTACAAGCTATGTGCACTGTGCTTCACAGCTCACCTGCAAAACCTGACCCAAGGGCAAGCTATACGTTCCAGAAACCTGGCCATCCCACTAATGACTCTTATAAAACCCATGGCGCCCTGAAACAATACAGAACACACTGCAAACAAAGCAAGTCATGCCCAGTAGCTAGCTAGTCCAGCCAGTGGAGTGTCAGAATGACAACCAAGCAACTAGTTTTGAATGCTCCCTCATAACTTCCCACAGAGAGAAAACATCCATGTCTGGTCATTTTAGCCTCACCTTCACTAAGTGTCAGCATAATAAAATGAAACAGACCCGTTTTGTCCATACAGGAATGAGTTTTTTTAATATACAAGAAAACATTTGATTTTCGACCATCTTTTAATGCAACAGTGATGCATCATGTGGCTTTCCTAGGTTATGGACACCTGCCCTAAACTTTTTCCCCATATCAAAGGATTAACCACCATCTAAGGCCAGGTGTAAATTTTTTGACGTACTATATATCCTGACAGGTGTTTCAGCTCTGTTCATGGCTTCAATCTTGATCTTAGAAAGAAGCAGTTCTACATCTCTTGCAAGGCCACCTTCAATAGTACAACTCACCTTGATGTCATGTAGGAAGATGCGCCCGCCCCTCTTGTTCTGCAGCTTCATAAGTTTCTCTGCATGCTCGCGTTCCTCATGGGATTGGTGCAGGAAGTACTTGGCAAAATTCTTCAGGGCCACGTCATCACGGTCGAAGTAGTAGGACTGAAAATAGAATGAAAATAGTTGGAATACCTGATTCCCTGACAATCCCAATCCAACCATGACTGGGTTGTCATTTTGTCTGAAATGAGCACACAGGAACTTGCTCACTGACTGGCAATCCTTTATTCTCCCACCAAACATTTCAGAGAGCCAGTGTGGTATAGTGGTTAAGAGCACAGGAATGGGACTTGGGCGGTTCTAGTCCCCGCTCAGCCATGGAGCCAACTGGCTGACTTTGGGCCAGTCAGATTCTCAGCCCAACCTGCCTCACAGGGCTGTTGTTGTGGGGATAAGATTGAGAGCAGGAGGAGAATTAGGTAAGCTACTCTGAGCTCATTGTAAGAAAAAAGCAGGATATAAATCAAAGCAATAAATAAATCCTTGAAATGGCTATTTAACACTTTTTTTAAAAGTTAGGGTATGCTAAAGTGCTTACAAGACTTTAAAAGCTCTCTGCCTATATCTATCAGATTCTCCTATGATCAAACAGCTCTGTAGTGGCTAAGTGTCGCCCAGGACATGGGAATCTAGTAAACTTGATTCAGTGGTCCTGGTGAAGAACTGACACATTACAGATGAAAGGGAATTGACCAACTTACGGTCAATTCAGCAGCTTATGGCCTCTGAAGGAGCAGGCACTAACAGTCAGGATGACAAATAAGACCGACCAGCTTAGAACATAGCCATCATGGCAGCCTAAGCATCACCTGTATTTCCTTCTTGAGAAAATACTGTCCCAAGGCTGCTGTCATTTTGCTCACTTGAGCCATTTCTGAATTTTGAGTAAATTCCTCTAGCACAGTGGCATGCACACTACTGAATGTTTTGCAAGTCAGCTCCCAGCATTTCTAACCAGTAGTCAAAACAGTCTTCAGGGAAGTCAAAAACAATTAGATCCACCCTCTCATGTCTCTTCTTTAAAATTAATATCATAAATTTGAAAACATTCATTAAAAGAAAAATACACCTTTCACATGTATCAACTGAAATTAATATTCAAGTTTATGCTCAAACCTGCTCTAATACAGCTGAGATCTTGTTAAGCAGTTTATGACAAGAAACCAATTTTAGCAGATCTGGAGAAATCTCTTCAATTTTAGCAACCAGCACTAAGGATCAAGGCAATCTGGTTGTTTACAATGACTAGCATTCGTTTTCCTAAAGGCCATTCTACATTCTAATTAGAGTCAAAAAAATCCAAGGCAGAAAGAGTTGCCCTGCCCATTTTAGAACTATTATGACAGTCAGGTTTAATTATCAAGGCAAAATAAGAATTAATGTTAGTGGCTTGTAAGACAGAGCCATACATTTTCTAACATTTGCTTGGCAGCAAACTTGGTGAGAAACAGTCAAGACATGTTTGTCCCGGTCTAATTCAAGGTGCTGGTTTTAACCTATAAAGCCCTGAATGGCTTGGGACCAGGAGACCTGAAGGAGTGCTTCTTCCCTTACATGCCCTCACGCCCCTTAAGATCTGCGGGAGGGGCTCTGCTCCGGGAGCCCTCTTTAAAGGAGATGAGAAGAACAACTACCCTGCGCAGGGCCTTCTCTGTGGTGGCGCCCAGATTATGGACTGTGCTCCCTGGAGAGGTGCACCTGGCACCGAGTTTATATCCTTTTTGGTGCCAGGTTAAAATCTTTTTATTTAATTGCTATTTAAAAATCAATATTTTATCATTTACAGTCACTTTTTTGTTTTTATATAATTTTATGGAATTTGTTGTTTTATTGTTTTTAGTTGTACGTGCTGTGAGTCCTCCCGAGATGCCGAGGCATGTGGTGACTGCATATAAAAGTTTTAAAACAAATAAAATACTTGACCTTTATACCAAATCCTTAGTCCCACTGAAGATTCTTAACCACCCCACCTGAAAGCTATCTATTCTACGTTGGACAGACAAGCAAAGTTAAGGATTAACTGCTTCGCCAAAACTGTCTGGTCATGTTCAAATAGAATTACACAAACACTACAGTGAAAGCCAGTTCATGCCAAACCTTTTAGAAAGCAGGTCCAAGGTCAGTTAAAGCACACTCTTACCATAGGGATAAACATCAGAGCGTGTTCACATAAACAAGTGCTCCGTAGGTAAGAGCAGACCCAATACTGCCTCCTACCGCTAGGCAGAGCAGCCTTTCCCTTGCACTTAACATGGATCACCCAGTGATCGGCTGCATCACCACACCTCAAAGGCTTCCAATACATAGCCCGGATGGCACCGATGGCTACAACACACCTTTCACGTCAAGCAAGTCACTATTACTCGTTAGGAACTGCGCAATTCTCCTCTTAGAATACGCAAAACAGAACCACTGGAGTGCTCAGTATTAAAGCTACAAAGACGGCTGCGTCAAACCAAGAATTTATCTTGAGAAGCCTTCTCCAACTGGGTGTCCTTCCAACAGTTTTGGACTTTAATTCCCTTTAGCCCAAGCCAGCGTGGCGCATGGGAGCTGCAGTCCAAGCCGTCTGGAAACTACTACGCAGCAGCATGCAGGGAAAGAGGAGAAAAGAAGGCGTCCAGCGAGTTTCGAGGACTGGTCGGTAGGATGGGCCTTTTGCTACCGCAATCAGCACGCGCTGCTAACTCGCCCTCGGAGGAAGCCAACCTGGCCCAGAGCCATTCCAACAAGGCGGCGAGAGGCGGCAGGCCCTCGCTTGCCCAAAGGCACCGGGAGAAACGATCGCCCGAGCTTGTCTCGGCACTCGGCATAAGAGATTTCCCACCGCGCTCCTTACGCCTGGGACTCCTCCCTCCTCTTTCCACGAAAGCCCGCAGGAAAAAATAAATAAAGACGAAAACCGCCTCCAGCCGCACAGAGAGAAGGCCTCGCTCGGTCGCCCCCCAAGGGCACACATACACCGCACACAAGCACACATCCCATGCAAGCACGTAAACAGACAGGGGGCGCAGACGGCGAGCGAATCTGCCGCGGGCGCTTCCATTTCGCCCGCCCCCGCAAGGCGCTATCCTTCTTCCCGAACGGGGACACAGCGCTCTCCCTCCTCGAAGTGCGAGTCGGAGCTTACCATGCTGAGGTACACGTAGGACGCGTACAGCTCCAGGTTGATCTGGCGGTTGATGGCCGCTTCGCAGTCCTGGTGGTAGTTCTGGCGCACCTGGGAAGGAGACGAAACCATGGCAGCGCTGCGGCGGCACTACGAGGTGGATGCAACGAGACCTGCGGGCCCAGGCGGGGTGGGTTCCGTCCAATCACTGTTGAAGCAGGAACCTCCTCGGCTGGGTTTTGCGGAACGTTCTGAGCCCGACCGCCTTACGTAGCATCTATATATATAAACCTCCAGGCTACGTCACAAATAGAAGGGCGATAGGCCACGCCCACCGGAGAGCGGGAATGCGGGAAGGAGGGGATCCGGTGGAGAAACTGTTAGTCCATTCCCTCCCCTTAGGAGCGCGCAAGTGGAGTAAGCGTGACTCAGCGATTTTTGGACTGCTGTCGCTGCTCGGCGCACGCCACCTTGTCCGGGCAAGGGACAAAGAACCTTTCAGGCGCGGAAGATGCTGAGTCGCCCATTATATGTCGGGATCTTTACGCAGTAAAAGGAAAACCCGAATTAACCAAACGATTCACCTTGGAATGAAGCAATTCTGTTATTCCTGCCTTGACAAAACACGCGCGCGCGCATTTGGAAAGAAAACGATTACTGCCCAGCCAAGCAAATTATTCTTGGCATTCAATATGAAAACGTATTAAATTGTTCTGAAAACCAGTTCCGTCTATATGCCTGTTTGGTGACGGGTTCTTTGTAACGGAAAACGTTTTATGTCCCTACAATCAAGTCCGGTCCAAAACCTGTCCCAAAGGACTACTTTTATTTAAGGTCAATTAATGTTTTTCTTAAAATGTTATATTTTTGGTATTTAATTTTTAATATTTAAAAATGCAGTTATATGCATATTCAGATAGGAAAAAAAATCCCACTGCAGTTCTCAGAGGGCATACTGGTCTTTTCCCTGCCTAAACATGCTTTGAATTGCACCCTAAGTAATTTTGAGCAGCATGAGTGATGACCTGCCCAGAGGCTAACCTAAAGCTGTACCTTCTCTTAGAACAGGGGTCTCAAACTTGCGGCCCGCGGGCCAATTGCTGGGACGGGCGGGGCACGGGGGAGGGGCCCCGCGGCCTTCAAAGCGCCGTGGGATGAGCGGCCCACCCCCACCACCGTGGTGGAATACTTGCTGTGGCCCAGCCTCACCCAGATGCTACCTCCAGCGGCCCCCAGGTAAGTTGAGTTTGAGACCCCTGTCTTAGAAGATCCAGCGGAAGCTCGTGATTCTTAAAGAGGTTTGCAGTCTTCCTGTGAATACAGGCAGTGGACAACTTGGTTGTTGGCAGTTCAAGCTTATTGGGGATCCCTCTGAGTGGTTATCTTGGTCTGAAAGAAAAGTACTAAACTTGCCAATTTTTACACATATATAAAGAGTTTTGTCAGTGCTGAGGTATAAAGGGGCAGATGTCTATTTTTTTACACTCTGTTTTGTTTTGCTGAAAATAGTATTCTGTTTTTATCTGTCTCCATAGAATCATAGAACAGTAGAGTTGGAAGGGGCCATGAAGGCCATCAGTCCAACCCCTGCTGTTGCAGGACACCATGTTACACCATCCCGCTCAGATGGCTGTCCAGTTTCTTTTTGAATGTCCTTAGCATGGGAGAGCCCACCGCCTGTAGGCAGGTGGTTCCACTGTCGTATTTCTCTGACAGAAAAACCTTTCCTGATATTATGTTCTCCACAGGAGAACAACATACATTTACAGAAATGTTATACCTTCCTTTATTTTATAATCATATGTTTTTCATCCTCAGCTCCATGGAATATTTTGGTTCCATGAGCAACTTCTGTGAATTTTTTTTATGTACCCGCCTCATTCAACCATACTGAATCATATAAAACAATTAATAGAAATGTTGAATAATGTGCCTGTGAATTATTACAAAACTTCAATACTATACTGGGTATTATACATTTTGTATTTGAATTTTTTAATTGTTAAAAATTACTTAATACTATTATTTGGTCAGGTGGTGAGAAGAAGGTGTTGAATTCCTTGGAATATCACAACACTGCAAGCTTAAAAAGAGGCGTGAAACTGTTTTTTTAGAACTGTCCACATTGTAATCATGCTGCTCTGTTTTAACAGAAGCCAAAGACTGCATACACAGTGTTCATTGTATATATAGCAGGCAGCTACCCAAAATGAATGAGACCCTTCTGTGAGGTCTGGTGACAGGCTCTGCCAAAGAATGTTTAAAGCTATAAACCAGAAATGATACATTTGCTTAAACATGCTAGAAAGCACAGTTCCATGTGAATTTGCTATTTAACTATGCACTTTTTATGACCACCCTCAGCATCCTTTTTCAGAATTTCAGAATCCAAACAAAGTTGTGAAATCAGTTCTTAAATGAGAAAAGTTTATCTCAGTCCTATTGATACAGTTGGCAGAAAAGCTGCAGAATGTGGAATGAATACAGTACACACAGTAGAAAAGAAGCAGTGAGAAAAAACCATACTTATTAAATAGGGTGCCCTTTAGGGTGATGAATTCCCTTTGGCAGCTTGTCTTGCCAGGTTGCCAACAAACTGTTATTTCAGAATGTTGCAGCCTAATAGAATACAACTAGAATATAACAGATGACTTTTACAACTGAATGGGACTGAGAAGCAAATGAAGGGGAGGGGGTGAAGGAGCAGACTGGAAGAAATTCTAACTAGAAAGAGTTATTCTTGTAAAAAAGAGTTTTCCATAGCATTTTTGTCAAGATGATGGGATCTGATCTTTTTTCCCCCCACAAGAGTGATTATTTGAGACAAGGATGGGATTCCTCTCTAATAAGGTTTATCTGATCTTTTTCCTAGCCAGGATGGTCTTTTGAAAATCTCTTGCAGAAGATGTGTGTTTTTATTCCAAAAATGTAAACTGAGAAATAAGCCCAGCTGTGTTCATTGGAGCTTATTCCATAATAAATGCGTTTAGGATTTCAGTATTAAATTGCATACAGTCCTCTAGATCAGTGGTCCCCAACTTTCTGCAACATGGAGGCTGCATTATAGTGCCCAATGCCTAAAGAGGGCACATCTTAAATCAAAATGTAACAATATTATTATCCTACCAATTTCAGTATTAAATTGCATACAGTCCTCTAGATCAGTGGTCCCCAACTTTCTGCAACATGGAGGCTGCATTATAGTGCCCAATGCCTAAAGAGGGCACATCTTAAATCAAAATGTAACAATATTATTATCCTACCAAGTTAGATCAAAAGTAAGCATTAAGAGGTCAATAAATAGCCCAATGTTAACTGGAATGCAATCTATTTTGGAACAATATTTTACTGTGCTTTTATATAAACGTGCTTACCTAATTAGTGTGATTTTTGTGGCTTTTTTCTGTTAGCCAAGGCATTAATGTCTAAGTCATAGTTTGTGACAGACACCTTTAAAATGCCATGTGAATGTTCATCTGTAAGTCTTGACCTACACTTGGATTTCATAATTTTCATCTTGGAAAAAATTTTGTTCACAAATGTGGTGCCAAACACTTTCCTTAGGTTGATAAATGTATCAGGTAGACCACATATCCAACCTTTGTAAAAGTCTAAGATGATCACTGGTTTGCAAATCAATTGGTTCTATCTGAAAAAAGTTACTTGCCTCTCCTGGTGCTACTTCAAATGTATTTTGAAATGCTCTTATTTCCTGTTCATGCTTATGGCAATCAATGAATCCGTTCTGGAATTTCACCTGAAACAGGTTCAGTGCTTTGTCTTTCAACACTGAATTGTAATTTCCCATCCTTCTCATATTTTAGTTTATTGTAGCATGAGAAGTTTCAAAAGTTATTTTCACTAACTTGTTTCACAAAAATGTTGAATTTTGCTTCAAAAGCTTTCAGTTCAAAATGCATACCACATACAAGCTTTCCTTTCCCTTGGAACCTTAGATTCAGTGTGTTCAGATGCTCTGTGATATCAGTTAAGAAAGCCAAATCAAAAATCCATCCAGGGTCAGAAAATACTCCTTGAGTTTTTCCTTTCTCCTAGAGAAACAGATTAATTTCATGACAAAGACTGAAAAAATGTTTGAGGACCTTGCCTCTGCTAAGCCACCTGACTTCTGCATGGTACAATACTGCTCCATATTTTGCATCTAACTCTGAGAGAAAAAAAATGAAACTGATGATGCGTAAGGCCATGATGCCTGATATAATTAACATTGGATACAACAATATGCATCACACTTTCCCAGTGAAGAATCTTACTACCCAAGGCTTGGTGATGGATGATGCAGTGAAATTGCATGGAAAATACACTGCTTAATTTCAGTATCTCCTTGTTGATTCTTGCAACTATATCAGTTTTACTTCCCACTATTTTTCTTACACTATCAGTTGTAATGCTTTCAGTTTATCCCAACTCAGATCACTGATTCACACACCTTCAAGAATATGTTTTCTGCAGTTGTGGTGTCTTTCAGACTCTGTAGTGCACACAATTCTTCTCTAATTCTGAAGCTGGAAGCTGAAGCTCTGATAAACATTAGTAGTCGAGCAGTGTCTGTAATGCCATTGCACTCCTCTAATGGCAAAGAGCAGAAATCAGAACTTTTTGCCTTGACAATCAGTGGCATATACAGCTCTTCTGATTCTTCAACATGCCTGGTGATTGTAGATTCAGATAAAGACACAAATAACACAAAATACCTTCTCAGGGCACATTTCCTCCTTACTTTAACCATGCACTTCTTAACAAAGTCACCATCCATGAATGGCCTACCACTCTCAGCAAAACATTGAGCAACATGCTAGCTGACCCTCACAGTTGACAGGTTCACCTCATGCTTTCAAAAACAAATTTGCTGCAAAAACATCGATTTATTAAGAGAATTTATCTTGTTCGCTCCTACCTCTCCTTTTGATATATTGAGTAGTCCTTGTGACAGGATTCAAAATGCCTTTTAACATAGTACTCCTTTAATAATGAGAAAGTTTCAGGACTTATCAGGCAAAATGTTTTATCCTTGTTTAAAACAAATTAGTAGCCCTGAAGGAGCCTGATTAGCTGAACTACAGCCATTTGCTTTTGAAGAGAAGGAAAAAGAATGTTGATAAAGGGAGACGAGGAAGTAGAGAGTGAAGAAGACCCCCTACATGAGTTCGGGCACGTAGTGATCAAGTGATCACTCAGCCCCTGTGATGGGATTGGACGTAGATTAGCGCCTGCACGAGGTCAGGCCTGCAGCAGACTTGCAGAGCCCGCAAGGGGATTGGGTGAAGGAACAATGGGGTGAGCTTGAATGGAAGAAGGCAAAGAATAAGAAGGGTTGGTGGGAGGACTGGCGGGTGTGTTGCTTCCTGCCTGCATGTACCGAGCGGACACCCAGTTATTTTGCTCAGTTGAAACTGAACGAATCTCCGCCTGACTGAACCTCACTGACGCCTGGTTTGGTGGGTCTTTGGTCACCTGGCTACATGGTGTTTATCTGCATTTTTTCATTTCTTTGAAACAGCGCTTTCTTTTAAAGACATCATCTTACGGATTTTTTTTTAGCACAGCAGCAGTTGCAGAGTTTCAGTAGCATGCTTGAATAAATAAAAAGCATGAGTAGTTGTGGGTGCACAGGCTAGGAAAATTTTTGAAAAAATCGATTATGAATCTGACCTTCCAAATGGCTGAGTTGCAATCCTAAGTCATTGACTACTATGAGATCTTTTTCTTAAGAAACACACTGCATTGAAGGTTTAAATCTACACATGATAATTCTTAAAAATTGGGGGCAGGTAGAGAGAAAGAGTGAATGAAAGGGCAGCCTCTCACCCAGAGCAGAGGATATGCTATTAAGTTTGCTTCAAATAATATGCAGGGTGCCCTAAACATCACTGCCTGCCAGCCAAGCCTCGATCATGAGAAGCGAAATGGCAGCTGGGAGGAAGGGAACTTGCCTGGAGGAAGATGTGGGGAGGGGAATCTCGAATGCTTCCCAGGCCAAGGGCCAGGCACTCCTCCTGCAATCACAGGTGCATGAGCACACTCCTGGCTGCAGTGGGTGGTGGAGGAGAGATAAAAGCAAGCAAGGGGGAAAGTATGAGCAAGCGGTCCCTGTTGAGCAAGGAAGCATGCTTTTGCCTGAAGCAGCGACCTGCCAGTAGCCTTGGAAGCCACTTGACAGCCTCGATGGGCGGAGCCTCTAGAAATGTTCAGCGTGCAATATACTTTGTACCCTTTTTGCAAAAATCCCAGGCCTGTTACCTTCTTTTTCCTGCCTTTTTTGCAAAAGCAGGCCAGATGTCTCCTGTACCCATCCACACAGCTGCTTGATCTTCCTTACACACATAAATAGCCTTCAACATGGTTTTATTTTCCCATTGTTTTAAGACCTGACTGTTTTAAATTGGGGTTTTATTATTAGCTAAATTTTAGGATGCTGGGGGTGGGTGCTTACATTTTGTATTGTTAAACTGTCCCGAGACTTCGGTAATGGGACGGTCTAAAACAGTTTTAAATAAATACATATATGGAGAAGGGGAGTGAAAAAGCTGAGTGGTACATGCACTGGAGCTCTGCCGGCTAGCAAAGCACCCAGGATGGGCAAAAGTCTGGACGGTAAGACCAAGAGGGGCTGTCAGAAGGAACTAAGGGGACCAGAAGAAACAATGCTGCTATTGTGTTTTTTGTAAGAAAGGGACAGCAAAAGCAGCAGTGGGTGGTGCTGCTTGAGGCAGGAAGAACCGTGTGGGTCTGAGGGAAAATGCCTTGCGATGATGGCAGCAAACAAGCAGGTTGGAGGGCTGCACAGAAAGAGTGGGGGGGCAGGCACAGCTTGGGGATCCTTGTTCTAGGTTTTTCTGTTTGACTGGGCTTCCAAAATACTGAAGTTCTTTCTGAGATTAGCATTTCATAAGCATTGCTTCAACTTTTTGGTCTGAGGTTTGTGTAAACTTTACACTGTAAAGCAAAACAGAATTGTTACTCAGTGAAGAAAGGAGGCTGGGATAAATTAAGAATAGGTTTTAATTTCTGTACTCACAAAAGGGGCAACTTAACTTGCAGAAAGTAACACAATGACTGAGCAACAGAGGAGCCATTAATTGAGCCAGGAAGCCTGTCTGAAGGAATGTGGAGGGGAGAAAAAGATAATTGGCTTGAAAAAAGTTTGCTACTTCCTATCTCATGCTCCTGGTAGTTTTACGAGATAGGTGGGCGTGGGGCAAGGTCAGAGAGGAGTGAACTAGTGAACTCGTAATTATAAGCACACAGGTGTAATAGCGCACACACCCTGAATAAACAATGGGCTAATTATAATGCACATGCAATGTATGTAGATGTATGTAATGGGATGAGACAGGAATTGCATGAAGCAAGTGGACAGAAAGGCTGTGAACACTCCAGTACCCAGTAAATGGGGAAAAAGGGGAGGCTTCTTGCGGACGGGGATGGGGAATACAAAGAAATGGCGAGCTATGCTTGGTGTGCCTAATTGCTTGGGGCACCCATATTGCAAAATGTATTCAATAAACTACTGCTGCTTGGAATTGTGCCGTCTGGTATTGATTTTTTAAATAATTATTCCATGCAGAGGTAAATCCACTGCTCACAAGGTTATTCTTACATTGCATTTATATCCTGCCTTTCGCCTTCTTGCAAGGAACCCAAGGTGACTTCCAAAGTTTCTTCCGCTCAGTTTTATCCTCACAACAACCACCTTGTGAGGTAGTTAGACTGAGAGGCAGTAACTGGTCTAAAGTCAACCAGTAGGCTTCATGGCTGAGTGGCAATTAGAACCTGGATCTTCTGAGTCCTAGTCCAGCTCTAACTGCTATACAACACTGCCTTTTTGCCCAGCACTGTGAATAGAGAGCTGTGTACTTTTCAATGGCAGCTGGTGCTCATTGGAGCTGGTGGGGCCAAAGGCAGGACAAATATTCTACTGAAAATGTCAGAGGAGGGCAGGCAACCACATGCCGTATATTGGTGCAAATGTACTTTTTTGGGGGGGGGGATTCTCTGCTACAAGTGAGCGGGGGAGAAGTGGAGGGCTGCCACACCATTTGCCTCTCACATAGTCACTTCTGCTGCTTGTGGCTTCTGTACCAAGACTGAAATGGCACTGATGTCAAAGAATCAAGCCTCACCTTCCAAGCATGTTGACAGCAGAATGGTTGCAAACTGGTTGGGTTTTATAAAAGGCTGCTGTTCAAAATTAATTGGGGCAGATGGAGCACCTGGTAAGCCAGGCCTCAAGCCAAAAAAAGGAGAGATGAACTCAAGTGCTGAGTGCTTTCTTTAAAATTAAAGAGCAGTCTGGTATTTATGTGATATACCTGACAGACTTAGGATACAGCTGTTCCTCAGAAACAACATTTTCCCATTTTCAAAACTGGAGATTCCTCTGCCTTCAAAGGAAACGCCTCCAAGTAGGAATTGGCCCCAACTGATATATAAAGCTTAGACAGAGAGGAGGGGACAGTTGAAAGAACTAGGATAGTCTAACAACTGTGGGTTACTTCTGCTTAATTGACTATGCTAAAGTCTTTGATTGTGTGGATCACAACAAACTTGTGGCAAGTTCTTAAAGAGATGGGAGTACCTGACTATCTTATTTGTCTCTTGAGAAACCTATATGCGGGTCAAGAAGCAACAGTGAGAACTGGACACGGAACCACCGATTGGCTCAAAATAGAGAAAGGAGTTTGGCAAGGCTGTATACTGTTGCCCTGCCTATTTAACTTATATGAGGAGCACATATTGAGATAGGCAGGGCTAGATGAATCACCAGTTGGAATTAAAATTGCTGGGAGAAATATCAACAACCTCAGATAGGCAGATGATACCACTCTCATGGCAGAAAGTGAAGAGGAACTAAAGAGCCTCTTTATGCGGGTGAAGGAGGAGAATGCAAAAGTTGGCTTGAAACTCAACATTAAGAAAACTAAGATCATGGCATCTGGTCCTCTCACTTCCTGGCAAATAGATGGGGAAGAAATGGAGGTAGTGACAGATTTTATTTTCCTGGGCTCCAAGATCACCGCAGATGGGGACTGCAGCCAAGAAATTAAAAGACGCTTGCTCCTGGGGAGGAAAGCTATGGCAAATCTAGGCAGCATACTAAAAAACAGAGACATCACCCTGCCAACAAAAGTGCATATAGTCAAGGCTAGGGTTTTCCCAGTTGCAATGTATGGCTATGAAAGCTGGACCATAAGGAAGGCTGAGCGCCAAAGAATTGATGCCTTTGAATTGTGGTGCTGGAGGAGACTCCTGTGAGTTCCTTGGACCACAAGGCGATCAAACCGGTCAGTCCTAGAGGAGATCAGCCCTGACTGCTCTTTAGAAGGCCAGATACTGAAGATGAAACTCAAATACTTTGGCCACCTAATGAGAAGGAAGGACTCCCTGGAGAAGAGTCTAATGTTGGGAACAATAGATGGCAAAAGAAAAAGGGGATGGCAGAGGATGAGGTGGCTGGATGGAGTCGTTGAAGCGATGTGAGCTTAAGTAGACTCCAGGGGATGGTGGAGGACAGGGAGGCCTGGAGGAATGTTGTCCATGGGGTCGCGATGGGTCAGACAGGACTTTGTGACTAACAACAACAACAAATAACAGCTGTGGGTTAGGCAGGCAGGTGGAAATCTGAGGAGGAAGCAGAGAGAAGCCTCAAAGGGCAAAATGACCACATTCTGGAACAGGAGTGGGGTCCAAGCAAACCCACTGCATGCTGCTCTTGTGCAGAACAGTGCCACATCAAGGCACCTTTAGGGTCCTGGCTTCCTTGTGCTGAACATGTGACTGCAGGAGCGGGGTCAGGGCGTGCAGCAGTAGCAGAGGGAATGACTGGCTGCCAGGGGTGTGCCAGAAACGGGGCCACCTCCTGCAGCCACTTGGCTCTCTCTGGATGTGCAAGGGAGCAGTGTGGGTGTATGAGCGTGGCAGGCGCAGCGTGTGCTAGCTGGGCCTCTCTCAGGCACACATTTATGAAGGGGCCCCAGACATGCCCCAAGGGGCCCCTGATGAAGCTGTGTGAATTCTGCCTGGTTTGCCCAGGATCTCCCTCACGTGGACGAGTCCTGTGCTTGTGCATTAGTAGACTGGTAGCTCCCTTCTGCAGGCATGCATTGGTAGGAGCATTGCTGCCAGCCTGACTGCACTCATCCTATTCTCCTCCTCGACACACGAAGGGGGTTCAGGTGAACACCTCTGCACAGAGAGACCACTAAAGGGAAACCTGGAAGCTGGGGCCAAGGAGAGGTGAGGAGACCAGGACACTATGGAAGTAACAGAATGATTTCCCCATCATTATGTGAATTAACTAGCCAAATGCTTGGCTGCAATTCTCTTGGAAAAACATCAACATTCTAGCCACTCCCTGAATGGCTTTGAGTAGCAGAGCACTACATAAGGTGTACTTTAAGCTCCAAGAAGGAAACAATTTTTAGGTGGCTAATGACTGTTTGGTTTTGTGGCTTGTTTTGAACATGATAACCTGTCATCCAGGCAGCAGTAAGAGTACAGGCTTCATTGAGCAAGTATGAAGGCTACTGTTTTTAAAAGTGTATAATTACAACAGGGAATGACTTCATAGAAAATTCAGAGACTGTGCAATGAATTGCACAGGAACCTTGTGTAACAATGAGGAAAAGCTACACCATCAGCTGTTTTTTTAAGTCTCTAAGAAAAATAATAGCAAAATGTTACAACATATTAGAGTTAAGCAGTGAACTGAGTAAGAAGGAAGCAGAGCTGCTCAGAATAAACACATGACTAGAGTGGGAAGTGCTAGAAATACTACAGCAAGGAAAACCCAACAATTTGAGCCATTTATTTGCTCAGTGAGCTGGCTTACGTGATACAGAGGCATGTTGTTAAGAACGTGTGTGTTATTGCATTGCAGAATTTCCTTGACGTAGGTCCGGGCTTGCCTGCCACAGTCCTTTACTGGGAATAAGAAGCTATAGCCGCCGGTTTGGAAATCCCAGTACCAAACCACATTATGTTAAAGTGTGTGGCTGAGATTTGGGGGAATTTTTTTAGTCTTGTGTAGACATGAGGCTTCGGCAAGGGGCGGCATAGAAATGTTTTAATAAATAAATAAATAAATAAATAAAATGTGCAACCCTGATTTAGATTGGGAGGGACACTCTGGGAGGGAAGAACGTCACCCCAAAATCCTGCTTCCATGGGGGCCAGGCTTTTTTTGGGATGGACGAAGGCTTTTTTCTTTTATTAATCCCTGTTGTGTGTAGGGATGGCATGAGAGAGCCAGTGTGGTGTAGTGGTTAGATGGGCACCTGGGAGATCTGGATTTAGTCCCCATTCAGCCTCGATGCTTGGCTCTAGTCACATACTCTAATGTATCTCACGGGGTTGCTGTTGTATAGATAAAACTGGAGTGGGGAACTATGCGAGCTGACTTAAGTTCCTTGCAAGAGGAAACAAGGGCAGGTTATAAATGCAATGTGATAATTTCAAGGGCAGAATGGATCATGGAGGCTGCATGTACTAGTGTAAAGAGAGAGAGAGAGTTGCATATTACACTATTGCATATCAGTTGCATATTACACTATTAGCTCAACGTGCAATTTGGCACCTAGTATAGGAACTACTAAAGTCAGAAGTCAAGAGGCACTTCAAAAATTTTCAGATAAGAAAACATTGTGTCTTATCTGAAAGAACAGCATTATTCCTGTTTCTAAAATTCTCAGAAACTTGTCAATCAGGAGGGCCACATTTAGTTCTCAAAAACAAGTATACTGTTGAAAATGCTGGCCTTACACTCAAGTTTTCCAGAAAGTAAGATACCAAGCAAAACAAAATGCACAGAATGCTGTTATTCCAATCATATTTTGTTTATTATTGTTCATGTTTTGTAGCTGGGTTAATTTGGGGTTGTTTAACCCCTGAACCACACTGCACTCTAGCTTTGCATACCACTCTCAACAAATACAAATGGTCCAATCATAGGCTGCTGATTGAAAACATGTGCCATTTAAGCCATGGGTTATCATTAAGTGTGAACTGGCACAAAGAATTGCACATACTTCTTGGCCTTCATGGGATATTAATGCATTTGGAATCCTCCTGTGAGGAAGAAGCATTTTATATTGTGTTATGTATGCCTACTCATAAAGACGGCAATTTCTTATGGAGGGAGCAATGCCAGGCCCACGAGACATCATCTGAAGGGTCAGATTTGTTTGGATTAATTCCCTTTTCCAGTGTAGGAGGCAGCTCCCTTGGTTCAGGGGATCAACGATCCAGTCCATCTCCACCAGCAGTAGCAGCAACAGCAGAACACAAGAACAGCCATGCTGGATCAGACCTAAGGTCTATCTAGTCCTGCACTCTGTACACATGGTGGAAAACCAGCTGTCCACAGGTTTACTCAAGCAAGATGGGTGCAAGACCTCCTGCCCAAGCTCCCCAGCAACTGGTGCATGCAGGCAGGCCACATCTGGTCAAGGGGGTTGCACATAGCAAGCAAGGCTAGGAGCTCTGATAGCCTCCAAGTAGATTAATCGGTCCAATCACCTTCTAAAACTACCTAGATTGCTGGCCATCATCACTTCCTGTGACAGCGAATGCCATCGTTAATGCATCATATGAAGTACTTCCTTTTATCTGTCCTAAATCTTCCATCAATCAGCTGCATGGGATGACCCATGCATTATTCTAAACACTCCTATCACGTCTCCGCTTACTTACCATTTTTCTAAACTTTTGTAGCCACTCCTCACAAGGAGCTCCAGCTCCTTGGTCATTTTAGTTGCCCTTCTTTGTACTTTTTCCATCTCAGTGGCGTCCTTTTTCAGGTAAGGCAACCAGAATGGAACCCAATATTCCAAGTGTGGTTACATCGAAGATTTGTATAAGGGAAGAAAGATTTCAGCATTTCTACTTTCTATTCTATTCCTAGTTCTGCCTAGCATGGACTTTGCCTTTTTCACAGCAGCTGAATTTTCATTCTTCCAAAGATCCATTTCCTGTTGAGTTACTGCTAGCTCAGATCCCATCAACCTCTACTTAAAGTTGGGATGTTTTGCCCCAACAGCTGGTATGGAAAGAACTGAGCTGTCTGAAGGGGGAAGGTGTTTCAGTACGCAGATGTGAGGAAAGGATGGTCGTCTCCACTCTTCCTCCACTCAGCATAGGATGTCTAAAGACCTCCCAGTCTGGAGTCTTACTAACATCACGATAGAACTGCACCCACATTCAAGTGTTGGTACAGTGACCTTCAGCAAAAAGTGTGGGTGCCAGTGACCTTCAGCAAAAAGCTGTTGGAAATTTCTTTGTGTTTCAGCGTTTGCAACACATTTTGGTCCCAACAAATAAATGCCAATTTCATACTTGGAAGCTTTGTTTTCGGTGTAATGAACTTTGGCAAAATATAAATTATCTGGATGTTTTCTCAGACCTCTGTACCTCTTCTGCACCTATATAAGTTGCACAGAGTAGGAAACTGCTCAAGGAAAAGCTTTTCCATCACTAAGGCACTGCATCAAGAAAAGCTATACTTGGCAAAATTCTGCTTTACGTGCAACTGGAAGGTACAGTCCACTCATGACTGAAAATGGTCCCAGAGTGCATATTAATCTTACATACCATGGGCTGTATCTAGCTGGAGGATGCTTCTGGACAGAGGGGCCCTTATGCTCATGATCAAAAGAAACTGTGTAGTTATTTTGGCTTTTCTATTGGATCTTCCCCCACCCTAGCATCTCAAAAATCTTTTCTTCTTTAATGAATTCTTGTCTGGTAAGAAAAGAAATGAAAAAAGCAGTATAATATGTATGTATGTATTTATTTATAGAAAAGAAATGAAAAAAGCAGTATAATATTTATTTATTTATTTATTTAGCTAGCCAGCTAGCTTTTATACCACCCAACAGCTGAAGCTCTCTGGGAGTTCACATAGCACAGTTTTTATAAACCCAATAAAAGGTACATTGTATTACAAACATATCAAAACTCCATTAAAAATTTACAATACAAAATTTAAAACCAAATATTAAAGAGATGTACACACACACACACACACACACACACACACAGAGTTATTACAAGATGAAGAGGAAAAAGAAAAAATATTCAGACCTGTTTAACAGCTAGCAGGCCTCAGAAGGATTATTTACCTGGCGCCAAAAAGATAGTAAGGCAGACTTCAGTGGGGAGCATAGGTGAGAACTACAAATAGAAGTGGTTGTCTAAGTTTCTTGAGTAAAGGAAGAGAACCGCACAGTAAATGCCTCACATGGACATTCTGTGAATTGTATCCACTGGACTTAAGTTAGTCATGTCTAGTCCTGTGCTTACATAAGCACAGCCTCCGATACTGTAATGGGCTCCATTCCCTAGTAATCTTTTGGTACCACACTGCGCAATGGCAGATGAACTGGCAGATAACCTGAGCAACCTGAAGGAAATTGTTTTAGTTGCAGACAAGGAATAATTCTGAATAACTATTGCTATGCCCTCAAGCAGAAATGACTGGCAGAATCTTTTTCAGATGCAATCCTAAATGTGTCCTAAAAGATCCAAATTTGAAGCTCCTTTGAGGCCAGCATGGAAAGAACTGCACCAGCTACAGCTCCAAGGACAAAAGAATAACCTTAGAGATGTGCTTTGGGGGTGAGGTGGGGGGAGAAGAAACACTCTAGCACAGTGCCTCAGCATCCTCTCCTTGTGCTCTGAGGTGCCACACTTAGATGGCCAAGACTAAGCACTTTGCACGGTGGGAGGAGTTCAGAGGTGACTTTCACCTGCATACCATTCCCATGATGCACAGAACCTCATAAACCCCTTAGTTTGGAGAATTAGGGTCACTCTCACTGGACTATACAACCCGTTATGTTTTTTCTATATTGTTGACTTATATTGTGTTACAATATTGTTCCTTTGTATTTGCATTCTAGAATCTTTCAAAATGAAAACTTTGAACAGGTGGCACAACACAAAACGTATTTTGTGCAAGTACAGCATGGATTTCTGGGTGGTTCTGACCGTTGGCTCAAAAGACAGTGACATTTCTATACTGCCCACAGGCAAATGCAAGACTTCTCTGCCCACATATGCAAAGATTTGGATTATGAAAGGCAATTCAGTCTTTGTTTCTCATTGAAGGAGCTAAGATTAGAAACAACAAGCTCTTTTTTGCTTATTAAATTGGCCATTTTGTCTGTTTATAAGGCTGAGAAATCTTCACTCAGAGATGGTGCCTATTCTTGGAAAACAGGTAGACGGGTGGATCTGGACGCATTGGGTGATCTGCAAGGGTTTCTGACCTGCACTTTCACAATAGCAGCTGCAAAGTGCCTCCCTCCCCCCAGTAACTTATATTACTGTGGGGGAACAGTATTTTTGTATGCAGTAAGATACTTCACTCAATAAAAATTCAGCGAATGGGGCGGCATAGAAATTTGCTAAATAAATAAATACAAATTCAAAATACAAATTTTTGGATGCAACTTCGTCTGCGCTCCATGTTCAGTAAAAGGAAGCAAATTTTAGTACTCCACTCAATACAAATACCTGGAGTCAGAACTGTTACTTGTCTTTTGCCAAAGGTTCCAGCTGGTGGATCTTGAGGTTTTAGTACAAAGCAAAGGCCCTGCAAGCCTGAAGCCTGCCCACTCTTGCCCTAAGATCTCCAAGACTCCAAGAAAAGATGCATCTGCTGAGCCTTCTGTCCTGCTGCTGGACAAACCCCTTCTTCCCTTGCTACCTTCTGTAACAAGAAGGACTAAAGTTTGCCCTTCTGCAGATAGAAGACAGTAAGCAAAGAAGTGATGGAGACCCATTGCTGGAAAGGATATGGCTTCAAAGAGTTACATGGCTGGTTTTTTTTCTTTCCCTTTCTTAGCCTTTTATTGTGAACATAGATAAATCAAAACTCAAAAGACTAAAAACCCATTTAAAATAAAGTATTATAGTTTTCTAGCATAAAATCTGAATACATCTATTACAACAGATACTGTACCTATGGAACAGGCATCCCTACATATTTTATACATGACAAGAGTTATTACTGTTGTTAGGCATAATTATGCATGGACTTCAACAAAGGTGGACCAGATATTCATATAATTTTACTATCTTTTTGGTGTCAGGTAAACACTGTCCTTTCCTGCAGGGCATTTAATTCATTCTTGGGACCTGCTGATTGTTAGACTCTAGGGTTTAATTGAGTCATCTCAACTTTGTTAACTTTTATGTTTTCACATGTTTTAATGGTGTATTTTATATACTTTTTAAAACATGCTGTTGTGAACTGCCCAGAGAGCTTTGGCTGTTGGGTGGTATAATTTATCCATTTGTAGATTATGCCTAAAGATTATTCATTCAGAAATTGAAAGCATCATTAAATCATCTCTTCATGGTAATATCAAAGGCTGTTTGTCCTTCCAGTGTTGCATTATTAGTCTTTTAGCTGTCAAAAGGATGCAAAGCATCCATTTCATGGCCATTTTGATAAGAGATACTATTTTTGGACATGTTGCACCTCAAGTAGGACTTCCATCGGCAGGACTGATTCACGTTTGATATGACTGGCAAGAGAAGGCATGAAACCACTGGGAAAAGGAGACAGTCACATGGCATATGGGTGTCTTAGAGAGGCTCCCCAGATACTAGACTCCAACTCCTATCAGCCTCTAGCAGCATGGCCAATGGCCAGGGATGATGGGACCTGTAGGCCAACATCCTCTGGAGGCCACAGGTTGCTTACTCCTGCCAACACACCAGGTGGGCCTGTACAATGAGCAGAACATTTGGTAGGGCTCAGCCAAAAGCAGGGAACTGGCTGGCCCTCAGGCTCTGTGCTGAGGCAGTCAAGACCTAGGTGCAGGCACTCTGAAATGTGGGGAGAGATCTCTCTTGACGAACACCATTAAAGAGTTGCACTCACTATAACTTGCAGTTCAGTCTCCTTGCAGATACTGTGTAAACACACAAAGTACCCCATGAGACTGACTGGTAATGTTTGATGTTTGGGAAACCTGGACTCACTCTTCATTAGCAGACGGGAACATTATTCAGAGAAAGTTACCAGGAAACCCTTTTTGTTTATACATGTTGTGTGCCAAGTTTTCTTCCCTTTGCACATTCAAGGCAACAGACCTTTTCTTTGCAAAAAAGCTCTTTATTCACCAAGGATATCCAACAAATGCACTTCTCACAGAAGGTATCTGTCCGCATGCACAGAGTGGTTTGTTAAACCCAATCTAAACAGCTACTTTCGGAAGCCCTCCTTTTAAGTATGTCTGGGCCTAATTCCTTTGGAAGGGCCCATTTGGAAGCAAGCCTGTCTCTTTTCTGTATGCCTGTCTGCTAGCTGGTTGGCCCTCCTTTCCCAATGCTGCATCGGGGGGTCAAGAGTCATACCAGGTTTGTCTGATTCTAAGCACACTTCTCCCATGCCCCATCCGGCACCTGTGCACCTTGGGCTACTCTCAGGGCCCACCTGAGCACTTGGGGAGAGTGGCAGTGGGAAAAGCAGCACTTCTCTCATCTCAGCATCTTGAGATGTTCCCAAGCGCCCTCTACCTCCTCCCCTTCATTTTCTCTCTCTGAGTCCAGATTGGCATGCCCCGGGAGCGAGTGCCAAAAGCGACTGCCACTCTTGTTCCCAGCAATACACGAGGGGAGGGTCAAACTGGTGCATTGCACTTGTTTTAAGAGAATGCAGCTAGTGCTCGCTCTCTCTCTGTGATGTGTATACATGAATGTGTACAGGGCTGAGTAGGCATGCTTGGTGACTGCTGAGGGTCCACATCCTAGCGGGGACCTGCTGTCAAGAAACACCCAGTCTTCTCATCTTCAGTACTGAAGCCTGCTTGTTCAGTGGATCAAGAGGAAGAGAGGCAGGAGGGACCCGGCCTTCTTGTTCACTGGCCCTCTTTCAGTCACGCAAGCAAGCAGGCAAATGAGGAGAAAGGGGAGGAGGAGCAAGAGCAGCTGGTGGTAATGGCTGTGGGAAGGTAGACTCACTGATGGCAATGTTGACTGGGGTTGCCCAAGGCAGCTTCAAAACACACACACACACACACACACACACACACACACACGGAGAGGGAGATGGAGACAGAATGAATGAATGAATGAATGAATGAATAGGAGGGAGGGGGGTAGACTGCAGTGTACCAGGGGAGGCTGGTGATGCCTATATTAGTGGGGCTCCTTATTTATTGCAGTTTTTATTGAGCTTAACAGGAGCGGTCCACAATCGTGAACCTATTTTGTGGATGGAGTTCAGCACCATGGATAGCTCATCCATGGCTCAGGATAAAGGCTGCAATGAATAAGGAGCCCCACTGACATAGCCATCACCAGCCTTCCTGCAGCATAGGGATGTGTGCTTAACTCTTCCCTTTCCTCCTGCTGCAATCCTGATGACAATTGCTCCTTTAAAGCAAGTATTTGCACTGGAAGGAAATCCCCCACTGATGCCAAGTGTAGGAGCTATCCAGCTTTATGGCTAGCTGAGTCTATCAACAAGAGGTAAAAGCAGCAGTCTCTTCCGACAAAGTCCCTCTAAGATTTGCTCTGGTCCTTCTTTTACTTTCTTTCATAAGGAAGCCTCCCAGCTTAAGTATGCTTGCTACACTTCCCCCCACGACGTCCGTGTCACTGCGTGTGCACCCACACATGCACAGCACACACACAGCCTGGGCATCCAGCAGACACTCCAAAGTCACTTGCCTCTGATAACACAGGTTAGTCCCACCAGACAGGGAGGGAAAAGCCAAGATGTTGTAAATTACAGGGGGATTTTTAAGAAGGTCAACAAAATGGATCAAAGCAGCTGAAAAAATATACAGGGGAAAGCAGCAGCTGTGTAGAAAAAGCACACGTCAGATATAAATGGCACTGTGTTTTTCCTCTACAAAAGCTACTGTTGTTTTCCTGGGATTTTAGTATATTCCTTACAGGATGCATTCCAAGCATTTTGTGCAGTTATGGTGAGTGCTAAGAAAGATATTGTCTTCTGGTTTCGGATTTTTTTCCTAGTGCACCCACACAGCTTTAGGAAAGGAGGGAATGGTTTCCATCACCCACACCAGATGAATCTGGATTTCTTAGCCTAGAATTCCCAGTTTAAGCAAGGTCCCACTTCTGTACCATAATGAGCCCTACATGTAAACTCAATATCTTCCATGTTGAAACAAGAGCCCTAGCTATTTTGTGAAGTGCAATTTTTAATACTGTTTTTATGATTACTGCTGCTGAGCTGTGTGTTAATCCTTACTCTAGTAGCTGTGGGTTGATCATGCTGTTACATTGGATTTATTGTTTATTATTTTATTTCAATGATTATATTAATGGTTGTTTATATGTGTTTCAAACTTATAAACTGCCTAGAGAGCCTTCAGGCTATGGGACAATATAGAAGTGCAATAAATCATATTTATTTAAATAACTTCTTAAATACCATTATTCTTAAAAATCTCAACATCCTTCTTAGTATACTGTGACATAAGCTTTCATGAGTTAAGAACGGAGCAGCAACAAGGAGCCCTCTTACAACCTTAATCTGACCCTAAATAACTAAAGTGGTCAGGCATCCTCTTTTGCAGAGGAAAGTCCTCTGTTGGAAATGATACCAGAGGACAGTTGGAAAGGCATGCTGTAGCTGAAGACTGTCCCGGCTGTGTCAAGGATAAATAACCCTTAGAAGGAAGAGCCGAGCTTTGGACAGCAGACTGAGCAATGCACAGAGGTCACCATCTTCCCCACTATGGAGAGGTGTATTGTATTTCTATATAATTAAGACAATTATTTCTAAATCTGTATCTAGGCATATAAACCATTTCATATACAATTTACGCACTTGACAGCCTCTTTTTGTGGCTGAATATGTCCTTTTTGAGGACTGCAGGTAGTGCAGTGGTTTAAACCGCTGTGCTGCTGGGCTGGTTGATCGAAAGGTCGCCAGTTCAAATCTGCACAATGGAGTGAGTTCCTGTTGCTCCGTCCCAGCTCCTGCCAACCTTGCAGTTCAAAAGCATGCAAGTGCAAGTAGATAAGCAGGTACCACTTCGGTGGGCAGTTAACAGCGTTCCATGCACCTTGGTGTTTAGTCATGCTGGCCACATGACCACGGAGACTGTCTGCAGACAAATGCTGGCTCCCTCGGCCAGGAAACGGAGATGAGCACCGCCCCCTAGAGTCAAGCATGACTGGACTTCACGTCAAGGGGAAACCTTTACCTTTATGTCCTTTTTGTGTGAGTGATTCACCCTACAATATTCAGTGGGGCCACTCCACCTTCAACTCAGGGGGCCACTGCTTGCTTGGAGGCTTTTGCAGTTCTGCAGTTAACCCCTCAGCAGCTCAGCAGAGCAACCTTCTGAGAGTTCCACTGACCTGTTCCATTCAGGAAATGAGCATTTTAGTTCATTTCGGGTTACCTTTAGAACAATAAATGTGCCCCCCTCCCCTCAGCAGGCAGTGGGTCCTGTGAGCCCACAAGCACCGTACAATTCTAGTGTTTCCCTACATTTCTCCAGATGTTCTTTTCTTAACGTTTTATTGTAAACTTTCTTGTAAGTGCTTACCCTGAAGCAGGATAAAAATCCGTTAAATAAATAGGGTGTATATTGGCTCCCCACACAGGGAAACCTGTTAGGCCTCAACAGTGCTCCATTCTTAGTGAATGCCCAGTCCTTCCCTGGTTTGCTGCACCTTGCAAGGTCAGTCTTTAACAATGGATGAGCTTTTCCTGACGCTGTGCTTGTCTGCAGTTACAGATTTTCTCACAAAGGAATTCCTGAGGCACTTCAGAGGAAAACTAAGAGTTGTAGGCATCAAGTTGGAAAGCTCCTGATTTTTTCCTCTAATGTCCAACAGATCCCATGATTCCATCAGAAGGAACAGCTTTAAACGTGTATCTTTAATAAAAATTTATAGCTTTTCAGGCTTTTCCAAGATATGACTCAAGCCAGTCTTACTGTACACCTATCCAAGCTTCTGAGTAGGAACACCCAGCTACTTATTCATTGCTTCCCATGTCAGTATCTATCACAAAACTTCATTTTTATCAGAAAGTATTTGTCATTCACTGCATTATTGAGCTGACAAACCCAATTATCTTCTTGGTCGGTCACTAAGGATGCTGCTAAGTATTAATGCTCTGGCGCTGCCTCGGGTAATACGTGCACAGAAGCAATTACTTAACTTCTATAATTACCATCACCAGGAAACAGAACCACGGTGGAGTTTAGGCAGCAACACTGTTTGGCAAGCTGCAGCTAGTTGAAGAAAATACAATCCACACTTCAGACACTTGCTTGAGCTGGGGATTATAGGAGTTGCAGTCAGACACTTCTGGAGGGAATCGGGTTAGGGAAAGTTGTAGAACCATTAAAATCTTGTGACCATACAAATGTCATTATTTATTTATATTTCCATTTCTATGATGCCTCCTACCAAAGTCTCAAGGCAGCTTACAAGAAAAAGAATTTTTGTTTCTTTTTCAGCAAGCCATGCCAACCCCAAGGAGACTGAGGATATCCTTTTCACAGTGGCTCCAAGGGGAAGACGACAGGACACCTCTCCACGAGGACATCAGAAAAAGCCAGCGTGGCTGGTAGAATAGATAAAATGGTGGGCTTGAACAGATTATCCAGAAGTTGGAGCAGGACTTTTTCAGGGGCAATGAACCTAATATTCCAGTAGAAAGACCGTCGACCTAAATACAGCTGAAACTTGCTTGGGTGCCCTGTCACTCTAAGCAGAGGAGGGCAGACATACTAAGGAGCGACTTCTGCCACCAGGGTTTGCTCCATTCCACAGAGAGAAGCCTGGATTATGGCCCAAGTGACGAAAGGAGGATGAAAGGTTTAGCAATCAGTGCAAAGGCAGGAAGTGAGAATCAGGACTTTCCCCAGGCAGGGCAATTACAATTCATGACCATTTCAATCACATCAGACGTGTGCACTTTAGTTGCTCACCAAAAATGGTGAATGTAATAAATAATAAGGAAACACATTCCATCAGCCTTGACCCAGCATCTGCCGTCTTAATTTAGATTAAGTGGAAATTACCTGTGAGCCTCTGTGGCTCCGTTTATGCATATAAAAATGAAGTCAGAACCATGTGAGTGGTTTTTTCTTAATGACATGGGAGGCCACCCTGTACAAAATACACATTTCTAATCCTCCTGCCCAAGTGCCCTCATTACCAAATCAACTTCCTTTCATTGAGACTGATTCACCTTTTCCTTGCTTCTGGCTCTGTCTTTAAGCATATCCAAATTTGAGCTGACAGGGCAAGATCCTTCTGAAACAAGAGATAAACATTTCTTTGACTTGTGGGCCTGATTTAAGCAAGAAATCACCATAGAGATGTGAGGGTGGTTGTTGCTGGGATGGCCGTTTACACACATGGGCAATTTTCGGTACTTGGGTACTGATGAAGCAAGCAGTGAATTGGGAGGCCAGACAAAGTAGGAGATGGGGCCTATGCTGGCCCAAGATCTCCCAAACACCGGCAAGTTGCTTGAGGAGAGGATTCTGCATGCACATGTTCTTGTCCCCATCCCCTTCAGGAGGGTGTCTCATTGGCACTGGTCCTGAGTGAGTCAGGCAAAGGTGGGAAGCCAGGTGAATCTCTGCCAGAGAGCAGACAGCAACCCTGACCTGAAGCCTGCGGCCTGGTAGTTTGCCGGTTCCTCTTAACTGCCGGCTCCACAAAAGGCACCAGGCAAGCAGCAGGGAAGAGGTTAAGCGTGGCAAGCAGTGGTAGGCAGAGGAGAACGCAGCAGAGGGAAGGAGGCGGAGAGGTAAGAATGACTTCTTCCTTCAGCCCCCCACTTGTATCTATTTTCAAACTGGCTTCAGAACTCTCACTGATGCATGATGCATAATAGCTGTTGGACACAACCGATTCGATAAGTTATCCCATCTACAAAACTACATAAATGGAGAATGGAGTTATTCCACAGCACGACAGTCATCTTTCAGTCTTACTATTTTGGCTTCAGATGCTCATCTTAAGGCTTTCCCATCTGAAACAGGCCAATAATAGGCAGCAATCTTTCTGTACCTGACTGCTGCTTCAAGCTGTGCCTGCCAAAAGGTCCAGAAAAACTGCTTTGATCTCCACATGATGTAGGAGCACCTTTAGCTCTTAGTTATCAAGGTAAGCTATTACTTCCTATCCTTTGTTATTATGACAGTCATGGAAACAATTTGCAATAGAGGTGTCATTCTACTATCACTTTAAGTCCCAAAGGTTAGCTTCCTCCAGAAAAGCTTTCAGTGAAAAATAAATGACAAATTCATTTTGCTTCATTTTAAGTTTTTTACTTAAAGTTTTTAAGTTTTTTTCATTTTACTTGTAAGCCCATCTCCTGGCCCAATCTGGGCTCCCAAAAGCAGTAGTGTAAAAAAAAAGAAAGATCAATGCAAATTGAAAACTGTTCAGATTGACAGGCAAACCATCATTAAACCTCAGGGAGCAAAACGAATTACATATTAAGAACTGTTAAAATCTTGAAAAGTATAAAATGTATTTACCACCTGCCTGAAACTGAGCAAAGGAGCCAATCTCACCTCCTTAGGAATTCCAGAAACTGGAGTAGTTCCACAGGGTAGTCCCTATCTTACATCCCCATCAGCTGAACTTCTGTTGGTTAGAAGCCTTAACAGGGCTTCTGAAGAAATCGGTAATTTACAGATAAGTTCATATGGAAAGAGGATCAGGCAACAATGAGTACCTGTCAACCCACTGGGACCTGTGTGCTTGGACAAGCAGACTATAAGAGTTACAAATAATGCCACACTACTGTTACTATACATGCAGGATGGGAGGACAACTGAAATCAGACTATCTTTTAAGAGACATACACACGCAAAGCAGCTGTGCCTATGAAAGGCAGGAGAGAATCTGATCAGGGCTTTTCTTGAGTGAAATCCCTTCCATTCCCTGCAGAACAACACAGGGCATACAAGGCACCATCGTATTGACTTCTTCAGTCCTCTAAGCAGCAAGGGGATTATTTACTTGCTTAGTTAGGCTAAACTATTGGCTGTTAATATTTCTCCCATTGCTCCCTGACTCACAACATTTGGTAGAAGCATCTGCACTCGTGCACAGCGAGCTAACTCCAGTTAAGAGAGAGTCTGATAATACCAGAAATCCAACAACATGCTCCAAATTTTGCATGGAAATTCAGCAACATTTCTACTGCTCTTACACTTTCTTCTCTTTTCATAAACTAATCAGTTCAGGGAATTATAGAACACCTTGGGCCAAAATTACCTTAGCCATTAAAAAAAAGATCATGAAATTTTCAACATTTAAACCTTTATTGCACAATATATGACAAATTAAAATGGTTTACACATGCATCTTGGAGAGTTTTGGCAGGCAAAAACAGGTGACAACAATGAGCGTTTCTATACAGCCTCAGTGTTTTTTCATGCTATTGGAAGCACGCAAAGCTGTTTTGGTACCAGGCTGAGGTGGTGACTGCCAGACAGCGGAGCTTGTGCGCTTGAAATACCTGGGTTTGCTTTTGTAGAAGATATTCTCTAGCTTAGGGCTCAGTATGAGTCCGAATAACTTGTTGATGTCCGGAGGGTTGTAGTACTGGTATGTGACAGCTTCGTTAAGCTGAAGGCCTGAGGAAACAAGCATTGCCAAATGTGAATATTCCTTCAAGCAGCAACAGGACTCCACTTTAAAGCACTTCTATGAAGGAGAGAATGTGAAGGCCAAGCTGTGAGCAGGCTCCAGTCAGAAATTTATTCAGTTGCAGCATTTAACAGATTGACACATCTCCCTGCCTACAATATCCTGTAATCACCAAATGGACTCCACCAGGCAGGCATCAAAGAACTTTCCAGCAGTCGAATGCTCATTCCAGTGAAAAAGGCACAGAAATTAAAGCAAATCTGCCAGATGACAAAAGGGGGGAAATGAAAAAGGGAAGTAATATAAAACAGAACAAATAAGGGCTCTTGAGTCGTCAGCCTAAGCATCACTAGTATCTCTTGCTTTCCATTTATCTTTCTCTACTGAGCATCCCAAGGGCTTGGATTTTGTTTTGGCTATCAGCATTCCAGAACATGGTATCAGCCTACAGATACAAGAATGCCCTGCCTCCTCAATGAATTCATTTTTTCTCCCTTCAGGAGACAGCAGTGATATATACTCTGCCCCAGTTAGGCTTCAGTTCATGTTGAACTGAATGCAGGTGCCAGAACCACTGTCAGGTTCTGCAATTTAACTGAAGTCCCAGGCACTTGCAATTTATATGTTAGGATGGACCAAGCAACACCTGGAAGTCTCAGGGGACCCTCACATAATTACAGGAGACCCCTACAATTCCACAGATGTTGCATTTCTGGCCTTAAAGACTCACACGCACCATTGGCCCACAAAGGGATGGGCTTGCGAGGCTGGCTTTCATCATCAGTAGAGTCATCGCTATTCAAATCCATTCCATAGTCATTGAGGTTGACTTTGAGGGATGTGGCATCTTTCAAATCTTGGGAGCTCCTATGTTTGGGGCTGTCAACAGACTTCTGAAACATGGATAAGATAGAATAGATAAGTGCAGCAATTTGTCAATAACGAGTCTTTGAGGCAACACAGCTTCTATTTCCAGATTTTAAACCTGCTTAAAAATTTAAACCAGGAAAGCCTTTGTCTCCTTGTCTTGCAAGTACCAAAAACTTACACTATGGCTGTGAATTCCAGGATCATTACTGACCATAGAAATCTTCTAAGCTCCATACTAGGAGTATTTAATATGAAAGATAGATACTCAAGTGAACTTGTCATTTGTTTCCAGGCATACAAAAGCACAACAGAAAATATAAAACCACAGTCTGAAAAATAAACAGGTGACAAAGTCACAGAAACTAAATGAATCAGCTATGCAAATTGAAGTGAGAGGACCAGAGTTGATCGAAGAGGCTTTTCTATCTTTGAGGCAGCTTCAAAAATGAGTAAAAGATGAAATGCTGCAAAAGCAGCCCAATTACATCATGTACCAAAACCAAGCTTGTGCCAACATGCTGCCACTTAAAGATACTGTAAAGTAGAGGACTTGAGAGACACCTCAGAATATCTGTATATATTGTGCTCACCCATACATATTGTATCTTAAGTAGCTGAAATTTATTTGATTTTTATCCCACCCCATTAGCCATAAGGCTGTCTAGGTGGGTTACAAAAAGGAAATACAATCAGATGAAATATATAACAACACTAATAGCACAATATTAAAATCTAACAGCAAAACAAGTAAAGATCATGCAAATGTTACACTTTACAGAAACCCCATTAACATAAAAGGAACAGCAGCAATCTATAATCAGATGAAAATTTTAAAAGCATTCTAACAGTTAAAATACAGAGAAAATTATAAAAAAGTCTTTGCCTGGCACAGAAAAGAATACAAAGAGGTCTTAAGTGAGCCAGAGTCTCCCTAGGACAATGCTGAGCTGCATCTTTGCTGGCTGCTGGTCACCAGTCCTTTGTCTGCATGTGAAAAGGAACCTCTCCCTTGTGCTAATGAACTGTGCCAGCTTCCATAGACTGGGTTTGCATGACCACAGGGGGGAAATGAGCCACGGTGCCTTATTTCCCTCCCTATGCATGCCAACTGTGAACTGCCTAACTAGTCTACTCATCCTTGCCAGGTGCAGGTTGTTGTGACTTCTGAACCCAGCAACATGGGTGGCTGGGGTGGTTAATAAGCCACCCTGAAACCCAAAGCTTGTTCTAGGGAATCCAGCTTATTTGTGAACCATGCCAGCTGGGTTCAGACATTCATGCTGACCTATACTGGACAAGGGCAACTATGCTAATTAGGCTGCTGAGGACCAGTACATACAGGAAGGGGAAAGAAGCTTCCACAGTTTATTTTCCCTCTGAGACTGCAAGGTTATGCGGGGTTTGCACAAAGTGCCATGGCAGGGCTGCATGCTTAAGACTCTGTTTTCATTATTCAAGCTGCAACTGATATCAGTTGTTGACCATTCACCGGTTATCATAATAGTTAGGTTAGATGTACAGACTTCCCCAATCTTGCTTTTAAATAAAGAACAAGCTGCAGAACACAGGCAGACAAGTTCTAATGATGCACTTAAGTAGCTGCCCTAAGTAGCTGCCCTGTACTTTTCATGCTGCAAGCATTCAGGAAGCAGAAGGATGCTAATTTGAATAAACATGTTTACTGGAGACAGCAGAATGCAATAGAATGATTCACTTCAGCTTGTTCTTAAGTCATTAGACTTCTAGTTGTTTACACAAGACAACCAGAAACATGTCTGGCTTTTAGAACTCTAGCAAGAGTTTGCAAGAAACGTTTGTCCACCCAGTCAGTATCATACATCTAATCGATTTGTGTTGGAGAAAAAGCCTTGTAAAGCATATGCAACATATATCCTGAAAACCCATGTTCCATAACAACTGAACAGCCGTTCCACCTCCTGAACACCTGATGCCAGCCCTTTGAACAGGTAGGTAGGCACTTACCTGTTATTTAAGGTAGATACTGACAACACTAGTGGTTTTGCATGCAGCCTGCCAAACAAACCTCCTGAACTTATGCAAGTGTTAGCACAAAAATGGCAACTACTTATGCTACAACTCTGCAGAACTATTGGGTACTGTACACCAGATGTGTGTTAATCAAGCTGTTGAATTTTTCTCTTTGTAACAGTAAAGCTTAAGAACAAATGAAACAAACATTGTTTCAGCAATGAATTTCCCTATTTTATAGCTGAACTGGTTATGGGCCATAGGCTGGCCCCAGATTTATTCCTCACATATCCTATTCATTCCATCCTGTATCAGTATCAGCAGTAATTCTCTCAATTCAAGTATCCTATTTCTTCTTCCTTTGCATTAATTGAGTGGAACAATCTGGAGTAGAGATCACATCCAAATAATTCTCATTTTCAGTGCACGTCTGTTCACCAAGCTGGATCTTGGTTAATTATTTCACTAACAGGGCTTCGTAAATGTCTTCCCCCAGGAAGCAGTCTAATAGATGGAAAGAAAGATTTTTATTCTCTAGCTGACTCTAACTTAGCTGTTCGATCTGTAGCTTTCCATTTTATCCCCAAGAGTAGAGGCATGCCAAGAATTAGCTTGATCAGTTTACAAATATAGACATTTGCAAATGTTTAGGTGCTATGCTGGACAACAGAAAAATAAAAATCCTGCCACAACAACAAGAATTAAACCACCAAGAAACCTGAAGCCAGAATCAAATCCAATTGCCATGTACGTGCTCCTTTACATCTGCACATGTTGGAATGTGTCAGAAGGGCCTGTGTATGAGTGCTTGTGGTATCATGCATACATTACAGCTCTATTTACAGAGAATGCTTCCTTGGATCAGAAACACACTCCCGCCAGATATACCTCAAATTCTGGCACATTAGTACTCCTTCTACATTCAGGGAGACTTAGATGTTGTGATGGGCCTTCCAAAGAGATCTGCACACACACCACAGTATTGCCATTGCAGGAAGTCCTGTGCCACTTCTGAACTGGCGCTAATGTGCAACGTGGTAGAGCAATAATGGGCATTTCTAGTGCCTGTTTCTCGTTCAGCAAACAGAGTGCTTTTGTGAGCTGGATCTAAGAACCTAAGAGCCATGCTGGATCTGACCAAAAAACCTAAAAATTCCAGGGTGGTGTAGCAGCCATGGGGTATCTATTAGCAAGACATGAGTGCGACAGCACCCTTCGCATCACCTGTCATTCAGGCCCAGATTCGTGAGATAATATATAGTTATCATGATTAGTAGCGCCTGATGACCTTACCTGCAGCTGTCATGCTGAATGCTTGCAAGGCACACAGATACTGTGCAACAGCCCACCCCAATTTCTGCTAAACTAAATAGAACAGCAAAACCAATGGGGGGGGGGGGGACAGAGCAAGGGAAATTCCAAAGGGACAGGTGAACTGCTCTGTTGCAGCAAGGATTTCTGCAACACCTTAAGGAATAACATTTTTATTATGGCATTAGATTTTGTACAATACGGTCCCTGGAAGTACTGTGCATGTGGTACTAGTACATACATGTTATTCTCTACATGTTCATACCCAGTGCAAATATGGCAGGGTCTCCCTCCAATACAGTAGCACCGCATTTCAACCATCAGATTCTTCTGCCCTCTTGTGATCATTCCCCAGTACTGCAACTGGTGATAATTCCCCAGGACTGATCACACCACAAACAACTGCAGGAGATCCCCCGCTGCATCCCCACAGAGGATTTAAGTAAGGAACCCCTGCTGTCTTGGATGCATTGCCTCCTTCCAGTAAGAAGTGCCTGCAGTCTCGGGGAGTGCTTGCTGCAGAATCTGGGTCACCGAACCCACTCAAGGTCCTATGTCAGCTCTTGCCAAACAGAGAGGAGCCGGGACATGTCTTGGGGGAAGGGAAATAAAAGGGTTCTTTAAGGAAGGCATCCTGCAGATTGTCTGCCCATGGTCTGCAATAACCTCAGTGCACGGCCACTGGCATTTTGAGGGGTACAGCAGACTGCAACTGCCTACACCAGGGACGTCGGGTTGGGGACCAAATCCCATTCTGGAGAAGCTCTTGGGAACCCACATGCCCATGCTGGGTATGGCTGAAGCAGAGGGTAAAAGGTAAAAGGGTGGAGGCACTAAAAAAACCCCCAGCATATTTTAGCATAAAAGCAGGAAAACTACCACGTGACTGATGGCTGGGGAAACAGGGCCGCTTGGGGCATCTCTGCACCTTGATCCACACTGTAACTGACAGGTATGCAAAATCCCAGAAGCATAATCACGATTTAGTAAGCACTGCCCTATTCCTGAGCACTGACTCTTGCAAGCAAAAGGGTGGGCTGGAGGGCAGATTACTGGAATGTGCAGGCCTGCTGGCAGCAGAGAGAGAGAAGATACTTGAATGAAAAAACCAAGTGCAGGCATTGTGATAAGTGTACATGCCAGGGGACATTACATCACGTTCCTATTCTCAGCCTGAATATTTGACTACAGGCTGCAATATCCTGATTAAATTCTCATCTTTCTGGAGAAGACTGAAAACTCCTACCACTCACCTGGGCAGTGATGTTCAGCCATTTACTCACAGCAGGAACTTCTTCCACATGTACAGCTTGCTTTTTCTTCTGTGGCTGTTCCGCAAGGTTAGGATTTTGTCCCTCCTATTAGCAAGACCAGTTTTAGCCAAGCATTCTTACAATGTTCCTTGATTTCACCCAGCTAAGCATGATAGTCTCTGCACCCAAATGCAACAAGAGTGATCTTTTAAGGAGATAAGAGTCCATGGTGTTGAACGTATTTGGGGAATAAAGTTGAGCAGAACAGACAGCTCCTGTAAAGCTCCAATGGGTGAGTCACCCCACTGACACAAAAGCCAACAGCCTCCCCGAATTCAGAGCGTCCCCTTAGACCTCCATTACGGAGTGCTACCATTGAGTTTTCAAATGCTTTCTTGTTATCAAGCTCAAAAAATGCACAGACACAGAAATCCAGTATTAACCTCTCACTCTGCTGTCACAATTGCCGTTTGTGCACTAAGAAGGTATAATTGTGACCACCACCTTTCTTCTGGTTACATTTCCATTTTGCTTAAGTAGGACAGAGACAACCATAATTTCACAGTGTAACAAAGAAACTGGTAATGCCAACTTGTGGTTTGGGGTTGAGATTGTACTCAGTACAGTGGAAACAATTTCTCATAGGGACAAATGTACAGTGAACAACCCTCTGCCTCCATCCTTAAAAACCCAGGGTGGTACCTGACACACAAACCTTGCTTGTGCACTTACCGCCAGTAGTACAGGAGATAAACGCATGACTTTGAGAAGAATTTGGATACATATTTGCTAGCAAGTTTGTCCAGCCTAACTTCAATTCTGGACTTTCCAGTTCCTTATCCTACCTTCAGATTTTCCTCTTCTTCCGTAAGAGCTGCCAGCTCCAGAGGTTTCATCAGTCTCTCTTTATCTTGCTGTCCGTGGTGCCTAAAAAGAGAAAGAATAGTCAAAGAACACATATAGTGCAATTCTGTGCATATGTGCTAGGAAGTCCCACTGTATCAACGCAGTTTACTGTAGCACATCTCCATGTACCAAGTGTGTTTCAGATTACAGAGCCAGTGTGGGGTGGTGATTAGAATGCTGTGCTGGAGACTTAGAAGACCTTGGCTGTAGTCTCCACTCAGCCATAAAGCAACTGAGTGACTTTGGGCCAGTCGTAGACTATTAGCCTGACCTAACTGGCAGGGTTGTTGTTGAGATGAAAGGGAGCTACATACGCGAGCTACCCTGGGCTTCTCACAAGGGGAAGAAAGACGGGACATAAATGCAATGTAGCAGAAAGCATCATCATCATGTAGCTTTCCCCAGTGACAACACAATGTAATGCAGAAATTACGTATGATTTTAGCATTAGTGATTTGACTCATTTTTTGGTTTTGGAAGCTGGACTTTTGTATCTCTCACAATTCTCCAGACTCTGGACATTTAAACTGGAGTAAGTGAGGAAGCAAAGCCCTTACCCTTTCCCCTGGTGTGCACTCTTGTGCTCTAACATTTTCTTAATTTCCCCAACTGTCTTCCATCTTTCTGGCTGCTCCTGGAGCTTTGGCTCTTCTTCCTGAAAAAAAGGGTGAAGCAATGCCCTCCATAAAAAGCAAGGAATTGTGGGAGATGCCAAGAGCCTGCAGTGCAGTGCAAAGTGACAAATCTATTCTACCATGTTTTAGCTGTTCCTTATGTACAGTTATGGTCAGGTATCCCAGATGTGTACATAATGGGTGTTTGTTGTCCATTTGCATATCATATAGGACTAAATTCAAAGGGATCAGTGTGAGAACAATGTTGGTCACCAGTGTCAAGTATATGCAGGTTTTAAATAATTTTTGAGGAGATCAATTATATAAATGACAAGACTTCTTAAAGTAGTATAGTTTTTATAAGAAGCAAAAGGGGCAGTAGTTCAGACAATATTTTCAGATCTCATCATGATGGGAAATGAAGTCAGGACCAGAGTTTGTGGTTCTTCTAACATTCCCTCAAGATGCACAGAAAGTAATTCCTGGACTGGGAGATCCCACGTTTATCTCTGAGCAGCAAAAAATGGCAGCCATCTTGGCCATACCCTTCCTAGGAAATAATGTGCAAAGGCACTTTGGTGGATTAAGAAAAGCTACCTGGTTTGCATGCGATGGCAACTGGATCCAAAGCAAAAGTGATGATGGGGCACCTCACTTGCTCCCATGTGGCCTCAATAGCCAAGAGGTTGTTATGTGCTATGAATTCAGAATTCTTCAATATTCTACCACTTCTTCTGAAATGCCCTTGCTACTGGAAAGGATTGAGCCAGCAACTATTTAACATGTAACTCTTATTTCCAGGGAGATCTGCAAGTTTGATTCATCAATTAAAAGCAAAAGTGGTTTCAGAATTATAATCAAAGGTTACTTAGGAGGTTGACTATTTCCATCCACAAAGTACAGAAAGTTTCCCAGATAATTCCACTTTATTATGTATGGCTTTTTACTGGAATTTAAATAGAGTGCTTACCACCTGAAGAAGTTTCTGTTTTCTGGCATATGCTTCCCCCATTTTCTTAATTGACATTTTTTTCTTGGTCTTTTCCTCTGCCATTTTCTCTTCTCGCACCTGCCCAAAAGACCTCTTAAATTCTACTTGTCCAGTTCCAGGCCTCAGTCTAGGAAGCCTTACCAACCATTATTCGAAAGGTTAAACACCTGGGCTGGGAGGTGGGGAAAAGGTGATGTGGAATCTCTGCATTTCAGATCTAGGTCCAACCACTTGGCATCTCACAATGCCTCTTAATATGCACTTTTGGCAATTCCTCCAGTAAGGAGAAGCTCTCTATGATTTTACAGTCCAAAACTCAGCAGCAACTCCTCATCAAGTTCAATTATTCACCAAACCCACTCAGATTTTAGTATCAAGAGGATATGCATGTCCCAAGCTTTCCAAAAAACCAGACATGTCTACTAAGGAATGACTGTGCATAAGCCCATATCACTGTACACAAGGTGGGCAAAAGTAAGCGATGAACATCTGGGAGAGTTCAACAGCTCAGGTTAAGGCAGACAGAGTGGTTCTCCAGATGTTGGTGGGCTACAGCTGCCATCAGCCCTGGCCAGCAAAGCCAATGGTGAGGGAACTGCAGTCCAAAGCAGGCAGAGAACCCTTTGTAAGGGTACCTTCTCCTCTTTTGCAGCTTTTGATGCCCTCTCAGAAAGCACAAATGGGCAAGAAAGAGGGCCATGAGCAAAATTACAAGAGGACAAGTGCTCCTGTCATGGCATGTTGCTACTTGTTCCTTCTCTCCAGAGTAGAGATCCTCCTTCCATCAGCATATTTAAGTTTCTCTTTCGCCTTCTTGCCCACCCTTTCCATTCCAGGTAGACTGAAAAGGAACAGGGGAGGAGAAGAGAAATTATGCTCATCAAAAAGCCACAGGATAGCTGCAGGAAACATGCTCTGAAAGCATCATGCTGGACACAGTAGCTGCCAGTCGGGGAATTAAGGGAAGCCCTTAAAAGGTTACATATATCCAAAGGCCTGGATCAAGAGACTTCTGCTTGTGTAAGACAAGCATTTCTGTTTGCACCAGGCAGCTCTGCCAAACTCTTCCAATTTCCACTGCAGCCTCTTGAGCCACCTCTCCCAAAGCTGCTCCTGAATGTTGTTGGGCCACCTGAAATGGATGAAGGGGGTGCCGGGGACTATAGTGTAGTGGGTAGGAAGGGCCAGGACATTTCAGTCTGAGCATGGAATGCCCCTCTATCTTCTCTGGGTCAGCCCCCCAAAATCTCACGGTTTGATGGAGTTTGGGAATTTATAGTCTACAAAAAAAGGAAAAACCACATGTCTGAGTGTCGGACACTCCACACCAAGAGGAATCCATGTTCTGCTCATTATCATGAAAAAAATTAAGTTGCCAAGGTAGGAAAGTGGGGCCATTTCTTACCTTCTCACTCCTTTCCTCTTGCTGGGAGAACTTCTGTCCTAGTCGCTTCTTCTTCTCTTCCTCCATCTGCTCCACCCGTTCCCTTGCTTGCAGTGCCTTTCTTAGCCGCTCTTCACGCTTTCTGTGGAATATACAGGTGCCACTTGTCTTATTTTCCATACAAGTGGAACATACTTGCAGTGCTACCAGGCATGTACATTGATGGCCCTGCCATCTTTGTAAACCTGCACCAACAATAGCTGCATCAGTCTACCTCATTTTAATTAAACCCTGTCCTTCATAGGATAATCCCAATCTAGATGTGGATACAAACAGTGACTTGCAGTTTTATCTCTTCCAACCGTCGTCTCTTTTCTTCCTCCACTTTCTGTTTCCTCTGCTGTTCTGCTTCTTGTTTTTTCCTCAGACTCTCCAGGCGCTGTCGCTCTTTTTCCTAAGAGGTACAGGAAGTTTAGGATTGCACTCAGGCTGCCACAACCACTGATTTCCCCTCAACTTTGCTGCCAAGTGATAGAAGGCAGGCAGTACGTAGAGGAAACCCCAGAGCCCCTCCAGCAGACCCAGACACAGTTGCAGCAAATTTGGGGTGGTTGAACAATTCACTGCACAAGTTCCACAGCCCACAAAATAAGAAAAAGAGTTACTTACAACAAACTCCCCCTTTGTAGGACAAACATGGAAAGGAATAAGAGATTAGTCAGTTTCCAGGCCTCTCCAAGGTTTATTTACTAAACTCTACAGCGATTTAATAGCAGTTTTCTTCCTCTGCAAAGCACAGGGGAGTGAGAAAGTGCCACATGCCACCAGTGCCTGAGCAAATAGCTTCTTTCTTCTACAAGCAGAAGAGTAAAGAGCAGCAAGCGAATGACTGCCTTAATGCTGTTCAGTATCCCTGGTCCCATGGCAGACATGGGCCTAAATGTTAAAAACCTGATGGGTTTCACCTGATTTTACACCTGTGATTCAGCTATGCTTCAGATAAGAGGACCATTTAGGCAGGATGAAGAATTTTCTGCTAGCTGATTCTGATCTCCATTTTCCAACTAGTTTCCTTCCAAGCAGTAAGGCAGACAGGGAGAGTGGGCTGCATTTACAAGAAGAGCAACCTTACCCCCATTCCCACCTTGCCATTTTATGAAGCTTTGCAAAATTACAAGGTTAATCTGGATCTGCGACTGACTTGCGTATTGGACTAGGTGAACTAATAGCCTGGCTTACCTTGAGCGTGGCCATCAGTTCAGCTAGACCAATGCTGCCTACTCCAGCTGCCAGCAGGGTCTCAAGCAGAGGAGTCAGAGCCCTGCTGCACAAAAATATTTGAACTAGAGATACCAAGGAGGGAACCCAGAACTAGGGATGGGACAAACCCTTTCAGAATCCATCCCTCTGGTATCTGCAGACTTCCTTTCGTGGTCCGCCTGGTCCTGCGATGTGAGCTGAGCCAGGAGGAAGCCCCGGTTTGCAACCAACAAACTTCCCTGCCTGGAGCAGCTGCAGGATGCTGAAAAGGGTGCTGCAGGCAGGCACACCAGGTGCCTTTCCTGTTGACCAACCTTCTTTCCCACTGGCTGCTGCCGGCAGCAGTGGCGGCCCATGTAGGGGGAAAGCAGCGCTGCTTGCACAGCATGTTGGGCTCAAGTCCAGGCGAGTGCCTTGCGAATGGGGATGGCTGCCCCCACAAATATATTCCTCACACATCCATCCTAGAACCCAAAGAGAGGGCCCAGAACTCACGGCAAGCAAAGTACGTGCTCTACCACAGGATTACGGCTGCTCTGCTCACTGTCCAGCAGACTTTGAATCCTTCAGGTAGAGAACCATTCCTGGCATGTTTGTTTCTATTGTTCCTAAGCACACATGTTGTGGGGGAACTCTCCTTACCTTGGCTGCAGGTTTAGTGGGAGTGTTACGTTTGGGACCTGGAGAGGCAGGGGATTTGAGTAGCTGATTCTTCTGCATGGACTGAAAGAAATTTCTGAAGGGCCGCATGATCTGTCAGAAAAGAAGAGAGATTCTTAGTGCCTGGAGCATGGATGAACACAGAAAAGCACACTGTGTTGCTCTTAGCATTTACTTACCTTGGAAGAGGAAGACAATACCGTTTTTGTAGGAGAGAATGTAGTTTTGTGAGTTTTGTTACTAGAAGTGGAGTTTTCATCTTGCGTTTCTGGGGCAGAAGGCAGCTTACTGAGTGCTTGCTTATAACTTTGGTTCCTAAGGGCAAGCAGAAAGCATATACATAGTAAACCCAGCTCCACTAATTATCCTTGCTGCTAGAGATCTTAAGGTTCCAACTATTCAACCTAAATGAAAGGGTGGGCTGCTAGTCCTTTAGAACAGCGGTTTTCAAACTGTCTGCCCCCAGAGCTCACTTGAGAGAGCTAAAATTGACTGAGGCCCCCAGACACAAAAAGCTGACCTGTGGAAGCATAGTTTGGTGTAACCATGTGCCAAATGGTGGTACCATTTTATATTGATATCGGATCTATCTTTCAACTGTACTAATTTATTTTATTATTATTACATTTCTGTACTGCTCATAGCCAAAGCTCTCTGGTCAGTTTACAACAATAATCATAGAATCAATCACTCAGGTCACCCATCCAGATTCTAACCAGGTCCAACCCTGCTTAACTTCCAAAATTAGACAGGATCAGGCACTTCAGGCTATATGGAAGCTTTGTTTCTCACATCCATTTCCCTGAACCAAGGAGTTCCATAATCTAGTGTTCCTCAAGTACAAACACTGGCTGTGCAGGTATCATCGCTCAACTATCCCCATTTTGGGAAGAATGTGCTTATCCAGAGGCTCCAGGTCTGAGGTTAAAACATGATGCCCATGAATACTAATGTGACCAACAGACACCTCTCTTGACACCCTCCAGGCTTCCTGCCTCTCCTGATTTTATTTCATAAGATCGTGGGAATTATAGGCCAAAGCATCTTCGAGCCACAAGTTATCCATCCTTGTATGCCTAGGTGTTCCTTTTGAGCTTTTTCTTTTCCTATGTGGGTTCCTTCCATTCTGAATGATAAAGCGAAAGCCTGCATAATATCTCTAAACCCAAACCGCACTGCCTTCTTTTTTATTCATCATGTTGATTTTGCTCATCCCACCTGTAGGCTATTCTGCCTATGCAACCAGATCAGTTTTGGCTCTCTGCCTTCCCTGCTCAGGTCTTTCATCCATGCACTCTCAGGATGTCATGTGTGTCATGCTTTCATTTAGGGAGATGTTTGTTAGCCTTTTAATTAAGCCTACTCACCTTAATACAAACATTCTGTACCAACTTGTCTGCCAGAATAAAGATAAGGAAGGCCTTGGCAGTTATAGGCAGACTATAAATACATGTATAAAAAAATAAATAAGCCTTCCTAAGCTGTGCTGTACACCAAGTCCCTAAACACAAGAGAAATCTTTTTAGTAATGCACTGATTGGAAACAGATGTGTATTAAACCAAACCTAAAAAGTAAGGAGGCCCACTCTAGATTCTCTTTTCCCAAGAAATAAAGAAATCATACCGACTATTTTTTGACTGTTCATGGGGAGTGGTCTTCTGGGCTGAGTCTTCAGGATCACTACTGTGGGAGTCAGGTTTAGTTTCAAGTCTCTCTGCAGAGAAGGTAGAGTTAGTTCCATGAGACAAATGTGAAGTAACAGAGGTTTTGTAGCATCATAAAACCCCATATCCCAGATGATAACTAAGCCTAAGTGAAAAATATACCACAGACACACCCTGTATTCCAGGTATTGCTGAATTTTTGAAAGCATCTTTCCATTGGAATGGCAAGATACCAGAATTCTAGCATGTCTAGCACCAGGATTTGATGCAAATTTTGGACTAATTCACTAAACTCTCTCCATAGAACCAGCAGTTTAACTTACTACAAACAAAACACCAGACAATTCTTTTATTCAAAACTGAGGAACAAGAGCCAAATAAATAAAATTTCTAACGAAAAAAATCGTGACTTGAGTATGAGTTAAAATCCATAATAATGACAAGGACTGATGACAATGTCTGAGTGGGCTTTGTCTGTTTCATAAAAGTCTTTGCTGCCTGTACAGCTTTAATTGTATTAAATTATTTACCTTTACTGCACACTTCTCCTTGTTCCATCTGAAGTTGATCTGGACTTTGGACAGCACAGCTATCAGTCAGATTAGGTGCACCCAAAGTAGAAGGCATTTTTTGTAGCGTCTGCAGGAAAAAATAATGTTTTAGCATAGTTACAGTGGCACCTTAGGTATATTAAGGCTTGGTGCATGGCTAACTTTTACTAGTTAGAGGAAGTGCATTTGACAGCTCCTTCCAAAAGCTTACTAAGAGATTCTAAACACTCAAGAATCATAACTCATGTCCACCCTAAGTACCTTGGAGAAAAATGAGGTCTAAATGACCTTAGCATTTTTGAATTTTGAGACTCCTACATTAAGATGGCTGCAAGCTTCAAGACGCTACCTGGATAGAAAAACTTGAAGCAATTAGTACCCATCTAAGAAAACAAATGCAAGAACAGTTACAATTCATCTACTGAAATATTTGCTATGGCTTTGCATGTAAGTGACTCACTTATAATATGTGGTCCGACCCACTTGAATGCTAAAATGAGCATTTCTCATTGAAAAGCAAGTGCCATAAGTGGTCTCCAATTTACTTATGTACGGAGTAACAATATATAACTTAGTGATGGAATCCAGCCACACCCTTGGGACTAGATGAATCCCCAAAACAGGAGTCTCAGGCTCACATTATACAAACAAAAGATCAAATGCTGGTGAGAGCCTATGCATTTTCAGACAGATAAAGTCCTATAACTCACAGCATTCCTCAGCCAGCCATTCTGTCTAAATACACATACAGTACGTAGAACTGCAGCCTAAAGTTGGACTGTAATGCTGTCATGGACTGGTGTTTTCCTGTGAATGTGCCTTCATGCATTCATGTCAGCTGATGGGACTGCATATTCAAATACTCCCCTATCAGGGCTAAGGATTCAGGCTAGCCATATAAACTGGCTCTCACATGGAGGCACAGCTTGCTTTGAAAAAGGCATTTTGCTTTATGCCAGCATTCAGTAGGGCCTGGACAACCCTGAACTGCAATAAAAAGGATTCTACAGAGGCAGTGAATGGCTTTTCTTTGCCACCCTCACTGCTCATGAATACACGTGACCCAGTGGGCACACCTGGATGAGTGAGTGGGGGTGGGGGCAGGCAGCCTTCCCCAGCTGTGCCCACTGGGGTGCTTGATTCAGCATCAGGCAAAACTTGAGGGCTAGAGGGAGGCAGCTGCTGTGGTCAATAGGAATCTGGGTGGCAGGGTTCTGTGCCAGAACGTGACACGGTTGCCAACTGTCTGGGCTGTGCTCCCTAACCTGGCCATTCTTCTAGGGCCGTCTTAACAACATTATGGGCCCCAGGCAAAGCAGTGTGCTATGGCCCTGTGACAACTACTCACAGGAATACAAATGTAAAAATGAAGGGTTAACATACACAGATTAGTATGGAGCCCACGGGCAAGTGCCCATCAGGCCCACGCATTAAGACGGCCCTGCATTCTTCATCCCAATGACATCACTACCTGTACCCACATTAACTGGGGCCTCCGACCCCATATCCAGTCTCCCAGGCACATGACTGGATATTAAGACAAACACAAAGGCACCAAAGTTAATTGATCCAACATCAGAGAGCTGGTCTCATGTGCCTACCCAAAGCGACTCCATTGGCATTCCAGCCACCACTTTGGGTGCTAGAAGATAGGAGCTGCCCCGAAAAATGGATATCACTGGCTCAGTTTGGCCGTCAGCCTTGCAGAGGTTTTTTTTTTGCTTTCATTTGGCTCTGCTAATGCTGGTGGTTGCTTTCAGTAGCTGCGCAGGGCTGCCAAGGATGGAGCATTTTAGAGGGCATCTGTTCATAGGGATGCCCTATGCTGGAGATGACTTGACAGCATGTGACAACAATGATGGTGGTTATAGACTGAATTACTTGCATTAGCTAAGGCAGACACTGCCGGTTCTGATGCAAAATGGCTGATGGGTCACCTTGACATAGTCCTAAAGCCCCTGCAATGGGTTACTTTTACAAGACAGATCCAACACAAAAGACAAAGACAAGCAGAAAAGGAGGTGTCAAACAGAACTACTTCCCAAACAACACACCCAAATCATGCAAAGAAGCAGAGTTGAACCCAGATCCAAGAGCCCCGTATCCCATGCCTGGTCCCTTCTCTGCCCATAAGACCCTGTGCAAGTCCATGCAGCTGACCAGATTGGTTTCAATGGGCTTTGGCACATCTAGCTCTGCACAGGTCCAGGTTAAATTCAATATTTAATGCGAAGAATCTATCACCAGTGATCGTTACATGGCAAGTAACTGGTAAAATAGAGCCAAGTGATAAATTCTTAGAAGTGCTGAGGGATCTTGAACAGAATTCAAGCAGCTGCAAGGCAGCCAGCAGGCTGTTCACCAAGTGTAACCCAGTGGAAACCTCAGCCAGAGCTTACCTCACCAGATTCAGCACTCTGTGCCAACAAAGGCCTAAAGAGAGGCATTTGACAAACTGTTACCCATCCAAACCAAGACCAAAGCAACAGCCTTACAATCTGATTAAGGTCTTTAGGCACTTCAGAAGTGCAATTTATAGGCTAGCCAAAGCAACTGAGGAAATATAGCAAAGCTGATAAAAGAGCATCATGTTGTTGTTGTCGTCGTCGTCATCATGACATTTACATTCTTCTCTTATGAGGAACCCAAGGTGGCTTTCACAGTCCATCTCAGTTCCAGTTTGGCCTCATAACTACTCTCTGCGAGGTAGATTATGCTAAGAGTTAGTGACCCCCCCAAAGTCACCCAGTGGCTGAGTGGAGACTAAAACCTGGGTCCCCAGTCTAACATGCTGACCGCCATGCCACAGTGACTCTATTACACCCTCAGCACTAAACGTGCTGTTGTTTATGCTGCACAGGGAATAACTTTACACTGGTGGTTTTGACAGCATAACTTTAAACTGGAGGTTTTGAGCCTTTCTCAGAATAAGGACCTACACTCCATTTTGGTGGTGGTCTACAAACCACAGCTTCAAATGAAGTTTTGAACAATGTCCTCCCCAGCTCTGAGCTAATTTGGAAAACTGCATCTTCCATTAAAAGGATATATGTTCAGACTCTCAACTGAATTTTGTGAACAATTTTGTGCAATGGTAATTTTATTAGCTATCTGATGAAAAGACAGGATACAAGCTAAATAAGAGGGTAACAAGCTGCAAATTCAAAGCTCAGCTGATAACACAATCCTATGCATGTTGATGTATGAGTCAGTCCAACTATATTTGTAGTGGGGCTTACCACTGCGTAAACATGCACAAAGCTGCAGCCAGAAAGAACGTTTGGGATTTCTGTATATTTCGTAGAGCTTGCTCACCCTAATTTGCTGGTTTCATCATCCATAAATACTTCAACGGAACTATGGCCTGGAGAATGAAAGTTAAAGCAAAGCATCAGTTGAACAGATAGCACTACATACCAGGAATGTGATGCAGCTGTTGTCAAAAATTGTATTTGCATGCAGAGTTCTCAGTTCTTTAACAAAGCATGATGTACCTTCAGTGGTGACAGTAAGAGGTGTACATCTCCCTATCCCCTATTACTGTCTGCCACTAGTGGGGCAGAGAATGCACCACACCTGCACGTATTACTACACATTGTGTGTTCCCTAGGCTTTTAATGGTAGCTCGTGTAACTTCACGCCACAAGGTGGCAGTGGAAAAGAGAACATGATGTGAGAAAGCCGTATCTGACAGCAGCTCTCAGTAAACTTTAGGGTAGATGTCATTTGAAACATCCAGCTGAATCCTAAATGTCTACCAAAACAAAGCAGCAATTTCTGGGTAGTTAAGCAACTCAATACTCCAACTTCATATGATGTGAATCCCATATGATTTCCAGTTCAAAGATATTTGCATTTAGTCTAGCATTTTAAGTATCCACCTGTAAATGCAATCACATAAGCTAAATCATGAGGCAATCATGAGACCCTCTGAACTTTTCCACACATTCACTTCAACTTATCTAGCCCCCGATCATTTGGATTTCCTTTTGATCAGTGGCTATACTTTTTTGCACACACCATCTCTGCTTCATAATTGCCTTAGTTTATAGGTCTCAGAACTTGCCTACAATGTCAAGCCAGGGTTTCAATTGATTTATTGTTCAAGCAGCTGACTTGCTGAATATACATCTAGAAATTTGCTGTACCTATATGTAGGTTTTGAGATGCAGTGCTTTAAAGCCATGCAAAAACTCTTGCTATCAGCTAATTTCCATACAGAACTATGTTGTTACTGAAAGTCCAAGTTTGGTCATGATGGCTGCTATGCACAGGCAGGGCTGGTCTTTCACTCTGGTACCTTTGTTCAGCCAGTTTGGCACAAAAGGCAGATTTCCTTTCTTATTGGTGACAATTTTCAGTATGCCGACTCCTGTAATTGTTTAAGTCTGCAGTACAAGCAAGCAAGCCAAACTCGTGCTGCTTCAATATGATGGTGATATATAATTTTCCAGGAAGGAAATTTTTAAAAAGAGATCTGTGACAGGTACAAACCCCATTTACTTGATATGGAACACAAGCCACCAAAACTTACTATATCAAGCTTTCTGACACAGGAAATACACTGGTCGATAAAGTCAAGGTTTTATTTTTAACTTGGCAGCAGGTAGACAGTTTGATATAAGGCAGCAACCCTTTCAAATAGAGGATTTGAGCTGCAGTAGGGAGAGGTCCACCTGTCCTTTACATTTGCTGATGATGTGTTGCTCCTTGGCTTGAAGAGTTACCTGCTACCTGTCATTTCTGTGAAAAATATTCAACAATACCCCACACAAATTATTTGGGAAGCAAGTACTAGGTACCCAAAATTCATAGTATTCTTCTTTTAAGAATTAATTTATTTCAGCCAGGTAAGAGTAAGCGGTCCAGTTCATGAGCTCACCTAGTTGTTAAAGTTTCCATGCTGCCATGGCCCACCCGCCCCCATTCCAGTTATAACCAGCAGAACACCTTTTCACTACCAACTATCAATCTAAGCCTTAAACACACTTAGGAGTGAGTTCTGTTTCAGTCACTGGAACTTATCCTGTACTAATTACACAGAATCACCAAATTCCATCGAATCTGCACCAGCTATAAACTCATTTTCTACTTTTCTTCAACAAGCACTTTCACTGTGCAAGAAGCAGCTACAGTTTACAGTTGGTTTTATCGTAGTGGCAGGCAGCTGGGCAAATGCGAGCGGGGAGTTGCCACTATAAAAAGGAGTAGTGTTCTTGTCAGGACAGTTTCTGGTCTACATAAAAAAAGCAGACAGTAAACAAGGGATATTTATCAGCCATTAACTAATTGAAATTCAATTCGAAACAGCACACTGCCAATGCCTACTTCTTTCCCACATGTCACAAACTAAGATTATAAACTGACAGCCTAGAGGACTTGTCTCAGTACCTAGGACAGTACTCAGTTGCTTTTACTTACAGCTAACTCGACTAGAAGCAGATGAGGAGTCATGAGCCGCTTTCTTCCTCGCAATTGTCCTGCTGATGGATTTGCGAATGGCACTCTTCCTCTTGTTGGACAATGAGTACTTCTCCACAAGTGATATACTCCTGTTCCTAGGGGGTCTATTTGAACGGCGACAGCCTGATTGGGAACCTACAGAGATTCTAATGCTGTCCTTTAATTCTTCTGAGACCCAATCCTCTGGCACCAAATTATTATCTAATTCTTGTGTAGGAATCTCTTCTCCTTGACATGTAGGCATCCCATTTAGCAGTGCTTTTGGAGTGGAAGTACGCATTACTCTGGAGGCACTCCAGTCTTTTACTGTCTTTGCTGGATCAAGGGTGTCTGAGAGAATCACTGGAGAACCATTTGCTACACCTGCCATCTCTGTAGCCCCAGGTCCATCAAGCAAATGGCCACCTGAACACATAGGGACAGTTTCAGGGCCCGCAAGCACCCCCTCATTCCTCTTTCCTTTTATTTCAGTTTCTTGGCTACAGTCAGTTCCAAGTGCTTCTTCTCCTCTTGGGGTTATAACTGTGTTGTTCTGTGTTTCTGAAGGTTCCTTAGCAGAGCTCATCATGAGATCAGCTGTAGTTACTGCTATTCCCATATCAAAGTTCTTCAGTCCCTCTTTGCTTGCAGAAAATCTCTGAAAAGATGCTGTCTTTACACTACTTCTTCTTCTAGATAGTCTAAAAGGAGCAAACAACGAATCATCTCATTCTCTCAGATCATTTCACCTCAAGCCACCAGGTGGTATCAGAGTCTGCAAAAATGTTCCAGTGAGCTATTTCCTAAAGCTCACTTCCAATGCAGTCACACCAATTGTTTATTTTCTCTAAAAGTTTCTCTGTAGCATATTTAGTGGCATTTTCAGTGCCTGGCACTGGGTATGGCCACGTTTTGTGTCCACCATATGAATAGTCAAGTGAGCATTCACCTGCATGTGTGCTGGTTGCAACATGGTAGAATGAGCGTGCTAATTTGGGAGCAAGCCAAATTGGACAAAGTGGAAATTACAAGTAAACATGCATAAGATTGGGCTGCTTGCACTTAAATAAGTGCCTCGATCCTCTTGGATGAACTGAATGGACCCTATCCAACGCAACACTACCACTGTAATGTGAGTTACAGTATCCTGTGCTAGAATAAATAACTTCCGGAGCTGTGTCAGTACCCCTTGCTGTTGCTATGGGTGTTCCTGGGAAATCTGTCAGACCAGCAAGTACTATTTAAGCCAACCAAGGTTTTCATTTTAAGTGTATAATCCACTGCATAAACTCTACTTATGACATCAGCACTGAACACTCCCAGTTGGGTAGATATAGAAATATATATATGCACAAATAAGTTCCTAATAAGAATACTAACCCACAAGTTAACAGACATTTGCACTGTGAGATTTAATCCTATCTCTCACCTGCTGAACTAGCCAAGTTCCCTATCGTTGGGTTCCTCTTTGGTTGCAAGTGTATATCAATCCGGAAACCAGGACAGAAAGACATTTAGCAAAAGTGAACCACTTGCACTCGGAAATAAATTGCCAAAATATTGTCAACGGCCTCCAGTTTTGTCCATACAACCAAAACACAAACTATGCATTGCTTGCCTCTATTATGAGTTTCCTGATGTCTGCTCAGCAGTAACAGGGGATTCAGACAATAGCTGGATGGAGCTTATACTGAACCTACAGATCTGACAGCCCTTGAAATAATGGTTTGCACAGGCTAAGCAGCACTGTTACAGGCATAATTTTTCATAGTCAATGTTAACAGTGTTGAATTGTTGGGAACTACCCAGAGAGTTTTTGCTGTTGGGCAGTAGAGAAATGAAGTAGCAACCAGAAAGATTAAAAATGTGTAGGGATGAACATTTACAAACTGATCCATCATAGGTGGGCATATATTCACTGAAATCAAAGAAATCCGGTATCTCTCTTTATGGGATTAAACCCTTATAGCTGTCATTGTTGCTGTGTAATACAAACTCTTTGAATAGCTGGAGATATGGGAGAAATGTTAAATATATTAAAAATATCAGTTTTTACACCCTCCCTTGACCAGCGTGTCTTGCACATTTTGCCAGGCACAGAATATAGTGCAGCAAGCTTAGTTTCTTTCCAGTTCTGATCTTCTTTTTTGCCCAAGTATAAATCATATACTTCCAGCATAGGGCCACAAGGTTGGAGGCTGGTTTGCAGGGGATGCCGTATGAGGCAAGACTGAGGGAATTGGGTCTCTTCAGCCTGGAGGAGACTCAGAGGGGATTTGTTGGTGACATACAGGCATGTGAGGGGATGTCACATGGAGGTGGGTAGAGATCTGTTCTCCCCTGCAGAGGAAGGCAGGACGCACTCCAACGAAGCAAAGCTCAGGGAGCCAAGGTTCCATTTGGATGCCAGGAAGCATTTCCTGACAGTAAGGACCCCGAGGGTGTGGAATGGGCTTCCACGGGAGGTCGTTGAGGCATCACTGGTGAAGGTGTTCAAAGACAGGTTGCACATGCACATGGTGGGCATGTTGTGAGCAGAGCCGGCTGGAGCCGGGGATCAGACTAGATGACCTGGGAGGCCCCTTCTGACTCATTCTGTTTCTGTGTTTCTATATGCAGCGATCTATAATTTAAACAACAGAAGGGTTTTTGCTGTGGTGTGGTGGCAGGCAAGCACAAGCAGCAGGAAGACAGAATATACTGGCAAAACCTGGAGGCAGTAACATGCCAACATTCAGTGCTGAGCAAGCACCACACCCACACACACCTGGAATATTACTGCCTCTCACTATATGGGGACACACACACAGTTGTTGGGAAGCTTTGAAAGTAAGTCACTGTATAGGAAAATCTAGAGATATATATACGACTGTGACCTTTGCTTGCAATTCAACTGAACCAGAATACAAAACTTAAATATTAGTAGGCAGCTCTACCTTTTTCGCATTTGTTCCTTATTTTCATCCTTAAAAGACAAGGATCGCTTCTTCTTTCGACACCTCTTCTGAGAAGGTGTTTTGGGTATCAGCTCAGGCTCAGCACTGAAGTTACTGCTCCAAAAAAAAAAAAAAAAAAAAAAATCCCTCCAAAAATTGTAATTGAAAAAACCCAGTAACAACTTGATCATCCAAGACAGTTTACATAGCCCCCCCTCCACTCCATTTTATCTTTACAACAACAATCCTGTGAAGTAGGTTAGGCTGAGAGTGCGGAGTGCGTGCCAGGCCTTGAGTCACCAGACTGAGCTTCCTGATCAAGCGGGGATCAGAACCAGGATCTCCTGGGTCCCCAGTCCAGCATTCTAACCACTGCACTGGCTCAAACCAATAAACCCTCCCAGATGTAGACAATCCCGAACGTCTCAATGTGTGTCAGCAGCAGGGGAATTGCACGGCTCACAGGCAGCCTTGGATTCTTCCCCAGAAGAAGAGGACAGCAACTGTGCCCTTTGCTACTCTCTGAGCAAACTGATTTCCAATGTTTTTGGTATGTTGCTCTTTGTTACAGGAAGATGAGCTGCAAACAAGATACATTACAGCACTAGCAGTTGATCAGAGGGAATTTATCAGTTTTGAATAGCTCCAAAGGATGCAAGGAACCCCTTTCCAAAGTCTAGGCCTACCTACTAAACATCTTCAGGGCCTCCTCCTCAATTTCCCGCAGCCACACCAAGCATTTATGTTCAGCATTGAAGAGGAATTCTGAGAACTTTTGGTTACAGACATCAAAAAGGTGAGCAGGGCCCCTTGCCTCTGCCATATTGCTGATTGAAACAGAAAAGAGAAAATAAGTTGATCATTTAATTCTACATTTGATTACAGATATACTTCCCCATCAATACATCAAATAGACACCAGATCAGTTTTCTTATCAACCTGCATACTTGCAAAGTCTACAACTATAGCTGTACAAGCAGACTAACACAACCATGCCCCCCTCCCCCACAACAACGACAGGCATTCACAAACGTGCAGCCTTGGGCAAGTTACAGAAAACAAAACAGGCCATGATCTTTGGCAAGGGAGACCAGGAAGCACATGCTCCCACGAGTTTCACTGCAAGTGGGGGGTGATCACAATTTCCAAGCTTTTAGAGAAAGCTGGGGCTTTTCTGCTTAGATGAGAGAAGAAGTAGCAGGGCTAACTCCTTTCTCCCTCACCAAACAAGAACCTCAGGACAACAGTTTTCAAGGTCTCCTATTAACTGAAACCCAGGAAACGAATTTTTCCCCTCCTCTCTCAGTAGCCCAAAGGAGGCAAATTCCAGACCAGTTTCACCAAACTTTTCCCCACGGCAAAAAACACACCTAAAACTGGATTCCTCAGTCCTTCCACCCCAAACGCCTGTTCAGACTATTAAAATACAAACACGCAACGTGCCTCGTTCCCAAGTGTGCGGACAGGCGCGCTCTGGAGTTCCAAACCAACACCCGCCTCAGTCCTTCAGCAGCTGCGCCGCATGGCAGCTAACACCTGTGTGGGCGGGACATACGCATACGCGACGCTGATTGGCTCCAGCGTTGTAAGTTGCAGCTTAGAGGCGGTGCTATAGTCGCGCCCTGGCGATGTGTAAGAGGCAGAAAGGGAAAGCGCTGCTTGAATTTACCGGGTTCATTTCAGACACTTGGAAATTTTTTCTCCTTTGGATCGTTCCTTTGTTTACTAGCCCTGTACCGTTCAATAGTCAAAGCTGCCTGGATGGTTCACAACAATTCATTTAAAAAATCCTAAAGCTACAATACAATAAAAATCACTTCAAAATACGTAATTTAAAACTGTTTAAGCAGCTCAAGCAATGTTTTTCAATATAACTAGAAGGGCATTAAAGACTTCCCATATGCTTCAAATTATTTTTGATGTCATGTTCTCTCTCTCTCTCTCTCTCTCTCGTCCTTATAAGCAGAATAAAAGCAACAACAGCACTGGGGGAGGGACAATGAAGGAAAAATTCAGGATATTATGGCAGCCGTGGAGGCAGCATCTTTTATCCGAAGAAAGGAGTTCATGATAAGCTTCTGTTGCTCCTGGGAAACATTCCAGATAGTACATCCTTGCCCAACCTGGTGCCCTCCAGATGTTTTGGACTTTAATTCCCTTCAGTTCCATCTAGCATGGACAATGGTCAGGAGTTGGGTTATTACTCTAACATTTCTGGAGGGCACCAGGTTGGGCAAGGCTGATATAGTGCCAGCCCCCAGAGGGTAGGCAGGCAGACATCAATCACGTTGATCATTCTCAGCAAGTTCTATTCCTTCCCTGCCTAGAAGTGATGTATTGGAATTTGATTATTGGGTGGTATAAAAATGAAATAAGTTGAGAGGGGATGGGGGGAGGCAGAAAGGTTCGAAATGCAGTGGCCACAAGGTCGGTAGTTCTTACACCATCTGACCTAATGAAGGGTTCTGGTGAATAGACATTGTGCACATTTTTGTGAAATCTTGCTCAGTCCTAATATTGTCCAAATGTGGATTCTTGCCCATTACACACCAGCATGGCTATCTGTGCTTTTTTATATTTTATGATTGGCCACCGTTGGTAACATGATTATCACTGCTAGTTCTTGCTGCATTTCCTTTCCCACTGTTTACTTATTTACTTATTTATTTTTCGATTTATATCCTGCCTTTTTCCTGTAAAGGGCTCAAGGCAGCTTACATCATTCTCCTCCTCCATCTTATCCCCACAACAACCACCCTGTGAGGTAGGTTGGGCTGAGAGTCTGTGACTAGCCCAAAGTCACCCAGTTGGCTCCATGGCTGAGTGGGGACTATAACCCAGATCATCTGAGTCCCAGTCCCACACTCTTAACTACTACACCACACTGGTTTACAGTCTACACAGTGTGAATTCAGGTATTTGACGCATCTGATGTACAAATCAATAGGTATATCTTATACAGGTATATTCATGCAATCATTGACACAGTCAGAGAAAAACCCTTTTTTCTAGAAATCAGCATGTGTGCATCCTTGAAACGTAGTCGACACTAACCAGGTGCCATTCCAGAGACAGCTAGTTGCACTTGACAGGTAACACCAGCTCAGACAAAGGGCAATTCACAGCAACCCACACCTTTCTCCTCTTCTTCCCTAGAAAAATGGCCCATCCTCCCCACTCCTTCGGAGCATCTTCTTTGGTATGCAAGCAGGAAAGGTCATGCCATTGCAACTCTTTTATAACCTATTGGAAGGTGTTAACTGTGTTACATGTAACCCTTTAATGAGCAATGTATAAAAGGGCAAAACGAGGACTGCTCAGGTGCGCCCTCTGGAACAATTGCTTGGTAGCCGCTTATTCTCAAGAATAAATCTTTGAAAAGAAAAACTTCCCCTGTTGTGTATTTTGTGCAAACACACAGCAAGACACGGACCATTTGGTCAACACATCTGATGAGCTGGACTGTAAACCACAAAAGTTTAGCCGAGCGTTCTCTCACCTGAGAGCCGTCATATGTCTTGAACTACAATTTCCACCACCGTCTGCTACAACGTGCTGGGGGGGGGGGGGGGGACTGATAGGAGTTCTAGCCCAACACATCTCGGGAGCTGGGGAAAGCCTGCTTATGCTATATTAAATCTGTTATGGTACGATCCTAGACAGGAAAAGGTTTAGCTGGGGAATGCTGCAAATTGAGGGGCTTTTCAATGCTTAAAGACTAAGGATTGTGCCCTTAGCCTTTAAGGAATCGCGAAACCCGCAGCTCTTTGGGAACTGTGTTTCTGCTTCTCCCAGTCGTCTATGCTTTTACTTCTAATTTCCTTGTAACACTTGTAATTGCAACGTCGCCGGGTTTCCCGTCCTTCCTCTGCTCTTCCTCCTCCGCTCGGGACGTCATCCAAGCCGTTCCGGACAAAGCCCGCTTTTGATTGGACTGACGCGATTTGAAAATTGTAGCGGGCGCCGGAGGTACGTTTCTGCTGCAGGTTGTCGAACGGGAATTGGAGAAGCGCCCCAGTGTGCCCGGATTCCCGAAAAGCAGACGGTCCCTTTCAGAGGGAGCCTGGCGGGTGAGTTGCAGAGGGACGCAGGGACGGGCGGTTGGAGGAAGAGGAGGAAGAAGATCAAGATAGGGTCGGAGCAGGGCTGGGCTGGGCGCTTGATCAGGAGGTAAGGGAAGGCGGGGAGTTTTGCAGCCTTAAAGATCCTTCCTTCTCCTTTTTTATCCAGTAACATATTGATTAGTCCAGTACGATTTCAAAGCAGTATTCCGATAATACTAAGCAAAACATAATATCCCGGAGCAACTTAGTTCTGTTTCCCCGCCTCGCCGCTCTGCAGCCCGTGCGCTGCAAGCTGCTTTGTGCAAAGTAGATATCTCCAGGTTTCACCTTTGAACAAAAAAAAGTGGCCCTGCAGGAATAAAGGCCGAGAAATAGCTTCTCGGCGTCTTGGACCCATGTTTGGGCGATGTAGATGGCCTTGTTGATACTAAATCTGCGCGGTGCCAAGGCATTCAAAATCCTTGCGGTCGGAAGGATATTCAGGTGTAGTCATTCGTCTGGCTTTGTACGGCACTCCTTTATCAAGCGCGTATTTTTCTGTTTCCTATTCCCAGCTTTCTTTTGAGGAACTTGAGTGAAACTGTGGGGTTTTTTTGGCTGTACTTGCTCTAGGTTTTGTTCTGTGCTTTAAACTTGTGCCAACGGTTGCTCACGTTCTGGTTATGTGCTTGAAATCCAGCAGAAAAAAACTATTAAAGTTGGCTGAATTTATTGCGTACTCTTGTTTCAATGTTGTTTTAATCTTTACAAGAGCTGAGCAGGACTGTCAAGGAGAGGACAGTTTGGAAGGAGTTTGTTCATAAAGTTGCCATAAGTCAGAGACAAATTGATAGCAGGTTAACAACAACTAAATGCCTTGTTCAGGGTCTGTGTGTTCCAAAAGGCGGATTTAAAAGCAGGATACTATGTATGCTTTGACAGAAAGACAAAGGCCTACAACTCCCAGTGTGGCTTCCTGGGGCATGATAGGATTTGTAGGATTTTTATCTGTCTAAACATGCACAGGGTTGCTCTTATTGAACAACTACAATTTCACTTTAGACCTTCTCGAAGGGCTCACCACCACCACTGCCACCATATATGGACAGTTTGGTTGTGTTTGGTTTTGTTTAGAATTACAGCTGCTAGCTCTTGTAAGCCTCTGAATTTATTTCATTTAAAAAACCCATCTTTCAAGGCAAACTCTTCTGAGAAGGTAGCTTAGTTTACAAAAACAAGTGGTATTGGGGAAGTGCACCTTGTCCCTTTGACATTTCTGTTGCTGCAGAAACTGATTTATCCTAAATGCTTTATTTATATGAAGTTGCTTATATTAAGCCACAGTCATCCAGGAATTTCAGGTGAGATGGCAACTGTATGTGGATGACAGCCGTCTGTCTATAACGTTTGAGACTGGTATAGCTATGCAGGCTCTGGACCTGTGCTTGGATGCAGTTGTGAGTTGTGTGAAGGTGAATAAGCTGAGACTGAAACCTAGCACAATGGAAGCACTGTAAGTCCAGGGAATTGGTGACTTGCCTATTCTGGTTGAGTTACAATCCCCCTGAAAGAACAGGTGTGTAGATTGACAAACTCCTGGATTCATCTTTATTATAACCACAAAATTGGATTAATGCAATGCAGTCTAAATGGGTCTGACCTTGGGCTTGGACTGTTAGCTGTGGCTGGCACAGAATGCAGTTTGTGCTACTGGAATCTCTTTCCAACAGCAGATTACACCTTTACTAAAAGAACTGAGCTGACTGGCAGTAAACTACTAGGCCAAATTTAAGGTGTCACTACTAACATGTTGTTGTTTTTGTTGTTGTTGAAGTCGTGTCTGACCCATCGCGACCCCATGGACAACATTCCTCCAGGCCTTCCTGTCCTCCACCATCCCCCGGAGTCCACTTAAGCTCACACCAACTGCCTCAGTGACTCCATCTAGCCACCTCATCCTCTGCCGTCCCCTCCTTCTTTTGCCATCTATTGTTCCCAGCATTAGGCTCTTCTCCAGGGAGTCCTTCCTTCTCATTAGGTGGCCAAAGTATTTGAGTTTCATCTTCAGTATCAGGCCTTCCAAAGAGCAGTCAGGGTTGATCTCCTCTAGGACTGACCGGTTTGATCGCCTTGCAGTCCAAGGGACTCGCAGGAGTCTCCTCCAGCACCACAATTCAAAGGCCTCAATTCTTCGGCGCTCAGCCTTCCTTATGGTCCAGCTTTCACAGCCATACATTGCAACTGGGAAAACCATAGCCTTGACTATACACACTTTTGTTGGCAGGGTGATGTCTCTGCTTTTTAGTATGCTGCCTAGATTTGCCATAGCTTTCCTCCCCAGGAGCAAGCGTCTTTTAATTTCTTGGCTGCAGTCCCCATCTGCAGTGATCTTGGAGCCCAGGAAAATAAAATCTGTCACTACCTCCATTTCTTCCCCATCTATTTGCCAGGAAGTGAGAGGACTGGATGCCATGATCTTAGTTTTCTTAATGTTGAGCTTCAAGCCAACTTCTGCGCTCTCCTCCTTCACCTGCATCAAGAGGCTCTTTAGTTCCTCTTCACTTTCTGCCATGAGAGTGGTATCATCTGCATATCACCCTGTCCCAAATTACACAGAGTTTATCTTAGGTCATAAGAGGTGCGCCCACTGCTGCCTCGCCGCGCACGTGCGGAGGGAGCGGCTTGCTCGCACGGAGATCATTTTGGACTTGCTTGGAGAAAACGATCTCCGAGCGAGCAAGCCGCTGCCTCGGTGCGCGCCCCGCTGTGCTCATGCCCACCACCTGCACCTTTCAACTGGCCCCCTGTTGAAAAAGTTTGAGGACCCCTGCTTTGACACTTTTGTGGAAAGTGGTGATTCACTTTGTGAAATCAGTAATAAAAAATGAAAATGCAATTCTAATTTAAGAGAACGAAACACCAGCAAGGAAACATTTGTAAGTACCAAATGCAGCTTAGAACTAATTTGCCTTTTCATTTATTACTACTTTTAATATGAACGAAACATAAAAAGAGAAAAGGGAAAAGATATACAACTCTCTTACACAAAATAAATCTATTACAATGGGTGTATGAGAAGTATGTCCATAAATGTATTAATTATACGATGATATAGCTATCAATAGAAACAGTTAAATGTATGTTCCAGAAATGGCAGACAAAATGTACATATATTTATTGGTCTGCAGGTGGCACCTAAATACCACCAATTCAAATAGGATGATTGATCCTCAGTCCATTGTATTGTCTGTTGGTTTGTTCTCTTAAACTGGTTTGACAGCTGCAGCCCTGTTTGGAGAACGCTGCGCTATCCTTGGGCACACATGCCCTAGTTACCTCCAGGTTATGTTACTGTAACATACTGTTGTGATGCTCTTGAAGATACAGTGGCACCTTGGCTCACGAACGCCTCAGTTCACAACCAAATTGGGTTGCAAACAGAAATTTCAGAAAAAGTTTGCCTCCAGTCATGAACTCTGCATCGGGTGGCAATCACGCCCACCTTCCCTGCACAGGTGTGATCGCAGTCGTGCTCAGGGGTAGGGAGAGATGGCTGCGATTGTGCTGGGGGGGGGAGATGACTGTGATCTTTGTTGTTCTTTGTTACTTTGTTGTTGTTTGTCACTTTGTTTCAAATTTTTGTGATAAAAAATTGTTACAGAACGGATTGACCTTATTTACACTGAACCTTATGGGGAAATTTCACTAGGCTCACGACCAATTTGGGTGGCGACTAGAGTCATGGAATGGATTAAGTTCGTGAGCAAAGGTACCACTGTAATTTAGACTTGGTACCAAGGGAGACAGCTAGAACCTTTGTGAGATTGAGACACTTGACCTGTATTAGCTCTGTCCATATTGGCTGACCCTTTTGTTTCAAGGTGCTGGTTTTGTGCCAGATTATCTGAAGGACCACCAAAGCACTAAGGTCAGCCTTGGAGGCTGAACGCTAGATGATGCCATGACCAGTGGTGTGGAGAGGAAATTACTTTCAGTGGTTTATTTTCCATGGAAAACTATTTCTTTTGGGGGCTGTCTAGTAAAAGTGAAGGTATTAGGCAAGTTTGACAGTTTTGAAATTGTGATTAATACTTTTCAGGTGATTATCTGTAGTATGTAGGATAATGGGGAAGAAAAGCAATGCATATGTTGTGAATTCCTGGTCCTTTAGAATGAAGCACCTAAGCTGCAGTGGGGGGTGGCCGGCACTGGCTTTTCTGTGAATTAAGCAAGAAATAATTCTTTGGCTTTTCAGGCTAAGCCATTGTTGAAGATGGTACATCCCATGCAACTGGAAGAGCAGGCGAAGAAGAAACTAGAAGAATTCCTGCAGAATGTCCAAAACACAGACTTTCTGTGGTTGGATGAGATTCTTGAAGAGGCTATCAAGATGTTTAGAAAGTAAGACTGGAAATGGTGCCCCAAACCTCCAATTCTTTTTTTTTTTTGGGGGGGGGGGAGGCAGGGTCTATATATTGGAAACATAACAGTTTAAAAGCTGTATGTAGAGTTGTTATCCAAAGTATTTGATCCTGCAGCCCTTTTGCAATTCAGAATTGTATTGCATAGCCAGGTTGCTTTTTGGCCCTTTCTACACCCATAAGCAGGATCACTTATTAGAAGATTAAAGCCAAAGTCTTGGGACATCTCTTTCTGATGACCATGTTTACCTTTTGGAAGGAGGAGTGTTATGTGTAGGACAATATCTTTACCTGCATCTGATGTCTGAACTGGTTGAGGCCAGAATAATATCTGCTCAGCCTCTTATCCTTTAGGTAATGTACAGAAAGTCTTTCTAATTATAAGAAGGTCTCAGTGTGATGCCCAGTCAGTAATCAGAATGACACTGGTGCAAGAGTGTCTCTAACTGCAGTCTTTTCCTAGCCTTTCCCAGAATGGGAAATCCAAATATGGGACAGTGGCCCTGCTGAAGGCATTTGAGAATAAAGGTGAGATGCCTACAGTCTTAGCCTGTCAGCAGTCCTCTCTTTCATAGGGAGATGTTGTTGTTCTCAGTTACCAGTGAGCAAGTGCATAGTAATGGATGTCTGAGTGACTCTAACCCTGCAATGTTAAGTGTCTGGATTGGTTTGAATAGATTTGTCAGATAAATTAGCAGTCAGTAAGCTTAGATAAAAGCACCTAGCAGGGAAGGGATAAGATCTTTGATTTTATTGCTTGTACATCCAAACAGCAATTCTGACGGAGAGCCGGAGATGATGCCAAAAACTCCATCACAGAAAAATCGCCGGAAGAAGCGTTTTTCTTCTGTTAAGAAAGATAGTTTTTCTAAAAAGAGGTAGGATTAATACCATGAATGTTTTTGGGGTGAGTGTATTTTTTTCAGTGTGGGGGCTTCTGAATAATTTTGGATCAATGTACAATCTTTTCTTAATGGTAGAATTTGATATTGTTGGTATTTGAGGAAAATATTATAGTGGTTGCAAAATGTAACTTGATCATTGTAAAGTCTTTTGAAGATTTAAAAAATGTGCTCCTAATTGCTTGGCAGATTGCATACACACATTTAATGCAGGCATGTGCAAAAATGGCGGAAGGCAGGCGCCATCACTGAGGAGGTTCTCATTCACTTTTCAAGTGCCAACATGAACCCCTGGGACTTTGGCTATGCCACTTAGCTTCCTCTCCCACAAACAAATTCTTTCTTTTAATGACCATCTCTGTCAGGATTAGTCTTGTGCATGGTGGGAATATCAGGGAAACTCAGCAGGCAGCAAGGTGGAAATATGTGAAATGAGTTTCATAATTGTAGAATTGGTCTGCCAGCTAGTTAAAATGTTTGAGAAGGGACTAATAAATAGTATATCAACTTGTTTAAATACTGGTTTTGGGAAGCTTGGAACAGACTGCTTTAGGGATTGGGATGCCCCCACTTTAGTGCTATGACTAAGGGTGCAATCCTATGCATATCTCCTTCTAGACAGACAAAGTCCTACAACTCTCTGCATTCCCCGGCCATTCTTAGACAACACAAAATGATACTGCAACCGTATCTTTTTTTTGTCTTCTCTTTAATTAAATTGAACTTAAATAACAAAGTATTGGGTTATAATGAGTCCTAAACAAATTGCCCATACATTAAGGTATGCAAAGGAAGGCAAGAGTGAAAGTTTCAATTTATTTCTCATTTTGGGCCAGGCAGAAGGAATACATTTGTGATCCATGGATGGATAGTCATTGTCAAGTGAACAGAGCTTTTTCTTTTAGCCTTAATCATCTGCCTTTTAACAAATTAATAAAATTTCAGATATGTTCATATCACCAGAATCATAATAACTCACTTGTTAAGATACTGAAGGAAGCATGAGAGGAATTGGTGCATGGTGTGAGACAAATGGGTACAGAAGGAGATTTCTACTTCTTATAATGCTAGAACCCAGGGTAATCCCATGAAGCTGGATCAAGGGAATTTTGGGACATTAATTTCTTAAACAAAGCACATTGTTTAATTAGGGTATTTCCTATCCCAAAATATAGTGATGGTCATCAATTTGGATGGCTTTAAAAGGGGATTAGGCAAATTCATGGAGAATAAGACCATCAATGGCTACCCATCATAGTGGCTATATGCTACCTCCACCTGTATCAAAGGCAGTCTGCCTGTGTGTGTCAGTTACTTAGAAACACAAGTGGGATGGTGTCATTGGAGCCATGTCCTGCTTGTGGACTTTCCTACAAATGGTTGGCTGGCATCTGCTTGGGTAGAATGATGGACAAGATCTAAATAGGCTTCAGATTGTCACTCTGCTCCATCAGCTGTTTGCCCTGGCCAGTGCAGAGCTGGAGGGAAGTTTGCATTGGGCCGTTCCATGGATCAGAGCAGCAAGGGCTACTGAGATACTACATTCTCTGCCTCACAGAAAGCACATTACAGCTCAGGGCCTCAGTCATGGGCCAGAGACAAAGCAGTTGCAGGATGTTTTCCCCCTCATACCCCATTAGAAAAAATATTGCTCCAGTTGGGACTGCAGATCTGGAAGGTTAGCACACGCTGTCCTTTCCCTTAGCCAGAGGCCTAAAGCTGGTGAGTGTGGATTTTTGTGTTGTGTCCTTTATTGCATCCTGTTGTAAACTGTCTTGGAGTTAATTTGATTAAAAGTCTTGGTATATATCTTTAAAGTAAGTAAGTATTGACTCTCCGCTAATTTAATTAGCCAAAGCTTTTGCCAGTTGATCTGTTAGTGGTAGTTTGTGTCTCTAATATTTATGGCTCAAATCATTTGTCTAGGATTTTTCAATTCAGCTACACTATTGGCCATTGCAACATTCAGTGGAAAGGATGGATCAGTTTTTCTCAGTTTGGATGCAAAAGTTCTTATCTGTGGTTTATTCTTACAAGGTTTAGTGGCTCCTGACTGCTTCTGTTGGAGGAAAGGGTAAATAAAAGTGTGTACTGTTTGTTTTAATATCTCTGCCAGCTTTGTCCTCTAGTAAACTTGAGCCCATTGCATTTCTGACAGTTGATTTTGTTAACAGATTGTCAAAAAGAACAGCTACCCAATCTTCTAAACGAATTTCCCAACAATCCCAACAGAAAAAAGACTTGGAAATTACGAAGACTGATGAAGACTATAATTCTCCTTGTCGTCGTGTGACTAGATCTCAGGCTCTTAAATCCGCCAGACACTCAGATGCTGCTCTTAAGAATTCAGCTATCCATTTAGCCAAAGGGCGGATCCCACTAGTTGAAATCAGCATTAATGAGAGAAACAGTGCAGAATTCCAACTCAACAAAACACCACCCGAGAAGACTGCTTTGACCTTCACACTATCATCTGATAAGTCCCCTAAAAGGAGATCACAAGCTTTGTCCAAAGTTTCTTTGCTTGTGGTCCCAGACACCCCTGAAGCAAAAATAATGAAAGAGGGACGGGAAGCCTGCAAGCTGAAAATAGCAAATGCTTCCATTGCCAGAACCACTGAGAATAAAGAAGCCAATGCTCAGGAGGAGAACTCGTGTGTCCAGCAGCATTTCACACTGGAAACCACACAAAGCATAAGTGAGAGTCCACAGACGCCCACAGCTCCAAAAGCAAACCGTCACTCTGTTCGGCGAAGCCTGATTGGTAGGAACCCCAAGAACTGCCAAGCCTCTCTGGTTGAGAGATGCTCACTAAGTGCCAAAAGGGAAAGAATGGTCCAGAAATCGATTGGTAGGACTCTTTCTAAGCGTAAAACAACCCAGCGGTCCCCATCTGCCAGTAGGCGTATGAGCTGTAAGTGTCTGTGATTTGAGACAAGTCTATTATTCTCTCTCCAGTTTTTTTCTTAGTTCCTCTCTACATTCCTTTTTCCCCTTTTCTGTCTGTGTACTTGAGTAAAACGCCATGGAATTAATTTGATGTGACTTATGGCAAGTGCTTTTTGGGAAACATGTGTTTTTCATGCAAGGTAAATTTATTACTATGCAAAATGTTCCTGTCTTAATACTAGACACACAAGGCAGCTCACATAACAAATCCAAAAATTAAAAAAAATCACTAAATAAAACTGAAAAAGAAACTAAAATAAGAATTTAACAATGAAGGTGCAAGCAAGTATATTGATTGCATGAGGGGAGGTAAATTCAGGAAACAACTTAAACCTTGGACAAGCCAAAGACCTATCAGAATAGGAAAATATTCTGCTTGGCAATGAATAGCGAGGGGTCTCAAGCAGGCCCTCTGCTTAGCTCTGTCCAAACACATCATCTTTGCAACAAAAAAGCCCTTTCACAAAATCTGAGATTTCCTTAAAACCTGTACCAGGGCCTTTTCCAAAGACCTTGTAACAGATGGGTTCATAAAGACAAAGCAAAGAAGTCTGTTTCAGTGCGTTCAGAAATGCAGCTCCTTTTGCTAATGATTAGTGAAACAGATGCATCTAGTTCACTCAGCCAAACCTAGTGACACGTTGAAAACAACATAGGAGCCTAATCCACAGAATTTAATTTGTGGCAAGTTCCACTCTGCTCAGAGTGCCTTAATTCTAAACTTGTACTGTGTACTAGTGAGATTAAGGTGGAGAATAAGTGGTTCACATGCTAAGTGTTCCATAGAGGTGTTTTAGATGCAGAACACACTGGAAATTTAGGTAGTGGGAAAAAATTACCAAATAGTATTATTCTGAAACTGAAGAGCTGTAATGGACCAGGAGGTCGTAGGTCTGTGGTAGAAAACATGCTTTGCCTGCAGAAGCTCCCAGGCTTCTCGTAGGGAAGCTGGAAAAAAATTCTGCAGGAATGCCTGAAGCACCACTACCAACCAGGTTCTGTAATACTGTGCTAGATGACCAAGGGTCCAACTCAGTACAGGTAGTCCCTGGGTTACTGACGAGTTCCATTCTGAAGAATGTCTTTAAATTGAATTTGTATGTAAGTCTTGGATCATGTATATAAAAACATACAAAACACTGAAGAAACACTTCCCATGTACACTAAAACATCTTAAATATAATACAGCATTTAAATAAAGATAGTACTACAGTACTAATAGAGTAACTAGGTACTAAAGAGAGAATGTAGGTATACAGTACAGTTCTCAAAACAGTTTAGATAATAGAAATATTAAAAAATAGTAAAAAGAGTTTTAAAGGTTAACACTTCTTGAGCTAACCTTAAGCCTAATATTAACTAGATGATGATGGAGATGGGACTAGTGCTGGAGAGTCAGGGTTTGATTGTGCTGCTGGAGGGAGGTAGTTAGCACTGGAGTAACTTTTTAGTTCGGACTTCACAGCTCACTGGTGCCACTTTCCCCCTCTGTCCTTCCCTTCCCTTCTCTCTCCCTTCCTCTCCTCACTGCCTGGTGCAAGTTCTGACTGCACAGCTTGCCAGGTGGTGGATGAATTCATTTGTCAACCATTGTTCGTCATTTGTTTCATCAGCTATGTTGTGTAGGCTTTCCCATCCCCAGGGAAGATCATACTGGGAAAGAACAGTGCATTATGACTTGATACAGAGCATTACTACTAATTACTTGAAAGATCTGATCCTAGCCTGCTTTGGATCTATAAGGATCTATAAGAAAACAATTCAGTCGTCCCAACTGTTAATTTGTGAAAACATTCATGATTGCCATGTGGCAAATGCTTACTAAGAATGGACAGCAAAAATAGTAAAACTAGCCAGTATTAGGTATAGTTTTGCTTTGGACTTCTTTCACCCTCTCCCAATACCACAAAAGTGACATGACTTTATACTGAGGTTTATTCATTTATTTACATGTATTTATAGGCCGCCTATAATTGCTGAGGCCTTTCTAGGTGGCTTACAATGCATAAAACATACTAATACATTAAAACCAATTAAAGCATAATGAATTAAACATCTATGAAAACAATTAAACGGGCCACAACACACAGGCTAAATGTTAAAAAATTTCCTAAAAAGATATAAATTGGTGCACTGGCATAATTTCTTCTACTGAAGTTGCTGGGTTTTATTCTACAAAACAGTTAACTAGCTTGGATCATACATGCTAGTGAAATGTGGCAGGGATTGGGTGAGGGCTAACAAATTGAAGAGATATCCAAGAAGACTGAGTTGCTGTTAGTGGGTGGTTGAAGGGTCTTCAGTTTGGATGGCATTGCACCCTCCTTTATGGAGCAGGTTTGGGGGTCATCCTGGTCACTTGAGGCTCTGATGGCGTTAGTGGCACAAGGTGCCTTTTACCCTCTTGGGCTGATGGCCCGGCTACACTCCTATCTGAATAGAGACCTCCTGGTTTCAGTAACCTACACTCTGGTAATCTCTAAGTTAGATTACTGCAATGTGTTCTACATGGGGCTGATGTTAAAGACAGCTTGGAAGCTGCAACTTGTGCAAAATGTGGTAGTAAGATTAATAACTAGGACCAGAAGTTCTGAGTGTATAACACCACTTCTGGTCCATTTGCACTGGATGTCTATATGCTTCTGAGTTTGATTCATAGTGCTGGTTTTATCCTATGAAGCATTGCATGTCGTGGGACTGCAGCACTGGGTGGAATGCCTCTCCCAAATGCAATCTGCCTGTACAACACCTGAGGCCGTCCTCTGGTTGTCACCTCCAAGGGAGTCTTGCACTGCAGCAACCTTCTCAGTGGTGGCTCTTGACTGTGGAATGATCTTCCCATTGAGGTCTGCCTGGAGGCAACTTTGACATCCTTTCAGTGCTAGCTTAAGTCATCCCTCTGTACCAAGGCACTTAAAGCTGTCTAGAGTTACCTAATGGCTTGACTGGGGTATCCATGTTTGCATTTTTAGTAGATCTATTCTGCATTGCACACTCTTTTAGCTGTTAAGTGCTTTAAAATGTTGAACTGGTTTTAAATTTCGTTTTAGAAGAAATGTGGTGTTCTATTTTCCCACAGTCCTGCTTAGGAACTGTTGTAAACTGCCTAGATGCCTTCAGCTATTGGGTGGTAGATAAGATAAATAAATGAAATGTCCCAGGACAACAGGAATGTCCAACCTTCCTGCCAGATGGAATCCACCAAACTGTAGCTGATGCTCTTCTAGCGCTGCTTCCGTGTGAGCATGTGCACTTGAATCCATGCCCATCTGCAGTGATTCAGCAGGCCCAGGATGCTGCTGCACGTAGAATGTGGCAGGCAGTAAGAGAGAGGGTGCCTTTGCTGGTGTTGGGTTTTGATCCTGAATGCATGTGGCATGTTGGGGATGTCATCCTATTTGTGTCTTTTCTCCTTCAGCCCAGACTGCTATGGAGAAATTAGTGGATGAACAAATTTCTGAATCTGGGTGAGTTTATTTAAGTAAAATCTTAATATTCTAAGATTAAAAGTAGTGGAGGCAACCTGTACCCTCCAGAAGTTTTGGCCTACAGCTCCCATGATCCCTTGCCATTAGGAGTAGGGCTGATGGGAGTTGTAGGCCAAGTTGCTTCTCTTTGCGCTACATGAAAGCATGGCAGCTATTGTGTGGCTTCTGTGATCTTGTATGGGTTTTATAGCTTCATTTAACCAACATTTAATGATATCATGGAAATGATCTTTCTGCATGACAGGAGCCTAAAAATCATTGATATAGTTTTGCTGTACAGTATCCATCTATATTTTTTCTTTGTGTCTTAGACCAGAGTTGGATCCTGCATCTCATTCTCAAGAGGTAAGTTCTTAGAAGGCCTTTAAAAAGAGGGTAATCCTATATCCACTTACTGGGGAATTAACCCGATTTGACTGAATTAGACTTACTTCTCAACAGATCTGTGTAAGGCTATAAGCTACTCATAGGGTAGACTCTTAGTGTGTGGTAGAGAAGTAGATGATACCTACCTAGTCTGTGCTCAGAGTAAATCTATCCAGTGCCCAAACCTGCCTTAGACCCCCATACCGGATCATACAGAATCAGGGCATAGAGCGGCCTGATCTTCACTGTCACAATGGAGGTGGTGTGCTTTAGGCTGGGTTGTTTGTAAGTCGGATGTTCTTAACTCAGGGACTGCATGTGTGCTAAAAAAATTAAGGGGAGAGGGGTACCCTTGAATGTGCTGGGGGGGTGCGGTGTTGGAGTCTCTGCTCTAGATGTTGTTGGACTGCAGCTTCTGCCACTCCTAGCCTGCATAGACAAAGATGACAGCTGTTTTGCAGTCCCACAACATCTGGAGGGCTACACATTGTGCATCCCTAGGTTTAACCTTCCAGAAGCCTGCCTAGTCAGCTAATGCTAACCTGTGCTTTTATGGATGAAGGGGTCCATGCAGAGAACATGTGCCATTACTGCAGATTGATAACAGCAGGATGTCCCTTCTTTCTCACAAGGCCAGCCTGACTGCAACTGCCACACCTCGAGAAGAACAGGAAGGAGGAGACTGCAAAGGTCAATATATTCAGGTGCTATTCATTGGCTGAGTAGGAGATGAGACCAACTATCAGGCAGACGAGGCATTCCTAAAGAAGGGCAAACCTGAATCATTAACCAGAAAAGTTTGCATTGTTTATTTACAATATTTCCAGGCTTGCTTTCCATGCAGAATCCCTCCCAAAGTCGTGTACAGCAGTAAAAGTGATGGGGCCTCACAGACCCCTGACAGCAATATATTCCAGAAGTGTGGGGGCACTGCAGTGGAACCCTTCCCATGTCCTCGCCCACTTAACAGCTGTCATGGGTGGGCAAGTGTGCAGGACTTCTCTGGATGATCTTAAAGTGTGGGGAGGCTAATAAGGGTGAAGGCAGCCTGTCAGGTGATTCAGTTCCACAATGTCTGAGGTGCTGAAGGTCAAAAGTAACATTTTAAATTGGGCTCAGAAGCAGACTGGTTGCCAGTGCAGCTGGCATAGTATAGGTGTGCTTTGACCTCATTACCTTGTCTCCACCAGCACTGTAATCTTGAAATGGAGCCCCACATACATCACATTACAGTAGTTCAGCCTGGTGCATGGATAACAGAGGCAGGATCTGTCTTCCCCTGATAGGACCACAGCTGGCATACTAGCCTTAAGCCAGTAAAATGAACTGGGGCTGGAGCCACTGGACTTCCCCAGCTGGCACAGCATCCAGGAGGACTCCCAGACTGCACACTTGTAACTTTAGGCATAGTGCAACCTGCCTAAAAGTAAGCTGCAAACCTCTGTCCAGGGTTTCCCAGCACACAGCTCCTCCATTTTGTCTGCATTAAGTGGAACAAGTTCAGTTCCCAGGTGTTGCACCGAAAACATCCTCCGGACAGTGCTCCAAGAATTCCCAGGCCTCCCTAGGATGTATACATGGAAACAAGTGGGTACTTCTGAGTGTTATGTGCATACTGATGGGACTTGACTGAAACCCAGACCTCCAGAAAACTTCACCCAGTGGTTTCATGTAGATGGTAGAAAGCATGGGGGGCAGGATTGGGTCTTGCAGCTCCCCCAGGCTAACAGCCCTTGAGTAGAATAGAAATCAAATAATTATTTGTTTATTTAATAATTTAAATATTTATTTGCAACACTGTTTGGCAGTGTGGTGTGGTAGTCCTTGATTGAGGAATTCTGGTTCAGTTCCTGTCTTGGTCACGAAGGTCACTGTATGAATTTTAGCCAGTTATTCTCTCATCCTATTCTATTCCTCAGGGTAGTTGTTGGGGAACAGTGCATGCCATCTGAGCACTTGGGATAAAAATGTAAAAACATCCATAGCAAATGTGTTTGTACTATTTATTCAGCAGAAGTAGGAATAATCATTTTTCCCTGTTTGCTCACTTCATATATATAATCTGGACTCCAGAATTGGAATTTATCACTAAATTAAAGTTCTGTAGGCTGCAGCTGCATGCTGTGTCTTAGTCAAGGAATTCTTTTAGGAGAACACAAGTTGGCACTGACCTGGGTTTGCGGAAACAGTTAAAAACATGATTTTATTAACATAACATTTTCCTGGGAAAATAGTAAACCAGCTCAAATGGGTTTCTTCACTTGCTTTCCAAGCTCTCCATAGATAGCGAGGAGCAGAAGCCTGCTGCCAGAAATCTCTATATAGCTTTGTTTGTGGGCATGCCCTCTGTGCCTGCACAAGTGAAATCTAATCAGCAAAGCTGCAGGCACAAAGACAATCTGTACCAGCAAGGAAGCCTGCTCCTCTTCCATCTGATGACTATTGGCCACTGGGGCTTCAGGCCTTTGCTCTGTAGGACACCTCAGCCATCACTAACTGTAACTATTCCTCTCTCTGTGTAGAGGGCCCCTCTGAAAAGTGTAAGGAGATGCAAATGCAGCCGCAGAGTGCCAGGTATGTTTTCTATGGGACTTTTGTCTCTATGCCCCGTCTGTATGAATTACCATCTTCAAGCTTGTGCATACGTTGGCACACAAAATGCCTATGTTTGAACCTGCTCTTTGTGCCACTTACTTGTGTTTGGGGGCGAGAATGAAGACTTTCCTCACACTGGTGGAGGAAGAAGCAACACTTGCTCTGCTTGCCTGTCAGAGCTGAAGGCGATGGAGATAGAAGGGAGAAGAAGAAATGGGGATGCAGGGAGGAGAAATATTGAAAGGGAAATACAGGGTGCCCCAAAAATGTGACGTTATTTGAAATGTGAATATCTGAGTAACTACATGTCTTAGGCAAATGAAATTAAATAGGCTTCATGTTGAACAATAAAAGATTTATCAAAATTCGGACGAGATTCAAAGGGATGTAGATTTTATAACCGATTTCACAAAGCCTCACAAATGTTCAATATGCGCACCGCCTGTGACACGACACACATCAAGTCAGTAGTCCACCTCCTGGCAAACACATGTCTTGTGTAACATTGCATCACTAATATTAGTTAGTTTTTACACATTTTGTTAAAATTTGAGATCATTTGAGCGAGAATTGGCTATGTTATTAGACTACGAAATGATGTCAGTTTTTTGGGGCACCCTGTATAAGGAAGGTATCCTCACAGCTCTGCTCAGACAGACAAAATTTTCAGACAGGGCCATGAATAGTGGAGCCTGTCACATGGCGACAGGTACAGGACTAGCTCTGAGGAGAAGACTTCATTAAAGATTTACCTCAGTAGCTATCTTGCCTTCAGGTTATTTGTGAATGCTTAAATTACAAAGAATGGTGCCCTGCCAGAGGCCCTGGCTTATGGGAGATTTCTCCACCTGGATGTTCTCTGTAATGACCACTTGACCATTTATATAATTTTAAAATTCTGCAGGAGAAAGGCAAGCTATAAGAGAGCAGTTAGCGAGCTTGATGATGGACAGCCCATGGAGGATGAGCTCTCTCCCCCAAGGAAGAAGCCTCCATCTCCTCAGTGTCCTGCCAGCAAGGTAAGACAAGCACCCCATTCCTCAGAGTGCCCCAAGTCGCATCAGTGCCCTTCCATGGATCAATAGTGTCCTGTACTTTTCAGGTTGTTCGCCCTCTTAAGACATTCTTGCACACAGTGCATAAGAACCAGCTGCTCATGATGACCCCCGGCTCTGTGACCCGTAACAGTACCATAAAATCATTCCTCAGACAGAACACTCCCAAGGTACAGTGAAGTCATTTTTTAACAAATTAAAACAAGTAAAATTATCAGTGAAAAAGTAGGCGGTGACTACTGTAAGGAAAATTGTGTACTGTGTGACAACAGAATGGTGAGGAAACAATCCTAAAAAATGAGGTTTAGGGACTCTGGCCAGGCAGAAGTAACTAAGGGCCAACAGTTGGGTAGCTGAAGAAAGCAGAAAAGTACAATTAAAGGCAGCAGATCGAACATGATAGAAGAAGCAATGAGTTGGAAGAATATGCTGAAACTGTGGAAGGGGATTAAGATCAGGAGGGATGGATGGAAGAGAATCAGTGTGCAGAGGGGCATAAGAGAATGAAAAATGGGAATTGGGGTGGATGAGACTGCTTCAAACTATATCTTTAGCTCCAGTGTGTGCCTGATTTTCAAACTGAATTATTCTGTTCCACACTACACAGTTTAGCAGGTCAGCATTCTTCTACTTCACTGCAAGCAGTTAAACCTATTGCTGCTTCTTGTTCTAATCAGACTCAGCACAGCAGACCATTCTTATTTAGTGTGGATGAAAGTTGAACTGAAATTGAGATCAACAAAGTTTGGGACTGTTGAGGCAGGGTCCTGTATAAACCAGTGCTCTAGTCCTGTTACATTTTTGGCACTAAATATTCCATAAAACTGAGGTGCAAATGTCCAAAGATAATAATTATGTCTTAATCTTCTCTTTATACAGAGGGGTTTTGTTGTAAGTAACAAGATTGATCTCACAGTAGGTGCTTTTGTATATCATTAACACAGTGTGTGTATTGTCCAATGGCATTCTTAACCAGCATAGTGACCTAACACCTCTTCCTTTAAAGGGGCAAGTCCAGCATTTCTTTAGTGCTTTTTAAAAAATGAGATCCTGTACTCTGTTCCTAGTAACAAGCGAACCTTGAGCATTTCAAAGCATGATGATCCATATTTTCTACTTCTTCCCTTCAACGTATTTACCTTTTCATATTTAATGTATTTCAGTTTAGAAAGCTCAGTTCAGAAACATTTACAAAAATGGAACTAGAATATAAAAAATCATTACCTAGTTCCAAGAATATTGTTAACTTTCTGTTCTTTTGGTTACTTTACATATTATATTTAAGATGTTAAACTATACATGTAAACATGGAATGTGAATATAAAAAATACAAACTGTAGAGATATGTTTATCAGAGAGCTACAACTGGCTGTAGCTCCCTGTGGAACACCTGGCTATTGCACATTGGCTTGTGGAATGTCCCTTTAGTTGCAAATAAATGTAAATACTAACTCATTGCTCATCTTAGTTAAGTACTATATTGGTACATATAGAATTTTTTCATAGTATCTTCCTTCCTGTCAGTATCATACCACATGTGACTGAAACCTCCTTTTAAAAAATCTTGTACCCTGCAGCCAAAATAATTGGGCTGGTATGAGATAAAAAAATAATTTTGGGATGATATGTCCTCCAAGTTCTGCCTTGGATTCATCTGATGAAAATAAAAGTCCATGCTTTTCATACCTCCTTTCATCTGCAAAATAAAGAAGGAGGGGAAAAATTTAAGTGGTTCAATATGGTGGTTGTCTACTTAGAAGTTCCCCTGGATTTATTGAGATTTACTCCTAGTATCTGTGTGCAGAAGTTCAACCCAAATATAGCAATTACACTGAGAGCGTATACAGTCAATTGGAAAGAGAGAACGCCCCAGAGATAAGTGTTCAATATTTAGCAGGGAAGTAATTTAACTTAGTTTCAAAGCTAATATTTAGATAGCCTGTTGCACAGTTACTTTTTTTCATTAACAGACCTGGTATAACTGCTGTGGGGAAAAGTTTGAGTGTTCAAGGATAAAACTGGGGCTGAGAATAGCACTGTATGAAGATTTAGAGCCTGGGGACCCATTTCAGTCTAGGCCATATCCCTGAATAAAGCAAGGCTAAGATTCCTTCTGGTCATGAGAAAACAGAACTGTTGCCTTCTTAGGAAGGGATGTGCCGTCTGCCAACCAACATGCTAGTCTCTCATCAAGTGGGGGCAACTTCCCTGCAGTGACCCAAGCCTGACCTGGCCCAGGGTTTACTCCTTCCTTCCTTCCTTCCTTCCTTCCTTCCTTCCTTCCTTCCTTCCTTCATCGTGATTTGGTTAGCTGGTTCAAAATCATCACCCCCTCTTGCTCCTGCTTATGACTCAATGGATTGATTGTCTCAAACATAGTCTCAAAAGAGGAAACAATGGATTCATTTTTGAAACATTGATCTCATTTTCTTCCTCCTTTCTTCATGCTTTTTAAAAGTACAAGTGTTGCAGTAATTATGTTAATAGCACCTGCTTCTGTGTCACACGAAAGGCCCAGAAATTCTGTGTTGAATCAGGTTATTTTCTGCCAGCCTAATGATCTTTCAGAGGTTTTGGTGAGCTCCAGCTCCTTCTGAAATGCATGGGAATTGGGAGGCAACAGTTTTGACAGCAATACTTTTGAGACTGTAGCCAAAATTTTGCTTGATCAGTGTGATTTCATTTCCCTGCTGTAAGGCAACCTTGCATCAGAGCCATTCTGGAATGAGAATGTTGCCTGTTGCCAATCTAATGAAAGGTCTGTTTGACTGTTAGAGTGTGTGTAAGCCATTCACTAACTGTTTGAAGTAGCTGTAGCTGAACTGCAGGAGGGAATGAAATGCATGGCATAGCAAGAACCGCTGAAATGTCCAGATGGCTTATCTTGTTCTTGGCCAAACTGGTTTAGTAAAATGGTGGCTAAATTGGCACTAGTATTCTTTCTTGTAGCCATGGGAAATTCTCTTGCCAATGCAACTGTCACTTTTGGGTACATTACCTCAGTACAGAGAGAGATTTCTCTTTCCTTGACTAAAACTGCAGTTCAGTTGCTCAACTTTCACTTGTGGGTTACCATATTACAGTAACTGCAGGAATAGACATTCTGTTTAATAGTGTGTGTTAATACAAGCCTTATTCTCTATCTAGGAGAAGGAAAGGCAACGGTTAGAGAATCTGAAGAAGAAAGAAGAAGTCGAACAACAAAGAAGGCTGAAATTGGAGGAGGAAAAAAGACGGCGGTTGGAGGAGATGAAACGGTATGTGCGTGTCTTCCCAGCCGGGCATTTTTTAGGTTGTCTTTATTTATTTTTACTAACTGGACACTTTTGTGCTATCAGGAAGCGTGAAGAGCGCCTTCGCAAGGTGCTGCAGGCTCGGGAACGGGTAGAGCAGTTGGAAGAGGAGAAAAAAAAGAAACTTGAGCAAAAACATGCTCAGCATGTGGAGAAGAATGAGAAGGTACAGTTGAATGTCGCCACAGAGCTTTTTGAAAGGATGGGCTCTCCAAAACGTGAAAGGAAAACCTTCCGGATAGGGGTAATGCAGTGACAAACTATGCCTAAAGATGGTGTCTGTGGCAGTGCTTTTTAAATCCTCTTTACAAAAAAGAAGAGTTTATAGTAACACATTTCATCTTCTGGGTGTCATGTTGTAGTCTTAGCATGCCACTCCTCCTTTGCAGTGGACGGCAACGATTTGAACAGTGAGTCTGCCTAGTCAGTAGTCTTCCCATTTAAAATTGCCAAGGGCTTTGACTGTTCAGCCTGTTATAAAGGAAGCACATCTTAACACATGGGGAGGGGGGGGAGATGAGTTTAATACAATGTACAGAAGAGGGAACTTGCTGCATGTAATGGCAAAAACCCTACAGATGGTTGAGATCAGGTGAAGAGGTTCTTAAGGATCCATCCCCCAGGGAAGTGAGGGGGATGATAGCCAGAAGAAGAGCCGTCATGGTGGTTGTGTCTCAACTCTGGAATAGGCTCTCCAGAGAAGTGTGTCTGGTACTATCGCTGTTACCATTTCAGTGCCAGGTGAAGACATCTCTCTTCTCTGGCTATTTTAATAGTTGGTTTTAGCAGGTAACTGGATTTTAATTGAACCTATTTCTGGTTTATAGTTGATTTGAGTTTAAATTGTTTTATTCAAAGTGTTCATGTAATATTTTAATTTTGTTGGATTATGTTTTTATATTTGGCTATGTTAATCCTTCGGTGTTATTGATTTTAGAATGTTCTGCTGTTTTAATTGTTGTAAGTCACACAAAGTGCCCGGGTATGGGCTACTGTAAATTGAAATAATAAAATGCCTATGACCTATTCTAGGTGCGAGAGGAAAAGATGGCAGAAGACAAAGTGAAGAAGAAAGTGGCTGCCAAGAAGTTGGAAGAGCTTGAAGCACGGCGCAAACAAGAAGAAGCCCGGAAGCAGAGAGCTCTGCAGCTGGTAAGGTGGACGGTGTCTGGATAGGAGCATCGTTGCTGGAATAGAGAGGAGACCAGGGCAGAAAGCACTGAGATATGGTTTTATGTGTTTAAATTTTTGCAAGGGCTTCTCAACTTCGTGACAGTTACAGCAAGTAGTTTTCATTTCAAGTCTTGCTCCTATGTTGGCCCAGGAAAAATCTGCCTCTTTTAGGATGTAAACAGGGGATAGCAATATTGACTCTTTCAGGTTACTTGTTCCAGTTAGTGTCTTGGGGTCTTGTATACAGCCTGTGATAATTTGTCCTGTGCATTCACCTCAAGACCCACTGGCTTAAGTCATGTGCTGTAGGAATTCTATCTGGAAAGTAATATCTTCTTTCTTAGGAGGAAGAAGAGCATAAACACAAGGAGCTACTGCAGAAGAAAAAAGAGGAGGAGCAAGAGAAAGCTAGGAAGATTGCTGAACAGCATCAGGCAGATCTGGAAAGGGAGAAACAGCTGTCTGCTGAGAGAGAACTAGAGAAGAAGAGAGAGCAGGAAAAGCTTCAAGCACAGCGGTAAGGACAGCATGGTTGAGAATGCTTCCATTCCTGGGTGCTTTGTGTCCGTTGAAGACAAAACAAAAACAGTGAGTGAAGATGTGAAGAGTGAATTACAAGCAGGCCCCAAAATGTATGACTAAGGCTGCTGAGGGGTACCTCTCTCGGACCAGTGCTGCAGTCAGGTAATGCTCCCTTCTCCATTTGGATGGTGACATGGTTTTGTTGCTTGCAGGGAGCACGAACGGCAAGAGAAAGAGAAAGCTGCTAGTTTGCAGAGAGAGCTCTTAGCAGCAGCAAAGGAGAAGGAACGGCTCAAAAAAGAGATGGAGGAGAAAGAGAGGATATTGGTAAGGGGCTCATCCACCTCCACGGGGATGCATTTCTTCTGGCATATGTTTGCAGCCCCTGCCCCTTCAAACTTAAAGCCCAACATTGTGAGGAATGTGGAATACCTAGTCCATGAGTACTGCTTCCTGGAGCAGCTTCTGTCCTCAGTCATCACAGTGCAGCCTTCTTTTATTATTTATTTATTTAAAACATTTCTATGCCACCCCCATCGCAACAAAGTCTCAGGGTGGCTCACAGCAAGAACCAAATTATACAATAAAAATATTAAAACCCGGTGCATCTCAGCTTAAAAAATTTAAAATCCTACAAATAACCAATAAATTAACACTTAAAATAAGTTAAAAAGGTCTTAGCCTGGTGCCAAAATACAAATAACGACGGCGCCAGGCGGACCTCTCTGGGGAGCACATTCCATAGGTGGGGCGCCACCGGAGAGAAGGCCCTCCTCCGGGTACTCACCCTCCTAATATCATTCACAGAGGGTTCCCAGAGAAGGGCATTTGTTGCTGAGCTCAAGGGGCGGGAGGGTATATATGGACACAAGCGTTCCTTTAGATACCCAGGACCCAAGCCGTTAAGGGCTTTATAGGTCATAACCAACACCTTGAATTGGGCCCGGACTTCAATCAGGAGCCAGTGGAGCTGAGGGAGAACTGGGGTTATCTGAGAACAACACCCAGTCCCCATCAGCAGCCTGGCCACTCTATTCTGCACCAATTGAAGTATCCGGACCATCTTCAAGGGTAGCCCCATGTAGAGCGCGTTGCAGAAATCTAATCGGGAAGTTAACAACGCGTGTGTCACTGTCGCCAGGCAGTCGTTCTCCAGGAAGGGACGCAGCTGATGGATCAGCCGAAGCTGAAGGAAAGCGCTCCTTGCCACCGCCATCACCTGAGCTTCTAAAGACAGCTGAGGGTCGAGGAGCACTCCTAAGCTGCAAACCCTGTCCCTCAGAGGGAGTGCAACCCCATTTAGGACAAGGCCCAAGTCCCCCATCCCGAGGCCTAGACCACCCACCAACAGGACCTCCGTCTTGTCTGGATTGAGCTTCAGTTTATTGGCCCTCATCCAGCCCATTACCTCGGCCAGGCACCGGTTCAGCACAGCCACTGCCTCACTTGGATTGGTGGAAAACGAGAGGTAGAGCTGCGTATCATCAGCGTAGTGATGATTCCGCAGCCCACACCTCCTGATGACATCTCCCAGCGGTTTCATGTAGATGTTGAATAGCAAGGGGGACAAAATGGACCTCTGCGAAACTCCATGGCATAGCTGCCATGGCACAGAGCCATAGTCCCCCAGCACCACCTTCTGAAATCAGCCATTGAGATAGGAGCAGAACCACCGCCATGCGGTGCCTCCAACTCCCAATCCTGCTAGCCTATTCAGAAGGATACTATGGTTGATGGTATCGAAAGCCGCTGAGAGGTCCAGGAGAACTAACAGGGACGCACTCCCCCTGTCTCTCTCCCTGCACAGGTCATCGTACAGGGTGACCAAGGCAGATTCAGTGCCATACCCAGGTCTGAAGCTGGACTGAAATGGGTCCAGATAAACAGTTTCATCCAAGAATGCATGGAGTTGTCCCGCCACCACCTGCTCTAGCAGCTTGCCCAGGAACGGGATGTTGGCCACTGGTCTATAATTGGCGGCCACCTCTGGATCCAGGGATGCCTTCTTTAGGACTGGCCGGATCACCGTCTCTTTTAAAGAGGAAGGTACCCGACCGTCTCTTAAAAAGGCGTTGACCACCTCTAGGATCCAGGTCCCAATCCCGTCCTTGGCTTTCTTAAGTAGCCAAGATGGGCATGGGTCTAGGAAGCAGGTGGTAGGGCGTACTTGTCCAAGCACCTTGTCCACATCATCAGGCCGCAACAACTGAAATTCATCCATTAATTGTGGACTCGACGGCGCCATTGGCATCTCAGTAGAATCTGGTTCAATAGTAGAGTCAAGCTTGTGACGAGTCTGAGCGATTTTCTCCCTGAAATGCCTGGCAAAGTCGTCACAGCGGGCCTTTGAGGGTGGTATGAGATCTTTCTTTGGGCCTGGATGTATCAGCCCTTGCACCACCTGAAAGAGCTCCGCCGGACGGCATTGTGAGGAGGCAGTGGAAGCAGAGAAGAATTTCTTCTTCGCCATCCTCACTGCCACAGCATAGGCCTGATAATGGGCTCTTAAGTGTGTTCGGTCAGATTCACCCCGTGATCTCCTCCACCTATGCTCTAGATGTCTCCCAACCTGCTTCACTGCCCATAATTCAGGTGTATACCAAGGAGATGAACAGGCTCTGCCAGGTGGGAGAGGACGCTTGGGAGCGATCGTGTCAATAGCCGTGGTCATCTCCCCATTCCACAATTCAACCAGGGCATCGACAGGATCACCAGCCGTGTCATCTGGAAAATCCCCCAGAGCTTTCAGGAATCCATCAGGATCCATCCGACTCTGGGGGCGGACCAATACAATCTGGTCCTCACCTTACAGAGGGAGAGGTCGCTCTCAAGCACAAACCTCACCAGAAAGTGATCTGACCATGACAGGGGAGTCAAGCATAAATTCCTCACCCTCAGACCACCCTCTTCCTGCCCCATCGAGAAAACCAGGTCCACGTTCATGGGTCGGGCCACTGATGTGTTGAGACAGCCCCATGGCCGCCGTGGAGGCCATGAAGTCCTGAGCCGCCCCGGTTAGAACCATCTCGGCATGGAGATTGAAGTCCCCCAGGACCAACATCCTGGGAGTCTTCAACACCAGGTCCGAGACGATCTCCATCAGCTCAGGCAGGGAGTCTGTTGGGCAGAAGGGTGCACGGTACACCAACAGAATCCCCAGTCTGTCTCAGTCGCCCAACACCAAGTGGAGGCACTCCAGCCCCGGCCTCGAGAGGACAGAAAGCCCCACAAGGGAAATAGAAGCTCGATAAACCAGAGCAGGCGTGGTCCCCTCCCCTCCAGGTGTGGTCGGTGCTGGACCAGGTACCCGGGCGGGCACAGTTGTGAAAGGGCGACATCCCCTCCACTCACCCGCCCAGGTCTCTGTGATACAAGCCAGGTCAGCCCTCTCGAGTGTTGCCTTATTTTGGACTGACCTGGCATTAAGCAGCAGCACCGACAGGCCCGGGGGGCAGCTGACAAGTCTACCTGGAACCCGCCGGCTGGGGGAATAACCAGAAAGAGGGACAGGTGTTAACCATCTGTCCCTCCTTCTTCTATGCAGACCCGTTAGACCCCCAACACCATAACATCCATAGCCCATCACCACCCCGATGGCGGGGCCCACACGCTTCCCAGGCGACATCATAGTAAAGCACGAGATGCACCAATTAAAAGCAACCTAAATCTGACAATTAAAATTACTAAAAACATCCTACTTAATCCACTGCTAGCCCACAACTGAAACCAAAGCCAACCACCAAAGCCCCCGGCCAGCCCAGCCCTCCGCTCGGCCCCCAAACGGCGGCATCACCACCCTTAGGCTGTCGCCCTTCAGCTGCCTGCCCCAGATGCCACCAGTGCTTTATAGGCCGCAGGGCCCCTCCCCGTGCCCACCCTGTCCCGGTGCGTCTCTCACACATGCCGGGGGAAGTGGGCCGGAGCAGGGGCCTGGGCCGGTGGTCCTGGTTTTGGCGCAGCAGCGGCAGCAGCGGGCGACGGAGCAGCAGCGAGTTCCGGGCGGCGCGGATGGAGGTGGGGCACGTGGAGCAGCAGCTAAAAGAGTTGGAAACGGCAGCAGTAACAGCTTTTGTTTCTTAAGCAGGAACAACGGAAGCACGTGGAGCAGCAGCTAAAAGAGTTGGAAGCGACAGCAGTAACAGCTCCTGTACGGTTGAATGTGACTATGGATGTTGAGGTGAGCTCTGAATGACAGAGGACAGAGGTCTGAAGAGTAATAGTAATCGTGGCTACTCTGACCGGCAGGGGAGCATGTGATACAGTCCTTCAGACCACAGGCTTAGGCAGCCAACCACATTGCCCGCTGTGCCTTTTGAATTCTTACAGTGACATCCAGTGCCAGCAATGCCACACACACTTGGCTTAATCCTGCTGCATTAAGTGAAATAAGAGCAGCTCTTTGGTCCTGAAAAATGCAATACACCCACACCCAGTGGGAATATTTTATTACCTAATAGCTTTTACTTATTTTATCCTTAGTAACTTTTTATCCTCACAAGGGTATAGCAGAGTTTTAAAAATTCTAGCATCTCTGCTTTTCTCTAAGGTATGCAGCATTTCCTAGTTTACTAGTTGTAGCAGCAGAAAGCACATTTCAAAGAGAAAAGGGGAGACGTGCTAAAAACGGGGTTTCTTTTGTTTTAATACAGTTGGAACATTTAGGCATAAAAAAATTGGGGGGAAACTGCTGTATATCTACCTGCTGGCACTTCTGTAGGTTTTTGGAAACATAAGTTAATTGTATCAGTGGCACTGAAATAAGAAAATTTTGCTTTGGGCAATCTTATGCCACATGACTTGTGTCAATTCTACTTTCTAGTAAGTGCTTACTCTAAGGAGTGTGGGTAGAGACTACCACAATGATGTCTCTAATAGAAGGCACATTTGTAAAGATTTCACTGCAGTTATTGAAAAGATGCCTCTGTAACTGAGAAAATAGATGCTTGTACCTATTGTCTGAACAATTGAATTACTCTTCTGAAAAATAATAGAATCTTCCCTAAAATATAACATAACACATTGCTACATCTTCTCTAATCTAATTTGCTTCCAAATCCAGTGATGTGTATTTCCCCTTACGTTGCTTTCCAGAGCTCGCTTGCCTGTAATTCATATCAGATGACACCACAAGGCCCCAAACAACCCAAGCTTGATTTGAATAATTATGGGATGGATTTGAACAGTGATGATTCAACTGATGATGAGAGCCAGCCCCGCAAACCCATTCCTGCTTGGGCTACTGGTATGTTTGAATCCATCTAAGTACTTTGATTTACATGGTGGCCCACTATTCCTTATATGTGTGGAATACGTTTCTAATTAAATGTTATGATGACTGTTATCTTCGATGGCTCTTAAAGGGAATAGATGTTCATGAAGGATATATCTATCAACTGCTGTTTGATAGTAGCTCAGAAGCAGTATGCCATCGAGCAGCAGTTTCTGCGGGCAAGAGTGCGAGAGGGTAGTTGTCCTTGACAACTTCCTGGAAGCACCTTATTCTGACAGTGGAAAACAAGGTGTGACCCACAGCAGTTCCTAGCCAGGTTTGCTTAAAATTAAATCTAATTCTGAGGGTCTTAACTGGTTTTAACATGCTTTTTAACCTCTACACGAAATGGCTGGGAGAGGTAATATGAATGCTTGGGGTGATGTGTTATCAGTATGCAGATGACACTTAGCTCTACCTCTCATTTTCATCTAATCCAGGTGAGGTAGTGACTGTTCTTAACCAGTGCTTGGGCTTGATAATGGACTGGATGAGAGCCAGTAAGATGAAGTTCAATCCAGGCAAGAATGGGGGTGTTGCTGGTGGACACACCATCTGTCCAACAGGGAAATTTTCAACCTGTCCTGAACAGGGTCAGGCTCCCCTTAAAGGTTTGTAACTTGGGGGTGCTCCTGGACCCTGAGTTCTCATTTTTCTCACAGGTGAACTCGGTGGCCAGGAGCACCTTCTGTCAGCGCAGGCTGATCTCAGCTACATTCCTACTTAGATGGGTGAAGTCTTGCCACAGTTATCCATGCGCATTGGCTGCCTATTGTAGATCAGGCCCAGTTCAAAGTGCAGACATTAACGTGCAAAACTCTAAAGAGCTTGGGGAATGTCTGTCTCCATATATTCCTGCTAGACCACTAAGATCTTTGTTGGAGGTCCTTCTGCACCCCCGATGAAGTGAAGGGGGAAATGGCTAGGAGAAGGGCCTTCTTCATAATTGCACCCCACTTATGGAACACCCTCCCTAAGGAAGTGCGCTTGGCACCATCAGTGCTTGCCTTTCAGCACCAAGTAAATGCTTTCTTATTTAACACGTTTTTAGTAGCCAATTTGGTTATTATTCTGTTTATTGGTGCTCATTCACTATGTTCTTCCATGAATATCAACTTGATATTTTTAATGGATTTTATTCTTATACTCTTGATTTTATTGTCTCATTTTACTGTTTTATTGTCTGCTCATGTTTTTATTGTAAGCTGCCCAGAGAGCCCTTTGGGCTATAAGGGTCAGCATATAAATAAAATAATAAACATTGCATCAGCAAACTTCAGCTTGCACAATGGGTTTCCTCTTGTTCTAGCACAGCTCCAACATGTGCTTTATATTTGCTCTGGAGGATGTGTGGGTGTTTGCCCGGAGGAAGGGAATTCTGCCTCCAGAGTACATTCCATGCCAACAGCCAACTCTGGATCTAACCCAGTATCAGTATTCATCCTGATGATTGTGACCTCACTCACTAAGAATACAAACATTAAATATTCATGCATCTAGGGCCTTTGATATAGTTTCCTTTAAATGCAAGGGTTTAAGATCTGCTCTTGTACTTGGAAAAGAAAGAACACTTCCTAAATACAATTGAGGAAAGTACTAGAAAGTGGGTGTTTTTGTTTCGTGCCTGTTTGGAATGTGTGCATAACTTTTTATTAATACAGAAAACTAAAATTTATATAAAATACATTGTATAAAAGAATGACATTAATATATTTGATGTACAGCCTTTCCACTCCATAAAACTGAGTCCAGTGAATAATTAAAGAGGGCCAATTTCTCCTGTGAACAAAGTCCATTAAGTTCTACCTGTACAAGCAGCCTCCACCACTTTAATTGCCATTTTCCAACAGTAGGGATAGAAGGATTTTTCCAGTGATAAGCCAGGACAATTCTGGCTGCAGTCAAATAAATTCTCAGTCAAACATTCACAGTCTCTCTGAAAGAACTGGAGCTGTCTTCATGATTGTTGCAGAAGCCTTCTCTGCTGAAGTGACCGTGAGAGAAAAAAGGAAATCCATCCTCCAAACTGTCCTATTCTTCCTTGGGAATTCCTGCTGCTGACAATAAAACCTCTAAAAAGCTATATCTGTCTCAGATAACTAACCCCTGCTTGCAGTTAGTACATCTGTTCTTTTCTTTCCCCTAGGAAATCAACTAAGCCAAGCAATCATACATCAATATTATCATCCCCCTGACACAAAAGTGCTTTTTGGAGTTGTGAAGAGTCCCAAATTGGAAGAAATCTTCTATAAGAGCAAGCCACGATATTTCAAGCGTACTAGTTCTGCAGTGTGGAACTCACCCCCATTCCCAGGTGGCAAGTCTGTACCATCTACTTTCAAGAGATGCTGATACCTTTTAGATACAGTTTGGTATTGTTTGGTATTTTTGTGCAAGAAGAAAATGTATTTTAAATATGTGTACCTTTTCCTTTTATTAATAAATGTTATGCTCTGCTAGAGATCTTAGTGCAATTTCTGTGTCTCATTGTGGGGGAAGACAGCAAGGAGCCTTGGATCTGAATTGCCTGTTTGTATTGCTAGGGTAAGTGATCTTTAACAATACGAAGAACCTACATCCAGCTAATTTCCCCATCTGTTGTACTGTTTAGAGTGTCAGACTATGAGTAAAAAGATTTGGAGCTTACTGGGTGAAAATGGGCTCCTTACATACTCACAGCCTAAATGAGCTTACTGCTTGTCAGAATAAAAATAGGTGGCAGTAGACCATGTCAAGTAACTATAAACCACACTGATCTGCCGACAGATACATGGAAAACTTTTTTAGAGTACACTGTAAGGCAGAAGTTAGATGCTGTTCAGTTCAGTGATGCAAATGCTACGTAGATTCAGAATGCTACTATTTTAATAATTGATCCTCCATGGCATTTTCCTAAAATGTCCGTCTCTAGGTCAGATCCTGTTCATTACTCGAGAAGACTGACTTTAATTCACATATTGTGTGCAGGGCCTTTTAAATGCTATTTTAGGAAGGCGTGAAGAGATAAAATATGTAAGGGTGAGACAGAGGAGACAAACTCTAATTTAGACTTGCATTGCCTTCTGAAAGAAATCTGGATTTGGAACCATAAATCTAGAAATGTGACAAAGAAAATGTAATTAAGTCACAAGTAATTGCATTTTTCTAACTTGAACAATATGATCGGGCTTTTATATTCACTGGTCATAGAGGTTCAGTGTGTTTGCTTCTGCTTAAAACAGGAAAGACATCCAAATTATAAAGAAAAGTTCTCTAGTCTCCAGTATCAATACAGTATTTTTTGTTTCATCACTTCATTTATGCTGCAGTGAGTATTCGTCCATAGTCACCACCCATCCAAACAAATGTTCAAAACGGCATACTTATTAAAATGTTAGCATTGTAACATACAGCAAAAGAATGAATTAACATAAATAGGAAAATCCAGATCACTTTCTCCCAAATTAGATTTATAGCCATATTTGTATTCTAAAATTGTATCATTTCATTCTTGAATCCTGTACTATTCATCAGCTTCTAGGTACCCCTCCAAATCCTCATTATTGCATACAAGTTTTCACAGAGGCTGATTCTTTTTGAGAGTTGCAAAAAGATCCAGCATGCTCTGGTCAGTTCATAGAAATCCAAACTATGAAAAGGAAAAGATTTATCAGAAGCTGAAACCCTTCGGCAGCTTCCTGGGATTTTCCCAGTCTCCCTGTTTACAGCACTCCCATGAGCAAGAACAAAGTTGCAGAAGAGGGCATATGGAGGGTTTGCTTTCTCAGACTGAGAGTTAACTAACGCACTGATACTGCTCCGTGTCCTGACCAGGTAATTCAGAACCCCCAAAGCAGGGAGAAATGCGAGGAAGAGGATTTTCTCTAGTTGCAACAATCTTTTAACAAGTTAGTTGCAGATTCACCCCTGAGATGAAATGTTTGAAAGTTGTTGCTTTAAAAGGGAAGAAAGAAAAAGCCAGCAGCTTTGCTGTTCCCTGCCTCAAATGTTATATCCTGTTACAGTCTGTGCAACTGAATGCAAGGAGCAGGAAGGGATTTATATATATGTTTTGTTAGTGTGTAATGGCCGCCTGAGAGCTGCTCAACCAGCGTTCTTCCGAGCAAGGTCCTTGGTGTACAAGAACAATGCACAGTTCTAAAAACTAACTGATTTATTGTACTATAAGGTTTTGTACACATGTGCACACGTCATCAGATGAATCAACAGAATTATACTTGAATAAATCCATTGGTCTTTGCAATACTGGAAGATATTTTATTGTTATTGCTGTAAAAGATCAACACTTCTGCCTCTGGAAATATAAAGGAATATCCATGTATTCTGACATGAAATGTTGGAAAGTACGAAGGTACACTTTGCAATTCCTACCCCGCCCCCCCCCAGTAAGAATGATAACACCATTCTGTACAAATAATAACAGAATGGGTGACTACTTAGGTTGACCAAGTAATTCAGTAGTGACTGACATAACATGTATGTTGTTCTTGTATTTCATGCAAGAATACGAGAAAGCTTTGTTGCATAATATGTTCTATTTTAGCTGTTACTTGAATTTGCATGTACATTCAACAACCACTGATTGAGTGGCCAAGATGACCCCCCCCCCCTCCTTTGGTCACTTTAGAAGTGGCTTTTTAGCAGTTTGGCTTGTCCCAGCATGTGTTATGTCTTCATCTGGGTTTGGGACACAGTAAGTCATTGTGAGGTAACCAAACCCAATAATAGGCCATGACTTGTCAAAATAGCTCATAAGCCAAACTTAAACCAGCCTGACAAAACCATCACAGCACACTAAGTTGCACAGGCTTCAAAGATTGTATTGTGCAAACCCAGCCAACATTTTCTATTATATGGCCAGATCTTAGGCATATTTACTCAAAACAATTCATCTGGGTGGATGCCAACTTTGTCATGGTTAGAATAGTTCCACTGAGGGTGCACATACTGCGGAACAAACCACATAGTGAGGCTTATTTGCTCCAGGGCCAGATGACTGGGCACACTGTGGCTTCAGCGCCACCTCCTTGGTCTTCCTGTAGGTATCCCAGGAGACACTGGGAGGGCTGAGGTCCCACCACTAGCAGAAAAGCCCCAGTGGCCCTGTTCCAGTTTGTCATTGCCACATGTGTGCGGTGATGATGAACAAGAGCAGGGCACCTTCACTCCAGCTTCTAAGGAGCCTTCCTCTCCACTCACAGTGCTCCTGTCCATCATTGCTGCATGCATGACAAGGCCAAGCAGATATTCCCTCATGGCCTGGCTGGCAGAGATGGCACAATGCCACTGGTATTTGCCATGTACTGCCCACACTAGTCCCATTTGCCAATCCTCTCTGCTGGGGTAGGCCTGGTGGGCAGCAGAAAGAGGAGACCAAGAAGGACATGGCTTCTGCTGCCATGCTGCCTGGCAGCCCAGTTCTGGCAGTGGAGTACTCCTCGCAAAGAGCTCCTCTCTGCCAGGGCTGGCAGCAACTGGCCGTGCTGCTGTGCACCAGCCTGCTCAAACGCCATCCTAGAGCAGGCCGATCAGAACGCGGCTTGTCCTGCACCCTTTCCGCTGGCGTAGGGAGCCTCTGACAGCCACGCCATGCACTGCCTGGGCACTTTGGCAAGGCTGTCTGAGGCACTTGCCCAGAGCCACTTGGCCAGAGTAGTAAGTCCTTCTGCCTGTCTTGTCAGGTGGGTCTGTAGGGTGTTGGGCTACAGCTGAACTTTTTGTTTGTCCAGGTTCAGATGGCACATCAAACCCAAGGATGATTACAAACCTCTACAACATGCTGGGTTCAGTCAACATGCTAAACCACTGTGCCTTTGAAGCCACAGTAGCTTAGCATGTAATGTAAACCCTGTCATTGAAATTAACAGGGCAAGACATGACTAACTTAAGCCCCATTTATTTCAATAGGTCTAAATCTGGACCCATTGTTCAGTGGGACTTACTTCCAAGCAAGAGTACACAGGATTACAGCCTTGCATAGGAGCTGGTCTCAAGGAAAGCAGAAGTCATTTCTCACCTTACCATTAATTTATATTTATCCCAGTAATCCAATTAATTTTTATTTTTATTATGAACAAGAGACAAACTGAATCATGCTAATATAACTGAGCAGAGTGGTGGTGTGCTGGTGTGGACAAAACCTTACAGAAACAAAGAGAGTTTATCTAGTTCTGATGTTTTCTGTAACTCCGGGTGGTTAGCAGGAGAGTAAAATATGAATAGAATGCATTGATTCAGCCAACATACCTCTCAATAAAAATAAAACATGAAAACCCATGACCTGCTATTCTTTATTAACATTTAGTGAACTGAAAAGAAGAAACTGGAAATTCATAATCTTTTTAAAGAGAATCATTTTAAAGGGATAAATCTTGAAGCGAATGATTTAATAAATTTCTGCAGAATGAAGCTCAGCAAAATGGAATCACGTTCATGACCAATCAACAGCTTCAACGCTCATCATGGATTCCCTGGAAGAGGCAGCAGTCCCTCTGCCGGCAACAGTCCCTCTGCCGGCAACAATCCGTCTGCCGGCAACAATCCCTCTACTGGCAACAATCCCTCTACTGGTTGGAGCGCCTCTGCACATTTTGCCTGGATATTATTCTGGAAAAGAGATTACCAATAAATAAGTATGTGTGGTCCTGTGCTTGTACATAGGAGGGTTGGATAAAACATAGTTGAGAAAAAATCCATCATATGCCACAGCAAAAACTCTGTGCATGAATCCAGTCCAGATTGGTCTCATCTTGGGACCAGATGTACTTATTCCTTGTCAGTGCATGAGATGTTTCACCCTATACTGCTGCTACCAACGCACGCACACAATGTGGTTCATGCAGGTGAAGATGACCTTTCTCCTCAATGTTCTTGGACTAGGTGGCCTTCTAAATCTGCACCCATCTTGCTGCCTCTGAAGTATGTCCTCATGGGGGTATGGGCAGGATAGTGTCTGGTCTTATAACATGATGGATTTTATTCTGTCAGAAACTATTATACCTGCCACAGTGAAGCCACACGTTCTGGATGTCTTTGTTATGAAAAACTGGCATGGGGGGAGAGCAGGTTCACTTTGTCACAGGCCAGCCTCTACTTTGTAACCTTAACAAAGATGGGAGGAGCCTTGGTTCCATCATGCATCCTTTAAATAATATGCCACTCCTTGTGACCCCTTTCCTCAAGTATATCTTGTGGGAGTTTCAGCACATCATTCAGCAAAAGATATCCCCCCTGTGATTTCACATGTGCATGAATTGCACTCATTTTTACTCAGTTACTGAACTCTGAAGGAATCACAGCTGAATGTGTGAACTGCCTTCAGTACAAGTCTTCTTTGCTGGGACAGCATGAGAAGATAAGGAAGTTTCATCTGTGGTTTTGCTTTTGGATTGTTTAATCACACCTGCATGCCACTGCTTGATGCTAAAATCATGACGTGATAAACACGCATGTGTGAATACTCCCTCAGTTTGCAGAGGAGCAATGAAACATGCCTTTGGTGTGAGGTGATTTTTCTGTGCTAGCTGCTCAGTCATACCAGTCCTGTCTTGCTGTAATGAGTTTATGTGGGCAAATTCACTTGGAATTGTCCTCCAATTGGGCAAATGCTCTTCACCCTCCCTCACCAAATCAAATACTTACATAGATTTGGGAAATGTCTTCTGCATGATTATCTATACAGTGCTTCAGGCTGGACATAGCTCGTATCATACTTGAGGTGGTTGTAAAAGGAGCAGTCACATTCATGACATGTTCATGTGAGGCAGAAAGCAAGTCGGAAAAAATACTGAAGGAAAGACGGCAAGAATCAGCAGGAGCAACTGAAAGATAAATGTCTGGAATAAGAAATCGGCACTTGCACACGCACAGGCATAACCAATTTGTCTGGTGCTGAGTTTTGGGTTAAGAGAACCCGACGTGCAGTTAGAGAGTGAACAGGTTTTGAGTAGGTTAAACAACATGTGGGAAAAGCAGAGGCTCCACTGCAAAAGTATACAAACTTGAAGTGGGAAATTATGAATGGTAAATACAAACAGAGAATTGCAAGAATAAAGAGAACAATGAAGAACAGAAGAAAGGAGCAAAATAAAAGGGAAAAAGAAATGAACACTTGGGAACCCATCCATGTGATGCTACACATGGAAAAGGAAAGGGAACTTTGGCCCAGACAGAGACTTATGCTGCCCAAGAAGACAGTGCCAATCATCTCTGCCCCCAGGTACTTGTGGTTCCTATGCAAGAAAAGGAGCGCCCTATGCTAACCAAAGACATGGATGTGAGATCCAGGGGGCATAGATTTGTGCACTTTTAGATGAAAAATTAATACTTGGTCTAGCTTAACAAGCTCTAGGCAAATGCAATTTTTTCAAAACTTCATTTCTGGCAACTCCATAAAAGCCAACTACAAGGGGACTTCAAAAAGTTTCCACACTTTTAAAAATTCTATTTATTAAGAATTTCAAAAACAAATTACATCACTTTTCTACATAGTCACCTTCCTTTGCAATGCATTTTCTCCAGCACTTTTTAATGCCAGCAGCAAAAAACATAAAATATATTTATAAAATATAAAAGTGTGGAAGCTTTTTGAAGAACCCTCTTATAAATAAAAGCAACAGTAGAAACACAAGTTAAAAACAACATCCCATTTAAATACTCATATATGCTTATCTCAAATTAAAAGCCCTCCTAATTGATAAATCATTTGATATAGTTTGCTCAGTGCCCATGTTTCAGAAGCAATGGGCATATCATGATCCAACAAAGGTATGCACATTGATTTAAATGGGAAAATTAAGCATTTGCTTAACTCTCTGCAATCAGAGAGAAGTTTCAAATGTCACTTTGGCAGGATATTTTTGTCTTGGTGTAGTTCATGGCTATGCTGGCAGGGGATGCTGGGAACTGCATATCAATACATCAGGCTGGAGTGGAGTAGCTCATGAAATTAATTCTTCATAACATTATTTCATTCTAATCTGTGCTGCAGATTCCAAAGACTTAAATATCTTAGACATGTAACAAAAATCAAGTCTATTAATAAGTTGCCAAGTTGTGGAACCCTTTTATAAGGAAAAGTGTATACATGCTCCACATGGCTCCGTGAGTTCTGAAAGCAACTTTTGTTTGAAGAATGTGTCACGCAGCTCACCTGAATAGCAGCACATCATGAGGATGACCAGCAGAAGGCCACTTCTCAGTTTCATGGCGGAGGTGATTGACTACTGAGTGCCAGAAGACAACAGGCAACAGACTTCTTTGGAACCTGACAGACCAAACTTAAATATATACATGAAGCTGCTGGTTCTGCTCCACCCAGTTGAGTCTATGCCAGATTGCATAAATCCCTCAGAAGTGTGGTGCAAGTCATATCTACCTGAGGAGTGGTCCTCAAGATGGGAAAATGTAAATATAACTGTGTTCCCTTTCCCAGGAGAATGAAGCAGCCCAAAGAATTTAGGCCCACTTGTTCCTTTTAAGTACCAATGTAAGATAACAAAATGTTTTGCAAGCAAAGCAAATAATCTGTTCTCAGCTGAACTTGATCCTTATACTGTACTTATCTGTAGCTAGCCTGCATCACAAAGACCTGTTTGGACGAGAAGGGAGAGTCCACTCTCTTGGTTCTCCCCACCTGGACTGCCTGGGTTGCTACATGCAAGGCCTGGGTGGGGGTGGGGAAGGCAGAACTGTGGTGCTCCATCATGATTTTATTCCCCTAACCAGGTGTCCCATGCTGTGATCCTTTTGTTCTGAGTGTATGTATCTGAAGATGGCTGCTCAGGACAGAATGGGGCTTCTGTTGGTGCATCACCTACATTGCTGCCCATTAGTCTCTCTGAGCTGGCTGGCTGAGGTGGCTTGGAGTCCTTTTGCCTTGTTCTGGTGCTGAGTATTTCAATATACAAGTAATGCAGGGTCTGTCCTGCTCTGTTGGGAATGGCTCGGGATTCCAGGACCTCTACAGCGACCATGCGTCTGCCCCGATGAGCATCCAGCCTCACTCACTGAGCAGCACACACCTTATATCTGTTGGGTGGCGTGATAGTGGAGGAACTCTGTAGCTCTCTTCTCATGGATAGAATAGACCTGGTGGGGTTGAAACTCAAAGCCTCCACAGCTGTCAGGGGCTGATGGAGATGGCCCAATTCAGGAAGCTGGATGGTTTTCTGGTGACCTCTGGGGGTTTACTCCTGTCACCTTGGCAAATTATTTTGTGAAAGTCTTGATTAACATGTGGCATGGAGAGATGGCTTGGGTGGTGAGCACTCTGTTGTAATTTTGATTTGTTTCAATGTATTTGTTTATTACTGTTTTTACCAAGTTTTGTTTGTGATTGCTTGTGTCATTTTTTTCTTGGTAGAAGGTTGGGTACAAATCAAATCAAATCAAATCAAATCAATCCACTCAGATTCATGCAGTTTGGATGCCAGAATTGATACATGTCTGATAAGTATATATTCAGCCTCTGCATGTCCCATTATACTCTTTTACTTTTCAGTTGGCCAGGGTTGCTTTCATGAAGCACAAAACTCCTTTGTTACAACTATTTCACTGACTTATTGGTCTGTTTCCAGGAACAAGCCAAAGTTCTGGTTTTTACTTAGACCTGTGGAACTTGCTACAAGACTACCTAAAAGAACACATTGTCCCATATCAGTCTGTCAGAGTTTTAAGGATGGCAAGTGCATGGCCCCTGCTAGGCTCTGCGTGTGGAGAATTGGGTCCCACTGCCTGAAAGTTGTCTACCTCTGCTTTAGGGCCTTCACTTTCCAGGAAGTCATGGAATCTGAGGCAAGGCTTCTGGACTTAAGCTGGTCTCAAAAGCTTGTTGGAGCAAGTAAGTTGCTGATAGGGGCTCTCTTGTGAACTGCTTTGCTGCACTGAGCCCCCGAACCTCCTGCTTTAGCCCAGAATATGAAATAATTATGTCATGACATGTGCTGATACCAAATGGTTCCTTGCTTACTCCTGCCTCATTTTCCCTGCCCATGCTCTGCTGTCTCCCTTTATTCCACAAGAGATTGTGGAGATTGTAAGCCCACATAAAAACATATCTTCTTTGATTCATGTCCACAAATGTTAAACCTGGTGTGGATATACACCATGTATTCCTGTATAGCCTGTCCTCAGTGGGGTTGTACTCCCTCTAAATGAGGTACAGAGCTTCTGGAACCAGCATTGCTCCTGGAAGGTTAATTGCTGCTACAGCCAGTCATAACTTTGTCTGGTGTGCCTGTTGTGCACCCTCCTGACCAAGATGGATTTGACCAAATTGGCCAAATGTTAACCATCTCCCATTTAGATCACTGCAATGTGCTCCATGTGGGGTTGCCCTTGAAGAGTGTTAGAAAGCTGCAGCTGGTGCAAAATGTGGGCAGCCAAGTGGCTTTTTGTCTGACTGCTTTGTAGATGATACCACTCCAGTTGTACCCATTGCAAAGGCTTCTAAGTTGTTTTCTGGTCCTGATTCTTATCTCCTCAGACAAGTTCACTGTAAGCAACAATCTTCTTCAAGGACGCTCTTGAATGTCTCATTAACAAAGAGAGGCTTGGTTGGCCAGTCCATTGAACAGGATATTTTCTGTGTCAGCAACCCAACTGTGGAATTCTTCTCCAATTGGCTCCATCATTGCCTTTCCTCAATCAGGCTTCAATAACTGCATTGCTCCATCTGGCTTTTGATGAGTTTTAAGACTGAATTAATTTGCTCATCTGTTAAAGATGATGGTAGTTTGTTTTGTTTTTAATTAGGTTTATTTTTTATTAAACTGTTTTCAGTTGAAATGGAAAGCCCATCAATATCAAACTTCTGCTTCCTGCAATTTGCTGGTATATGGGCACAATTCTTTTTTTTTGTGCAAAGTCTTGGGGGAAAGATCTTGCAGCATTGATGCACAAATCTATAGGTCTAACTTACACGTGCATAATCATGCAAATATTAATGTATAACTGGGACAGAAAAAAATCATTTTCTCTAGAAATCAGCATCTGTACATCCTTGAAGTGTAGCTGACACTAACTAGGTGCCATTCCAGACACAGCTAGCTGACACTTGACAGATAACAGGATCTCAAACAAGGCCAATTCACACCAATCCATCCCATCCTCCTCCTCTTCCCAGGAATGCCACTCCACCTTCCACCCCTCCTTTGGAGCATCTTCTTTCTGCTTTGGTATGCAGGCAGGAAAGATCACACTATTGTAACTTTTTACTTCTGTAATCTATTAGAAAATGTTAACTGTATTATATGTAATCCTTTATTGATAAATGAGGTTTGTCCAGGGTGGAACGATTCATTGGCAGCCGATTACTATCCAGAATAAATCTTTTAAAAGAAAAGCTTTCCCTGCTGTGTCTTTTGGGTATACACACACCAGAACATGGACCATTGGCCATCAGTACTATAACCAGCTGATTTTCATAATAGCTAATTATTCTTAAGCAGCAAAACCCTTGAATAACTTCCTCCTTTTTCCTAAACCAGGCAAATCAGAGAATAATGTCCCTAGTCTGGGCTGGTTCCCAAAACTTTGTCAATATAGCTTGATATGCATATTCAATATCATCCACTTTCAATTACTAAGCCCAGCATTAGGGATCTGAACCATTCACTTAAAAGGGAGTAAATATCTCTGCCTTCCATGCTTTTTTTTTACCTGTCATATACACAAATTAGATCTGCTCATTCTGTTCTCAATTTGCTCCTTCTTGTTCTAAATTTCCATGTTTTCTTCTCTAAGTTTAGTCATAGCTTTATCATGAACAATGCCCAGGTCCATAGCTTTAGAGGCAGTCTTTGAGGCTTCATCTAGTTTTGTTACCAGGGAAGCAACCTTCCCTTCCAAGGTACTCATTAAATCTTTCAAAGTCTCCCCTAATGTTGGTTTTATTGAGATCATGACTCACCATGTTTCTGCAGCTGCAAACCCTCTCCCATGGTATCCGCTGTTTGAGTAGAAACCGCACAAGTCATACCTGACTCAGTGTTTCACTTCCTCTCCTTACAGGCAGGCCTAAGATAAATAGTGTTATCTTGGTCTAAAAAAACGTAGATAAATCTCCAGATTTTGATTTAGAGCAGACATTTCACTCCCTCAGTCTGGGAGTAGAAATGGTTCAAAATTATCAAGAGACTGTGTTATATAAATACATTCCTACGAGTATGTTGGAGAACAGAGCTGTGAACTCAGGCAGCCATTTTCTAGCTCACAGCACAAACCAGCCTCTTGCCTCTTCTCTCAGTACTTGCTGTTGTAAAATGTAATCTGCGGACTTTTCTTCTAGTAGTTCTCTGCAGACCTTTGCTTCACACATTGCACAGATTTGGATCTTGCTGAAAGCTGACAGGGGTCTTCAGGCACTGCCTCATCTCTTCCCCCCTCAGTCTTCTAGCCAGTCCTGGGGACACTGCAGGAGCACTGAGGGGAGTGAGGCTGGCAGCACACAGACCGACAGTCACAGGTAAGGAATCCACCTTTCTTTGTCATGGCCATTTGCGCATTCACACATATGGGCTTTGTGCCTGCATGAGGCCTGTTGTCAGAATGATTTCATAGCTGAGAGTGTTTTGGTGGAAACCCCTCCCCACTGACGTGTTCAGTATATGTAGGAGGCACTCCCATCCATTCCCTCAGTTCTTCTTCGACTTTCTTTTCCCGATGCCTTGAGAAGTTATTTCTCTTTCTTTGCAATTTCAGCCTTTTGTTTCTCAGTGAAATTTACTTCTGAGTAAACATGCAGTGGATTGCCTTGCTGGGGCTTTATCCCAGAACTAGAAAACCTGGCCTCCAGATATTGTTGGACTGCAATTCCTATCATTACTCTCAATTGACCATGCTTGCTGGCACTGTGAGAGTTGTTGTCCAACTTCTCAAGGGCCACAGTTTTCTCAGCCCTACTTTAACCAGAAAGCTTCTCATCATTCTTCCCGTGGAGGAAGTGAAGGGGACAAGGAACAGGGGCATGCAAGGATACCTGCAATGGTTTGAGAACCTGGTGCAGGTGTAAAGTTTGTGACATTCTGTTTTGCTGTGTAATTTTAATCTCTACAAAGCTTGTTAGTGACAATGCAGCTTTTAACTTTCAAAATCTCAGCAAAGAAAAAAGATACTAGATAAAGGCAGGCCTGGATCTATGCATGCTGCTGCTGACATCTTATTTCAGATGTATTCCAGTTCCTGCTCTTGAGGCTTGGCCTCTTTGTAGAGTACTCACCACATTCTTGATGACAAATGTGCTACCTATATGGAGAAAATCACTCTCTATTCACCAAAAGTTCTCTTGCTGTGAAGAAATGTGTATTTTCCCTCTCAGAGCCATTTCGAAAGGCACTCAGTGGATTGCTGGTATTTCTTCTCATGCACACAGCCCAGTGCTTCAGTTCCTCTTTGAGAGTCACTAAGAGTCTAGGTACACATGCATATGCATGCACCGAGGATTTGGAATCTCAGGATCTGAACTGGATGGTGGACTCCTGTCACTTGCAGTGAATGCTCAGAAGCTGCTGTGTTTCACATGTCAAATTGGATGCTTGGAAACCTTTGAGTTTCAAAGAAAACTGGAGAAATGGGTAGCTTGTTGGATGCCAAGAAAGATGTCCATGGACACTGCCAGCATTGGTTAGACTTCAGGACATTGCCCCTGACAACTGTTCCCAACTGCTTAGGCACTTTGAAGCACCTATTGTTCCACTTGCTTGGCTAGAGAGGCAAGACATTCTTGCTGTTCTTTTCAAGCAGCTCTCTAGTTATTTGGTTACCACTGGGCGTTATATCAGCTTGGGTTAAGTGAGAGATCAAACCTAGAAGTGGTTACTGGGGTTGAGATGAGGCTTCACAGAATCTGTCCCTTGCGTTCATGATACCTAGATACCTTATAGGGAAATCTTCTAAAGCTTTCTTCCCTATGCTTGTACACTTTTTGAGGTTCATTTATTAGCCTTTTTGTTTAATCCATGCAGTTCTCTAGCTAGCTTTCCGTTTATCCCCCACAATGTGCACCAGCTCAAAGTCTGCTGCGTGTGATGTGGACGATGGATGCCGCTCGCCCAGGGTCACATTGGCCTGCATGAATGCTGGGTGTGCTTGCCATGGACTTGAACTCATGACTGAGACAAAACAGAGCAGAGTCCAGGGCAGGGTGGATTTGATTTAAATCAAGTCACAGTTTAAAACATGATTTAAATCACTAGTCAGTAAGACTAGATTTGAATCATGGTTTTCCACATAATTTATACACATGTCTGCTTTACCCATAGGTAGAGAAACTTAATTAAAATATTCCAAAATCTCTTGGATCTCTTTTATGGCCTGCAGCCATTATAGGTTTTCTCATCCAAGGAAAGAATAATATGATATACTTCAGGCTATACACAAAAAGTTCCAAAGACTTGTGAAATATTCAGCTAAAAAGGTTTTGCTTTGATTTTTGCTGCTTGCCCATCCCTCTTCACACTTCGCTTCTTGTGCAGTTCTATTCCTCTCCAAACAATCTTCTTTTATTTGTAGAATTTTTTGAAACTTGGTGATTAAGAGGTAAGGGGTTGATTCTGCATACACAGATTTGCAAAGGAACAATGGGATTAAGTGTGTTTAATTTATAACATTTTTGCAGTAAAAAAGAGACATGTGATCTCTGCAGACCCAAATTCATAGTTTTGAGTACTGTAAAACCAAGCGTCAATGACAATATCTTCTAGACAGAAAAATAGGTCAATAATCCTATAAACATCTCTGGAAGAACATGCCATTGTGAATGGATTAATGGAATTCATTTACCAAAAAATGTAAACATTGCTGAATACACAGCATCATGCTACATAATTAAAAAGTAATCTTTATTCCATGATGAATAACCTTTGGAGTATAGTGTATCATACATACAAAACTATCTTTACATTTTTCTTTACTCAGCATTTTATTTTTTAAAATCTGATTTTTAATTTTAAAAAATCTTGATATCCACCCTGGTCCAGGGAGCCTAGTGAAGGAAACCTGTGGATTCCCACCCGGAAAAAGGGTTACTCACAGATCCCTAGTGATTTTAGTGGTTACTAAAACCTAGAACATTGACGGCAAACCTTTAGAGACCGAGTGCCCAAACTGCAACCCCAAACCCACTTATTGACCACAAAGTGCCAACACTGCCATGAAACCTGAAAACTGAGGTTTAGTTTAGAAAAAACACCTCACAGCCAGTCCAAGCAAGTGTGTGTGTATCTCCTTGGCAGCGCACTGACTGGCCAGATGAAAGCACGGACGAGTCGCGGTTACTGAGTCGCAGCTCATGACATCATTGCCTTGAACCACTACTCTTTCCGGGAAGGTTCATGGGCCCTCTGTGCGCTGTTATCCGATACTCAGCTACTGGGGCAATGCAGGGGCAACTTGGTTCGTATGTCGAATAGGAGGACTATGCCTTCCTGCTGTGGGACGTGAGCCATAGGTTCGCCACCACTAGCCTGGCTCTACACTGCAGCACGCTCCGAACCATAATATAGGGCTAAACTACCACTGGAAGGGGCGATATTGCAAAAGCCTTCCTTGAGTTGGTCTTTCTGCACAGCTCAACATGACTGCCCACTCTAAACACATTCCAACCATCAAAACCATGCCGGGACACCTCATTTTAATAACCCTATCCCTACCCTGGTGCACATCCCTAACCCTAATACTGTTGAAAAATACCATTAAAAGGGGGGGATTTTGAAAAAGCATTCCTTGAGTAGCTTTATCTGCACAGCACAACATTTCTTCCCATTCTAAACACATTCCAACCATCAAAATTATTCCAGAACACATGGTTTTTCTGACACTAACTCTACCTTGTTGCTGACCCCTAACCCTAATACAGTTTTAAAATACCATTGAAAATAATGTATTTAAAGAAAAGCCTTCCATGGGAAGATTTTTCTGCACAGCTCAACATTTCTGTCCATTCCAAACACATTCCAACCATTAAAACCATGCCAGGGAACCCCCGTTTTCTAACCCTAATCCTACCCTGGTGCTGACCCCTAAACCTAATGCAGTTCTAAATACCATTGAAAGTAAAGTGTGTATGAAAAAGCCTTCATTGAGAAGATTATTCTGCACCGCTCAACATTTCTCTCCATTCTGAACACATTCCAACCTTCAAAACCATGCCAGGAATCCATATTTTGCTAACCCTAACAATGTGCGGGTGCAGACCCCTAACCCTAATGTAATTGTAAACTAATATTGAAATTAATGTATTTTTGAAAAACCTTCGTAGAGTAGCTTTTTCTGCACAGCTCAGCACTTCTGTCGATTCTAAACAAGTTCCAACCTTCAGAACCATGCCAGGACACCCCCTTTTTCTAACCCTAACCCTATCCTGGTGCTGACCCCTAACCCTGATACAGCTGTAAAATACCATTGAAAGTAACGTATTTTGGAAGAAGCCTTCCTAGAGTAGCTTTTTCTGCACAGCTCAACGTTTCTTCTGATTCTAAAAACATTCCAACCATTTAAACCATGCCATGGCACCCACTTTTTCTAACCCTAACCCTACCCTGGTACACAGCCCGAACCCTAATACAATTGCAAAATACCATTGAAAGTAACGTATTTTGGAAAAAGACTTAACTGAGTAGTTTTTGTGCACAGCTCAACATTTCTGTCCATTCAAAACAAATTCCAACCATCAAAACCATGCAAGGACACCCACTTTTTCTGACCCTAACCCTACCCTGGTGCAGACCCCAGACCCTAATACAGTTTTAAAATACCATTGAAAGTAATGGAATTTTGGAAAAGCCTTCCTTGAGAAAATTTTTCTGCTAAGCTCAACATTTCTGTCCATTCTGAACTCATTCCACCCAAAAAAACCATGCCCGGAATCCAGATTTTTCTAACCTTAACTCTACCCTGGTACACACCCCTTACCCTAATACAGTTGCAAAATACCTTTGAAAGTAATTTATTTTTGAGAAATCCTTCCTGGAGTAGCTTTTTCTGCACAGCTCAACATTTCTTCCCATTCTAAAAATATTTCAACCATCAAAACCGTGCCAGGGCACCCCCTTTTTCTAACCCTAACCCTACCCTGGTGCACACCCCTAACCCTAATACAGCTGTAAAATACCATTGAAAGTAATCTAATTTTGAAACAGCCTTCCTAGAGTAGCTTTTTCTGCACAGCTCAACGTTTCTTCCCTTTCTAAGCACATTCAAACCATCAAAATTATTCCAGAACACATGTTTTTTCTTACACTAACCCTACCTTGTTGCTGACTCCTAACCCTAATACAGTTTTAAAATACCATTGAAAATAATGTATTTAAAGAAAAGCCTTTGTTAAGATTTTTCTGCACAGCTCAACATTTCTGTCCATTCTGAACACATTCTAACCTTCAAAACGATGCCCGGAATTCGGATTTTTCTAACCCTAAAAGTACCCCGACGCTGACCCCTAACCCTACTACAGTTGCAAAATACCATTGAAAGTAATGTATTTTGGAAACAGCCATCCTAGAGTAGCTTTTTCTGCACAGCTCAACGTTTCTTCCCATTCTAAACACATTCCAACCATCAAAATGATGCCAGGACACCCCCTTTTTCTAACCCTAACCCTACCCTGGTGCTGACCCCTAACCCTAATATAGTTGTAAAATACCTTTGAAAGTAATGTATTTTTGAAAAACCTTTCCTAGAGTAGATTTTTCTGCACAGCTCAACGTTTCTTCCCATTCTAAACACATTCCAACCATCAAAACCATTCTAGGATACGCCCATGTGTGTCCAACCTCTGTCAGTTCAGGGCTAAATTCTATTTGAGGAAGCTTTCAAGGGCTGCATTGCAGTAGTGGGTTGACACCCAAGGTAACAGGGCCAGGCCAAAATAACTAAAACATACCAGTATATTTTAGCTTGAAGTCCTTATTGCCACTAATTAAAGTGTAAGAAGCATATTACAGTTTTTAGAATGGGCTCCCACTCCCAGTGCCGAAGCTAGAAAATCTGCAAGGAATGAGTGTCCAAGGAAAGGGGGCAGAGTGTTCTGGAGACACTCAGAGGAAGGTTTTGATAGGACTCCTACTGGTAACAGTGGGGATTGCAATAAGGTTTCTCTCTCTCTCTCCACGTGTGTGTGTGTGTGTGTGTGTGTGTGTGTGTGTGTGTGCATGTGCATGCATGTGTGTGTGTTGTGTGTACACAGTTTGTACCATCTTCAGCCTTACCCATCAGGTACCTTACAGCTGTCTGGGGCCAGGGTATATTGAGCTTAGAAAAGGTGGTCTATCCCATTCAGCTCATGGTAATTTCGGTTGTTCTCACTCAGTATTTCAGGAACATGAACACTATTTTGCCACAGCACTTATGTATATGGATATGCAGCTGCTAACCTCTTATTTCAAACCATTGCATTCTAGCAACTGCTAGAGCAATTTGCCATAAAGTTGATAAGCTTGCGACCGACTTTGTTTTTGCACCATTTGATGAGTACATGGATGAGATTGCAGAATATGCAACCACTCCAGAGATGTGAGTCTACTTCCATGCTGAAAAAATGCATGCTTGAACTTCCACAGTCATACCAAAAAGCACAACACAAACTGATGGTAATTCTTTTCAAAACCATATACCCTCATGCGTCAATCATAGTCTAGGGCAAGCTCAGGGTAAATTCACATGTTCTTTTCGCTACTTGGGGATTTAGAATAATAGAATCACAGAAACTGGGAAGGGGTGGGACTTCATTGGTCATCTAATCAATCAAGGGGGAGACTGCTCTCTCCCGGGTTGTAGAGCCCTTACCATTAGGAGCTTACTGTGGGGTTTAACTGAAATCCACTTCCTTGCCCCTTCCACCCACTGGCTCTAGTTCTGCCCTTGGCAGCAACAGAGAACAGGCTTGATCTGCCAGAAGCTTGGTAAACTGTCAGGTGGCTAGAGACAACCATCATGTCTGTTCTGGTTTCCTGAAACTCAGCAGGCCTGTTCCTCAGAGGATGCAAAGGGGTTCCTCATAAGATTCGTTTTCAACTAGCAGGCTTGAAACCACCATGACCGACCAAATGCCCAGGGCTGTGTGCACATATAATGCTAAAATGTGCTGCATGGTTTTCATGCAGTTACCACATGGTGTACCACATGGTTCTGACCTGGTGACTGGGTTCAGGCAACCCTCCTCCAACTTTCTGAAGCAACCACTTATATGCTAGAATAGCAAAAGATTCCAAATTGCATGTCTCAATCCATTAATAACCCAGAAGAATACCATACCCATCAAGTATGTAAAAGCCAACAAAGTAAGCCTTAGTTGTCTTTCTCCAGGAAAGGCTGCCAGATTGCAAAAACTGCACTTTTCCAATAGTGTTTAACACACAAAATCTGATAGGAAAAGTCACCTTTCACTCACCTCCATGGACCTGAGCCTATGTGGATCTGTGGCCAGGGCCAAATTTGGCCCACCTGCCACTCCCAGCCTGGTCCTTCATGTTCTCTGCATGGTCACACAGTCGTCCTCAGACTCACCCATTTTCCTCAGACGAATAATCAGGGAGTGTTTGCTCAGCTTTTGTGCAGCTTTTCCTCATTCTAAGTTACTGGTAGTAAATGCTTTCAGCTACAATGTGGTGGCATTTGGGATCATGTTCCTTCAGCCCCACCCAGCACTGGGAGCAGGCCCCAAGACCATCTCTGAACTGTAAGAATTGTAAAGATTGTAAAGGGTGCTCTGCACTCTTGACCTGCCTGGACCTCTGGGCACAGCAGGTGTGGGTGGTTGCAGACTGGAGTCCATGGAGCCTCCAGTGTTTCTAGGCAAGGCCTATGCATGCAGCTTATACTTTTATTGAGACTTTTACGTTTAATAAGATAATACAAGTTTCTTTGTTTATTGGTAATCTCTGTTACAGGAAAATATCCTGGCCAGTTGCAAGGAGGTACCATAACTTCTGCAATGCTGATGATATGAGAAATCCAGTCTGATCATTTAAGGCTTTGATTGATTGTGGTTCCCTTTCTGATGATCTTATTCTTGAAGAAATATGTCAGATCCTTTACTTCAAGTATTATTGCTTTTTTAAATGATAGCCTCTTCTTCAAGATCTGGAATATGTAAGTCCTTTTCCCCCATTAGCATGCTGTTCTCTCAATAAAGAAATGCTTCCCACCTCCACCCGACCATGGAAGACAAAATGGACACTTGAACAGGCCTAACCACCTTTTGAGGAAGACTGCATCCTAGCAACAGCTTCAGGGCATTTATTGTGGATTCATAATCCTTCACTTATGGGGACCTCTCCCCTCTCTTCCAATGCTTCCAGTCATTTTTGCAGGGTTTTATGAGGAGGAGGAAAGTCAGTAATTTCCTAGATGCTGTCATTATTCTCTACAAAGGCATAGCATAATTTCACAGTTCTGCTCAATACCACATTGCCACTGCATTGTGCAAGGGAGCCTTCAGAGATGCAGAGGGAACTAGGGATGTGCAAGGAATCCTGTGCCATTGGATTCCCTGGGCTCAGCTTCCTGGACAGCGGTCTGCTTTGTAGTGGTCCGGACTCCGAGTGCCTGCTGAGCACTTCCAGCATTCATGGGGCACTCACAGGGAACAGAGCCCAACATGCTGCACAAACAGTACCCGGGCAGGGAGGAAATTGGTCACTGGGGTGGCATCTTGGACAGTGAGTCCCTCTTCTGTATCTTGCAGCCTCTCTTTGGTGGCTGCACCTGAAATACAAAGTTTCTGGTTGTGCAACCAGGGGCCCACAAGTGTTTGTGGGCTTCCTCTTGCAAGACCAGGCCTTGAATGAGAGGAAGTCTGTGAAAGCGAGAGGAACCAATTCCAAAAGGGTTCATCTCAACCCTCGAGGAATACACCTGGAAAAAGAAAAGAAAAAGAAAAAACCTTGTGAGGAGGACACTTTAATTTTCTGCAAAGAAAATCGAAGATGCATCAGTCAAATGCTGCGTTCTATGCCTCATGCAGAGAAGCCCTAACTTTAGCGCAGTTTGACTGGCTCCTTGTTGCCTTGATATTTTCCTCCTGCACTGCGCCTTGTGTTAGCAGGTTAGCATTCCACCAACAGCACAAAGCCCCTGTTGTCTAAAGGCCAGCTATGAAGTCATCCCCAGCTCATTCCTTGCTCTGCACTGTTCTGCTCCATCAAGCCTGGCTTATTTCTCTCTCCCTCTGAGGTCTACCCTCAAAGCCCCAGATGCTCTTGAGGGAGCATTCCTTGATTCCTTACCCACCTACTGGGCAAGCAAAGGCACCAGTGAAACTGCGGGGAGGTCAGCAATGGCACACCACTGCCGTTCTATGTCCACACAGCCCACATTTCCATGCAGGCACTAAGGCAGAGGTGGACAACTTCTTGGGCTTTCTGGGCAAAACAGCGGTGAGGAAAAGGGATATCTGCATCACAACTGTTGACAGAACCATAAGTGGTGGCATGAAGAGTGGGGAAAGAGTGAGCCTTCCTTCTCCAGGTGAGAACATGTGGGCGGGACACAGCATGCCACAGGTTGCTGGTGTGTGTGCTAAAACTTCACTCTGGAAAGCAAGAGGATTCTGCTTCTCCACAAGGAAGGAAAGAAAGTTGCCATGTTCTCAGATGGACTATTGGTCTAGGCAGCCCTGGACTGTCAAGACTCCCTTCCGCAGGTTCAGATGGTGGGAGTGGGTCTTTTCCTAGCAGGGCCTGGGAGAGAAGCTGGGATCTTTTGGACACAATGCAGGTGCTCTCTCAGGAACTCCAGCTTGTCTCCCCAAGCACAGCCCAGTTTCCCAGAGTTTACGATCATAAAAGATTTCAGCACAAATGGGAAGCATAGGATCGCATAGCTGGACATCTGCCCTCTATTTCTTTACCACATGTATATAAACGCAGAATAATTGTGGACAAGTGTAAGAAAAAAGTCTGAAAAGAATGGCAGGTGCTTGTGTGTATATTTGTGGGGGTATTCATTAGCCCTCTCATATCCTGCCCTAAAAGTGATAACTTTAGTATCAAAACAAAGTTTCAGCAATGTGATGAAGTTCTAATTCTGTCAGGATCTCAGCTGCTCTGGGGCTCCTTCTGGTGGCCAGAACCAGAAGCGCATCTCAGTATTCACACCATCAGCCCCAGGCCCTGCTGGAGCTCTCAGTCTCCTGATGTGTGTCTGCTTGAAACCCCGGGGGGGCGGGGGGGAGGGATATAAGAGCAAGCCCTTTGGAAGTTGCATCAGGTCTTCCTGACCCAGAGCCTGCCACACCTCAGCCACACAAAACTTCCTGCTTAGCTGTGGTATGGTTCAGCTCTGTGCCTTGCCTTGTTGTAACCCCCCTCATAATCAAGCACGTAGCCAGGGCATGGCTCATCACGAGTAGCACGTAGCCAGGGCATAGCTCATCACGAGTATCAGGGTGTCCTGTTCGCATGAGAACAAGTACACGAACACGGATGTGCACGCTATGCAAAGCTGACGACAAAGCAGGCTACGCTCCAGCATTACCAGTATCACCGCAGACGTTATGCCCTTGTACCCACGCTTGCTTGCTTTTGCATGATAAATGTGCAAAATGTGCTCTCCCCTATTGTTTCTCTGTTGTTCCCCTATTGTTCGCTGTCATTCAAGCATAAGTGTAAAAGAGTATAAAAAATCAAATGTCTCTCCTCTGCCTGCTACCACACTCTCACAAGTGCATGGTCCCTGCCGGCAGGTAAAAATAAATCTCTCTCGATAATTCCAACCAGTCTCTGGTCTCGTCCGTAAAATCTCACCATACAACAGCCTGACCCTTGCTGCACCTGGTTCCTGCTGTGTTGCCTCATCAATGCAGGGCTTCCTTTGAGCTGTGGTTTGAACAGTCCGGGGATACATTTGTACGAGAGGATAAGAAGCACATGTTCATGGAGATTGTGAGGCATAGGAACTGTTGATTTTCCCCGGCCATTTAACTTTCCATCTTCATGCATTGTTTCATGCCAATGTCTGTTGACCCCTGCTTTCGACATGGCATTTTGTATTTTGTTATCTCACTGACAAGTCCCTGAGATAGTTATACTGAAGGCCCACTCTGAAATCTTCACAATAAAATTAAACAAAACAATGCGTTTTTCCCTGCTCCTGTCAGAAGCAGGAAGGAAGCAGGCTTGGGGAACTGCATAATAACATCACAACTTGAACTGATTGATAGAGGGGGATGTGCTGTGGTGATGCCATATTTGGTGGCAACCTTGTGGACATCAACTCCTAGGCTAGAAAAGACAAATCTGTCACTTCTACATTCTTGCATATTTAACTTTTGAAAATACCAAGCTTCTTATGTCCCACTCATGAAGACATTCACAAATTTTTGTAATTTCTTTTCAAAAAGTATGCCTATCTCTACCTGAAACACCTAAATACTATTGAGAGGAATCTTGCAAAGGGGCTTCCTACTTATGGAATTAATGGCAGGTGAACATCTGCATATCTTGAGAAAGCTGTCTTTTTTGTTAATCTATAGATCGGTTCAGCCGATCCATGATTCATTTTGTCTACAAAGTTCTTGCAGTGAGTGTCTATACAAAATGAATCAGTAAGTCTACAGTCTGGGCAGTGGTATATGGAAAGAGACAATCCTTTAGATATTCAAGCCCTAAACCATTTAGGGCTTTATATGACATTATCAGTACCTTAAATTGGGACCAGACTTCAATTGGTAGCCAGTGAAGATGTTATAGGCTATAGCTGGTGTTGGATCTTGCATAAAACATTCCAAAATAGATTGAAGAAAAGCAAAACAGCAATATTTATTAAGAATACAGCACACAAGGCTCTCAACATATTATATGCCTTGGAGTTGTGCAGCACACAATTAGAACAAAGCTCTCCCTGTGCCCAGAACAAAAGGAATCTGTACAATCCAGTGCAGGCTTACAAAAATTTAAGTCCTGTTGTGTTCAGTGGGGCTTCCTCTCTGGTATTTGTATAGGGTTGCAAAGTCAGTTCATTTTGTGGCACAATTTGCAAGGCCACAAAATTTTAAAAGTCCTTTGGAGGTACACTCTTACACTCTTAGTTTACCACATGAATCTAATGTGCCTCTAGCATACTGTATACATGATCCCCTATCCCTCCTCCAAACTGTGTGTAACTGATAAGTTATAAAAGCATCTTGTACAGACTCCATCTTTGTAGTCCCTTAAGGGGCTGCCTATATGCACATCTATTTCCTGTCTGTCTGTCTGAACAACTCTAAATATTCCTTTAATTGAATACCCCCAGTGGACTCTCACAGAGTAGTTTTTCAGTCTTAACACTACCGATTAACACTTTTTTTCTTTTTTTTGCCAGAACTTACTCTGGTTGTATTTTCATTGTTGTAACCTGCCCAGGAAGCTGTATGGCTAATGGGCAGGTTAGAAATCTAATAAGTAAATAAAGTAGACCCAGGAGTTAGTAGCACTGAGCTCGTTGAGGCTTATTCACAAGAAAGTGTGCGTAGAACTGCAGCCCTGCACTTGTGCATCTTGCTTTAATGATGCTGCTCATACAGCAAATTTGGCTCTGAGTGAAGTCACACTACAACTTAATGTAAAAGAGTTCATTGATAGATGTATTTAAAATGTGGTAATGTTTAATCTTAATCAATTGAGATAAGAACTTGGCAACTGTTGGAATAATATTAAAATCCACCCCTCCCCAAAGAAAACTCAGTTCATCCAAATCACATCTAGAAGGTTTTATCCAACTATCTCTTGCCAGAGTAAGGAGGTTGCAATCAAATACACAGTGTTGGTGTCCATTTGGCTAGAACGGCATTGACACACTTGCTCAGAATAAGGCACCTTATCTGAATGTCCCTATAACTCCCCAGATGAATGGCATTCAGTCTAGACAGCATGAATAATTGTCTATAGCACAGAACTGTCAAGCAATCCAAATAAGCTGGAAGAGATTGTGGCAATGTTAAATCTAAATATAGCAGTGAGCATAGTCCATGTGCTCTTATCGTGATACTTCTAGTATCCAATTTTTCCAAACAGCTTAAGAGTGAAGAGAGAGCTGCTGTAGGCCCTTGAAATTCCTAAAGCCCAGATATGACTTTCAACTAATTTACTCCATGGGTTTTGATAGGAGTCTGCTTGCAGTAGGTCTAAATATCTGTTTGACTCCATGGAGAATATCAGTCAAATTCTTCACAAAATCAATCAAACAAAAAACAAAATCAATCGATTCTTCACAGGCTTAAACCCACAAAGGTGCACCACACAAGAATTGCAATGCTACTTTGTTGTTAAACACAGTGATAGCTGGAATATATTGTTCACCTTTAGAATTGAAAACCAGATTATTGCCTTTGTCACAATAAAAGCTATCGTTCGTGCATTTCTGATATGAGTTGTCCAAAGCATATTAGATCTAGAATAAACCCCAAGATATTTAAATTGGGTGGCCTGTTCTGTAGGATTTCCATTAACATGCCAAAGATATCTCTGTTGATCTGAGGACCTGGAGATCTGCATCACTTTAGTCTTCTTAAAATTTATAATCAAGCCCTCGAGCTGCAATACTCTGCAAAGAGCATAAAAGTCAGCGTAGACCCACAGGGGTTCTAGAGAGTAGCATAGTATCATCGGCATATAATAAAATTGGAATAGAGGCCTGTAACAGTACAGGAGAATGCAATTGTTAGTTATTTCCTCTAAGGGCCAAGTCATTAATATAAAGATTAAGCAAACTGGGAGCATGCATAGAACTGCAGCCCTACACTCGGGCATCTCTTTGCTTCACACTTTGCACTGCCTTTCTATTCATTTAATTTCAGAAAATGTGGTAGTAAAATGTTGAACCTCTTGGGAATTCCTATCTTGCATTGAAACCAAGCTAATTTCACATGCCAACCACCAACACTGGTGGCTGCAAAGGAATGCTTATTGATTCATTCTTCTTTTCACTTCTGTGCTGCCATTGATCAAGAAGCTCCATCCTCGCTGAAGCAATTAACCACTGCGCCACAGAAAGCCTAGACAAATCCCATGCAATGTTCTTGAATCCTCCTTGCTTCCTGTTGCATTAAACTTACTGCCTTGCATTTCTGTGCTCCAGGTTCATTGATGGATGCATGACATTTTATTGCATTGACATTGCATTCATATTCCGCCTTTTTCCCTCTTGTAATGAACCCAGGGAGGCGTTTATCCTCTCAACAACGACCCTGTGAGAGGCTTGAGCGATTAGGCTGAGAGAGGCACCTCATTCCAATGAATTCTGAACACCTGGAGGTCCAAAGAACAATATTAGTGATGTGACTTTTAATTTTAATCCATAAATGACAAAGGAGCTATACTGCAATAAGCAAACAAAATGACTGAGAAAATGCTGCAGTGTATCAATTAGAGCGATGCTCTTAACAATACTTAAACAATATTGTTCAGTATTCAGTAGGAGGGTTTATGACCTCTTTATTCAAAACTGATGAGTGTTTAGAAACTGCTAATTAAATGTCAAATTGTTTAAGAACAATTGAACATGAATCCAGAAATTTGAAAATATAACTTTTAGCTAGTGTACAAAAAAGCATCCACTACTAAACACTATTGGATAGGACCTAAATGTTGAGTACAAAGAAGTCCATAGTTTTTGCTAGTGAAGTTATATACTTTACAGGGGCTAATAATTTGAAAATAATATTAACAATTTAGCTGGAATTCTATGTACTTCAAGCAGGAAAGTAGAAGGCAAACAGTACCACTGCAAAGAAAACACACATTTATGGCAACCGCTGCATCCCCCATCGGGGTGCTGACCATGGGCCCATAATAGCCACTCGCAGAAGGAGCCAATCAATGCATGCTGATGGCAGAACAATTCCTGGGACAGCACCCCTTCCAGTGCAGCTGCCTACAACAAGAATCACAGCATCTGCCTATTTCTGTCTCTCAAGCCTTATTGTTGTTGTTGTTGTTTAGTTGCGAAGTCGTGTCCGACCCATCGTGACCCCATGGACAACATTCCTCCAGGCCTTCCTGTCTTCCACCATTTCCGGGAGTCCACTTAAGCTCACGCCAACTGCTTCAGTGACTCCATCCAGCCACCTCATCCTCTGCCGTCCCCTCCTTCTTTTGCCATCTATTGTTCCCAGCATTATGCAGATGTGCAACTCCAACATTTGTAAGACTACAATTTTCCCAACATCATTTACACTAATGCAAACATTGTTATGTGCAGTTTTCACTAAGATGTCCTTTTTTGTATGCATTGTCTGGCTGAAAGACTCCACTGCAAAATTCAGAGGACTGCACATGTCAAAGGATGGTACTGAATTTAATTTCTTACATTTCTATACCACCAACTAATCAAAGCTTTATGGGTGGTTTACAAAGATTAAGTCCTTAAAATATAAAATGGTATATATTATTTACAACACACATCAGGATCCAATTGTAATCTTATGCTGTCTGGGAAGGTCTTAACTTGGCACTGAAAAGATAGCAAAGTTGGCGCTGTCATGCACATGCGCTCTGGTGAGATTCCCAGGTGCGCATGAGAAGTGGCCTGTTCTGGTGGGACTGATAGCTCAGACTCTCAGGATGACGTGGAGTTGGCTGAACCAGATGAGGCTCAGAACTCAAACTCTGATAACGGAATTGTTGCTGTAAGAGACAGGCTTGTGCTTGCAGACTCAGTCTTGCGGTACCAGTCTGAGCTGCTTTGGATGAAAGTAGCTCAAGGACACCCATGGGGCCCAGTCTCCTCGCCTGTGGGAATGAAGCATAAGAAGGATGGGACGGAGGAGATTTGGAAATAGGTAATCTCTGAGATGGAGAACACCAGCCTCCTGAAGACGTGGACCCGAGGGCCTGTCATCACAGCTGCAGGCTGGCCCCACTGCCCAGCTGATTCTCACCCGTCTGGCGGGGGCTTTCCACTGGTGTGTGCAGAGGGGGGATCAGAAGGGCACTGCCCCCTGCTGGCTCTTGCCCTTCCCATTTGCACACAAGAGGGCTTCTCTCAGGTGCAGAGTTGGGGGAAGAGGGGGGAATCAGTGCGTGTGCACGCGCGCGCACACACACACACACAAACAGGAGAGGGAGAGGAAGATTTATCAGATGAGTGGTCACAGTAAAGAGAATTGTACACGTGGAAATGGCAAAAGGCAGCGGCAAAAGGCAGCTACAAAAGGGTTAAAAAAGTTATTGCTCTGCTTCTTCATTCAGGAATCTTGGGCACCACATGCTGGCAAAATTGCCACCTCTCTGGGGCTCATGAAAGTTTGACGAGCTAGGTATGGCGTTGGGATGGGACGGCTGTGATTAACGGAGCTCCCGTTATCACACCAGTATTTGTTCGGCAGCGAGCCGTGGGAAGCTGCTCTAAGCCCTGTCGGGGTGAAGATAGATTGCCTGGGGACTGTTCTGGTCAGTGTGGGGCGGCAACTCCACATCCACTGGGAGAAATTCAGGCATTTCTCAACCAGGCAATACAGGGGAGAATTTAGCTCCCTCAAGTCCTCCACATCCGGAAAAATAGCTTAGGACTATTAGCTAGAAATCCATCGGACCTATTGGAGTAAGCATTTTTATTCTTTTTTTTCTTTTTGCAATACTACCCGTGGAAAAGCTGCATCTGTTGCTAATTGGCATAAAGAAAAAAGAAAAGCTCTTTTGATGGAGGGAGGAATTACCCCCCCACCACGGAGTTTTAAGTGGCGACTGAATAGGAGAGAGAGATTGAAGTTTGTGCAAACTGGAGCTGAAGAAAAAGATTTTTCCTCTAATCTCTCCAAGGGCAAAGAATCAAAATAAATAATTACTGTGGAACTGAGTGATAGAAGGATAAAACTTAGAGTGACCATTTTGGATATCTCTTTTTCATTTGCTTGGACTCTTGCCAAGACCAACTGGACATTTGCCAAGATAACTTTCATATTGAGTGGTGTTTTCCTCTCTACTGTGATGATTTTTTAAGAATCAGAATAAATAATTACTGTGGTATGACGTGATAGAAGATAAAGCTTACCCCCAACTACTTTTTTTTCTTTCCTTTGGACTTTTCCCAAAGTAATTGGATCTCTGCCAAAGCAGTCCTTATAATGAACTGCGTCATTTGTATTGCTAAACTTGGAAGAATTACAGAAGACGTTTCTGGCAATACAGACAAACTCAACAGCTCTGCAAATATCCCAAGAGAAGATATCAATACAACAAGAGAACATCTTAATTGAACAAAAAGAATGTTTTGACAAATTGGACAATTCTATTAGCGAGATTTTGGGCACACAAATTAAACTTGAACAGAATATACGAAAAACGCAACAAGCAGATGGAAAATTTGAAACAGTGGATAAAGAAATACAATTAGTAAAGCCAGTAGGTAAGCTATCATGGGACATGTTTGTTATGTTGGAGAGGGAGAAGATAGCTAAGTACTCCAGACAGACTATGTTTACGTAGATATCAACAGAAGGAATACGGTTTACTGGGAACGTTACAAAGTGGACTCGATTTTTAAGGCACAAGTGCTGTATGAAAAACTCAGAGCTATGTTCAAAGAGAAAGAACAGATATTGAAAATGTATATTGATCTACTACAGGCACTACAGCGATTCAAAGCAAACGAAGAAAGATGGGGTAGAGGTGTAAAGAAGAAATAAGAAAACTTTTTATCTTAAAAAGGACTGATTTAAAAGGGTTGGCATGCTTATAGGTGATAAGGAAAGGTGAAATTACATGATTCTTTTGTTCTTAAGTTACTATACTAGAAAATTATTGTTGTTGGTGTAAGAAAAGCTGTACTAAGATGATTTCCTTTTTTTTCTTTTTCTTCCTTTCTCTCTTCTTTTCTACCTATGGAAGCTTCTTTGTATTTAAATGCATTGAATTCTGAAAGGAGTATAAGATATGATTTAAATTAAACTAAGAAATATAAGAATAGGGAGTTGACCTTTTTTTCTTTTTTTGTTGGTGACATAAAGGGTGGAGGCAAGCAAGATATGTTAAAAACTGTAAAGGGTTGGGCTTTTATAAGGAGTTAATTGTATTTGACTATGTGATGCTTAAGTTAGATGAAATATTAGCAATTTAGTTTAAAGAAAGTTTGTTTAAAAGGCATTATAGGTAATAGTTGTCACCAGACAGATTAGTCAGGATGTCTCCAAAGATGTTAAATGGATGTTGGATATGTGAACATAAATTGGGTATTTTTCATTATATAGAGTAAAGAAAGTGACACAAAAGTTTTTAGTTCCTTAAACTTGAAATTTCCTTTTTAGTAGATATTAGACTGGAATATTAGTAAATAAGAAATGCATTTGATTTTATTTGTAACTAGTGTAGTGGGGAGTCTACCTGTCTAATATTAGAAAAATGAAATGATTTTGAATTGTGTAGAAATGGCTAGATTAAATTTACCATCGAAGAAGAAAGAAGATTTTGACTTTTATCAAATTTGGGGATTCTTTATTTTAATATTGACTAGAGAAATGGGACTTTGCAAAAAATGGATGGACTGATCTTACTAATGAAGAAGAAAGAAGATATTGACTTCTATCAAACTTGGAACCTTTTTTTTTATTATTGGCTGGAGAAACGGGACTTGGCTTAGATCTAAAGATGTTTTCAAGTTGTTATAAATGGATTTGAATATGATCATAGAATGTTAAAAGACGTGTAGTAGGGGGCTGACCCAGTGCATCCAATGTATGTGATGATAGATGTTTTTAGTATTAGTTTAAAATTTTAATAAAAATTCTCAAAAAAAAAAAAAGTTTGAAGAGCTCACCAAGATGAGCCCTGGACTTGGTATAGGATCCAATCCCCTCTTCCCTGCTGATCTTCCATATTATTGTCCTATGGCCAGAAAAAACGGAGGGCTCTGCGTACATCCTTGACGCAGAGCCAGTGTTGAGAGCACCCAATAGGGGGAGTCCTGCATTGCTTGGGGCCCACGTGTCCCACCATCCTGCTGTGCCTAAAGGCTCGGGGCCCTGATGTCTCTCCTGCATCTCATTCCCTGGATTACTGGGCCTCTTGCCCAACGTGCTTCACCTCCTGCAGCGCACCTTTCTTCTGGAGGGTTTCTTCCCAGAAATCAGATGCCCTCCACTGCACTGTCCATTCATCCCCTTTTAGAAATATGGGTCTGCTTGGGAGATGCGGTCCTTTAAAGGCATCCACACAATGAGACTATTGAGAGAAAAGAGTCTGTGGAAGTGAAAGTAGCTTGCCACCTTCTGCCCTTTCAGCTCCTGGAATTGGAGGCTTGCACTTGAGGAAGACTGAAGGCTGAAGCTTCCCACAGTTCAGATGGATGAGGCAGAATTGTCGACAGGGAATGTGGTGGAGGAAAACGCCGGGGCAGAAGATGCGAGTCATGGGAGGGACAAAGCGGAGAGTGCCGAGGCTGCCCCGATGCTCATGGTGACTACGGCCCACGTTACCCGAACAGGGATGGGGAATGCATACCTGTGGGCAACGTAGTCGAATGCATGGAGTGGGGGCAGGAGGAGAAGAAGCGCTGGAATATATTTAAGAGGGAGGGAAGAAGAGGGGAGAAGAGCAGAGGATCAGCTTAGACTGGCACACCATTTCAAAGCTGGTCTCTCAGCAACCTGGCCAGAATGCATGAAGCCCAATACCTTCCATGAGGCAGAGAGTAATTCTAAGAGAGCATTCAGAGTTGCTCAGGCAGCCTCCCTCTACCAGGGATTCAGGAGAACTTCATTCAGTTTGCATCTTAATGCACATATACCTATTTTGGCACATACTGTTTTTGCATTCAGTTTACAAAAGAGTTTCCTGGGGAAAACATAACTCACAAAAATGTCTATGTTAGGGGACATTCTGTTTTTAAAGGCATTAGATTGGATAGATTAGTTGCAAAAACATGCAGCCTATGCAAAAAATTGAACTGGGTGTGGGTGGCCTTGAGTGGCAGAGACTGAGGGATGGTGTGATAGCGGTGTTCAAGTTTGAGCAAGCAGGCAGGCGGGCAGGCCGACTGCAGCAAAGCAGGGCAGCGGAGCAGCAATCAGGAGACACGAAGCCCCACAGCGAGTCGGGAGGGCCTTCGCTGCTGAGCCGGGACTGGCGGGAAGAGCGTGTTCTTACCTAGCGCTTCCCGCAGGTCTCCCCGCCGGTGCCCAGCAGGGCCTGGGAGCTCCCGCAGCACCGGGGCCCTCGTCCTGCACTCCCCGCTGCTGCTATTTTGTTTCTGCCAGCAGATGGAGCCACAGAGCAGTTCAGATCCTGACAGCCACAGAGTGTTGTTGTCATAGGAACAAGCCAGTATTAGTCCCCTCCATCTTCTTCCTCAACCCTTGGACTTCCCACAGGTATCCTGAGGGTCACTGTCAGAGGAGAATGAGTTGTTTCCCTGCTTCCCACAGTGATTAAGAAACATTTTGGACTTGGCATAATTTGTTTTCCTTTTAATTATTTTTCCCTGGAGACTGCAAAACTGGCTGCCTGGCTGGCTTTCATTATCCCTGTTTTGACAGCTATGGACAATCCCCCTCAAAGTGCCCCAGAACCACCTCAGAAGAGCCCTCCATGGTTGCCCAACTTTTTGTTGTGGTTCCCATCATTTCCCCTTTTTTCTCCTGAACTTGTGCAACTATGAATATTGACAGTTGCACACATGTGAGAATGGGGAGCCCGGGGGTGGGAATTTGCGGGGGGGGGTGCATACTATCTGGCAAGTACTTATCCTAGGCATTGCCTGGTAGAGGTTGCAAGTAAATTTATTTTCTCCTTTGCTACTTCTGTGAGCAGACAAAAGCTGAGCCTTCAAATGCAGCCAAAGGCACAACCTTAGCTTGTGAAAAGAGGCTGGCACTTAGTTACCACCTTTGTGGTGAGATTCTTGGATGGTTCAGAGAGGGCTCATATAGCCAAGGCTGGCCCCATTTTTGCACTTGTTTCTGAACTTCTACCAACTTGGGAACATGCAAACATATGAGCTACCCCCTATCTGTGAGTAATTACAGCTCCTTTTTAAAAGGGGGGTTTACAAAGCCTTAAAATATTTGTGGAGGTGCAGGGAATTGTACTGGTATTATTGTTGCTGTTGTTGTTGTTGTTGTTATTATTATTATTAGAACATTTCTATGCCGCCCCTTGCTGAAGCCTTGGGGCAGCTTACAACACAATAAAATACAATAAAATACAAAAATAACAATATGAAATTAAAATTAACAATATAAAATAAATAAAAAATATAAAATATAAAAGAAGTCGCCCTGGCCAGATAAGTAAATATTGTTAACAATTAAAATGACGTTTAAATAAAAAGGTCTTCACCTGGCACAGAAAAACAAATAACGACGGCGCCAGGCGGACCTCTTTGGGGAGTGAATTCCATAGGTTGGGTGCCACCGCAGAGAAAGCCCTCCTCCGGGTACCTACCCTCCTAATTTCTTTCATGGAGGGTTCCCGGAGAAGGGCCTCTCCTGCAGTTCTCAAGGGGCGGTTGGGCATATATGGATGTAAGCGCTCCTTCAGGTAACCAGGACCCAAGCCGTTTAGGGCTTTATAGGTCATCACCAACACCTTGAATTGGGCCCGGACTTCAATGGGAAGCCAGTGAAGCTGACGAAGGACTGGAGTCATGTGAACATAACGCCCTGTCCCCGTCAGCAACCTGGCAGCTCTATTTTGAACCAATTGAAGTATCCGGACCGTCTTCAAGGGAAGCCCCACGTAAAGCGCGTTACAGAAGTCAAGGCGGGAAGTCACCAGCGCGTGTGTCACCGTTGCCAGGCAGTCGTACTCCAGGTAGGGGCGCAGCTAATTAATCAGCCGAAGCTGAAGGAAAGCGCTCCTCGCCACCGCTGTCACCTGAGCTTCCAATGAAAGCTCCGGGTCGAGGAGTACTCCTAAGCTGCGGACCTTGTCCCTAAGAGGGAGTGCAACCCCATTCAGGACCAGGTCAAATCCACCCTCTCCGAAGCCCGATCCGCCAACCAACAGGACCTCCATCTTGTCTGGATTGAACTTCAGTTTATTGGCCCTCACCCAGCCCATTACCTCGGCCAGGCACCGGTTCAGCACAGCCACTGCCTCACCTGGATTGGTGGAAAACGAGAGGTAGAGCTGGGTATCATCAGCGTACTGATGATTCCGCAGCCCACACCTCCTGATGACCTCTCCCACCGGTTTCATGTAGATGTTAAACAGCAAAGGGGACAAAATGGAGCCCTGTGGTACTCCATGGCATAGCTGCCATGGTGCAGAGCCATAGTCCCCCAGCACTACCTTCTGGAATCAGCCGTTAAAATAGGAGCGGAACCACTGCAAAGCAGTGCCTTCGACCCCCAATCCCGCTAGCCTATCCAGGAGGTATGTAGAACCTATAGAGCAGTGATGGCAAAACTACAGCACGCATGTCCGAAAGGGCATGTAGAGCCCTCTCTGCCCACACGCGATCACCCCAGCAGCCATGCACATATTCGGAAAGATTAAGGGTGCCAGGCAACTCACTCATTAGCCGCACCTGGCAGAGCTTTCGCATGGCCGGTCAGTGAGCCACCAGGGATTTGCTTGGACTGTGATTTTAGTAGAAGGTAGGAAATACACTCAGATCCTTTTTCAGGGCCAGCCAAAGGCTGGTGGTCAGTGGGACATTGCCTCCATGTGCTGGTGGTCAGCAAATTCAGGTTTCATTGCAGTATTGGCACTTTGCAATAAATAAGTGGGTTCTGAGTTGCAGTTTGGGCACTCAGTCTCTAAAAGGTTCACCGTCACTGCTACAGAGTGTCTGGAGTGCCACGAAGTACTGCAGCTCTTTTCCTCTGTGCCCAGAGACAGAGCTACGAACGTGCAGTAGGAGATCACTTTTCCCTCGCATTCCTGCCAACATAGAAATTATGTCTTCAAAGGTTGTAATTGTGATCTCATAAGAGAAGCTGAGGAGGGAATGGAGGGGACATTCTGGTCAAAGAGGAGAGGAGACACTGCGATGTCTAGGCTATACCTTCTCTTCACCCACCAAAAGGTACATCCACTGAGTGGGTTCAGAGGCCCGTCTAGCTGCCTTCTGTATTTTAAACAGACGAATGGCTGGGCAGAGGGCTTCAAACCCAGAGCCCTTTGTCAATCTGGAGCATAACAAATGGGACGGCACCCCAAAAAGCTTAAAGGCATGACAGGAATAGTGTGGCCTGAAGACCAACTCTGTTGTTGCCCTCCCCACATTGGCCGTAATAAGCATACTAACTTTTAGTTTAGTATTTGAATTTAAATTGTCTTCATAGCTTGTCAGCACCCCAACACCTCATTCTCACCAGGGCTGCACGTAACGGGAAGCTGCAGCACCCCCGCTGGGCCCCGACTATTCAAACTGGCCTCTGCTGCCCCAAGAAGCGCTGCAGCACAATTCACCCCCCGCTCCCCTGTGGCTTGTTCTGTGTGAACCAGGCTGGAGCTGACCCAGCAGCCTTGCTGTCCATGCCCGGGAGCCCAGCAGCTGCCGCAAGGAAAGCCCCTGGCGGCAAGAGGGAGGGGGAACCTGACGCCTGCAGCAGCCGCCCCACTGGTGGGGGGGAGGAATGCACTGTGGGGGGCAAAAAGGATAGGCCTCAATAGCTGAGAGCTGGGCTTCTGTTTCAAATCAATTGTGTTCCTTGATAAAACAATACTAACACTGTACTTTTTTTGGATCTTCAAGAACAGGCTCTGGAGCAGCTGTGCATCCATCACACGTGCATAAACAATACTTCAACACTGCAATGCAGGAGTGTGGTTTTAATGAAGCGTGAAGGATTCGGAAGGAATGCAGATTTTTCTAAGTTGCCTTGAACCATAAGGTTTCTTTTGCCTCGGGATAAAGCTGCTTGATCAAAGAAAGTACAAAGTATGTTGCAGGGTGGGGCAAGGGGAAAGGTGCTTTTCCCCCCCCCCCCAGAAACTGATGTTCTTTGTCAGCAGGTTGGATTAGCTTGGGTTTAGCTTGATCCAGAGACCAGAATTCTTGGGCTGCTCAGCATAGTTTCATTATGTTTCCCTGAAATGAAATGAAATGAAATGAAATGAAATCCATTACAGGGTATTGAAGGGAAAAGAAGCAAGAGATCAATGGAACCAATCTGTGCATATTTTAAATTCATTTATATCCCATTTTTCCTCTTGAAAGGAACCCAGGACAGCCTCTTTCTCTCCATTTTATCCTCACAACAACCCTCTGAGGTATGTTAGGCTGACAGTCGGGACCAGCCCAAATTCACCCAGCCAAGTGGAGACTAGATTCTGAGTCTCCCATGTCCCAGTTTAGCACTCTAACTATTATACCACACTGCCTCATCCGTTTACTCAGAAGTCCATCCCACAGTATTCAGGAGGCCTTACTCCTGTGTGTGTGAGCAGGAGTGCAGCCTCAATGAATGTACTTTGCAGAGAGGACTTTTTGGCACGAAGTGTCATTCAGCAGCATGTTTCCTTTATAGTGTATGAGTGCCTCATAGATGATGAGTGGAAAGAAAGGGCATATTGGCCTTCTCTCTGACTTGCTTGAACTACTGGACAAGATAGGCAGCTTTGCTGCAGCCAAGTACGGTTTACCTTATGGACATGTTATGTAAAGATTAACTCAGAGAGGATACTGAATGGGTTAGGAATGTTTGAATCTAGCAGAATCTAGCAAAATGGGCTTTCTCCAACATTTTTTCAAAATGCTCAAATTCTTTTCCTACTCCCCAATAGGAAACATTTTGCAAATGCTGTAAATTTTTATCAAAACTAAACTGAAACAAAATTCTCACCCATGAGCATTAGCCAAATTCAATAAATACAACCATTCTAATGCAGAGAGAGGAATGATGTACTGGCTTGCCGTACAGTTGTTAAATATAAGCCTGCCAGGAATGGAGAATTTGCAAACCTAACACAGCACTAATATGACTGAACCCAGACTTTTAAAAGCAAACCGTGTAGCTTTGTCAGTTCTTGTTTCTCCCACATTTGAGTAAAACAAAATAAAAACTTTGAGTTCTCTTTTGTTCTGAATGTGGAGAACTTTGTAAATGTTGGTAAATTCTTATTTAACCCAAATTGAAACAATTTTCTCACTCACCCTGTTCTAATATGTGCTGCAGATCTGAATTAGTGAAGCATGGCAATGCAGAGGGTTGGGCAACACATTTAAATCCTTTTTAAAGCCTTCTGATTTATTTTATAATCTTTGATCCATATGTTAAATATTTTTAATCAAACAGATTGTTGATTAAGGGGGAAAGTTAAACATCTTGAATGTGGTTTGAGTTTTCAATTACAAAAAGTACACAAAAGAAGAAGACAAACTATAATTACCATCAGTTTAGTTAGGCCATCTTTTTCCTCCTGTAAAAATGTGTCAATACAGTCTTTTAGTGTCGTTACAGCAGATATTCCAAATGTTGAAATGCCAAAGTTTTTAAGTTGATTCGTAAGATCCAACTTTGATCCATGAAACAGTAGAGACAGAACAGTTTCAGCTGGATCACAAACAAAAGCTAGGAAGAAAAAACAAAACCCAAACATGGTATTTTTTTAGCAAAATTAATACTATAAATACATTTATTTCTACTTTTTACTGCCATCATCTTCTTAACTTTAAACACATAATGAAAATTAGCTGGAAGCAATATCACTTGCCTAACAATGCTGCAGCTTTGATCCAGTTTGGATGCCTCTTCCTCCACTACAAGGCTACAGGAAATGATGTTGCTATGCTGACTTTTCAATCACTTTGGGGAAGCCCAGCTCAGGAGAAGGGCTAGCAGGTTTTCCTGCTTCCCTTCAAGGCCAGAGACGTGCCATGTGTTTCCTCTATAACACAGAGCATCTGCATCTTCTGGTTAGGTTCATAAGGTGCCAATCAGACATGCCCTTATTAGGGCATAGGCCCCATTGAACAATGAGATGTGCATCTTAGAAGAGCCTCCTGCCCTGGCCTGGGGGCTTATTTCACTGAGTTTCCAGTGCATTTAATCTACTATTGCCCTCTTCAAAGACAGGGTTTATATGATCTGACAGCTCCTTGTAGATTGATTTACCTTTGAGGAGTCACAATATGTGCTGACCAGCATTATGAATATGCAAGCCCCAACTGGAGGTTGCCATGGCGTGTTAGATTGTGTGAACTCAGCCATCAGTGATTATTTGAGGGCCAAACAACTGCCAAATAATCCATAGTCAGAAACAGAATCCTGAATGCAACTGTTCAGTAACTATTATGTAGAGTCAAAAAGAACTATTGCAATCATAAGTGCAAAGTAATAGAAGAGAGCAAGAAAAGAGGAAAAGCAAGAGACCCTTTCCAGAAGGTCCAAGAAACTGAAGGGAAATTCAAACCTAGATTAGGAACGTTAAAAGACAAACAAGGGAACGCAGTATCTGATCAGGAGAAAATAAAGAGAATCACTTTGGGGAAGTCCAGCTCAGGAGAAGGGCTAGCAGGTTTTCCTTCTTCCCTTCAAGGCCAGAGATGTGCCATGTGTTTCACTGAGGACCTGACACTGAACGATTTTAGTTTTGCTTCCTCAGTGTCTTTTGATCAAGAGCATTAGTTGTACGTACCAGAGGAGCAGTGACATGCCAGCGTGACGAGCAGAAGGACAAGCATCAGCTTCATGGTGCAGAAGAACGCTCCACCTGAGTTACAATATGCAGCAAAGTGCTTTGACTCCTGAACTTCCCAGCCTGGTTATATACAGCAGGCGAGCAGAGTGGCTCCACCCACAACCTGACACAGGAGGACACATGATCTTGCTCATTTTTCTTGAGAGAAAGAAAAGGCAGATGCAAGCGGAAATCTCCCCTTGGTCAGGGTCTCGTCTTGATGCTAGGAAAAGATTTGAAGGAGACGGTGGATAGCGTCACATCTCACAGAATTAGGGCACCGGGTGAGTTATAGCCTCACCTGTAAGACAGATCCTTGGGAGAGAAAAAGCAATTTTGCTACCTCTTTCTGTCTCACTCACACACACACACTGCAGGGACCTACTATTGTGTGTGACTCCCCATGTGTGCATATACACAATAAATATGGGATTTTTAAAAGGCAGTGCAGCCAGGAGGTTGTGGCTAGATCACTGTGGAATATCCCCACTGATTTAAGAAGCTCTCTGGCAGCTTTTCTACATGAAACAGCTAACTGGTTGTTTTTCTGCTGTATCTGTTTTTGGTTTTGTGCAGAATTGCAGTCTGAGTGCTACACGAGGAGGGTTTCCTTTCTTGTTTTTCTGCTGCATTACTCCTAGGTGGAACAGTGGAATAGCACATGTACTAAAGGAGGAAACCACACATTCTTTCAGCTTCACAATTAAAAGCTGTATTATCCTGCTCCAAAACAAATGGGCCAAAAGTGCTGACTAGATACAGAATTCAAAGTGGAGGTCACAATATTCTCTAAATATCCTATGAACAAATAGGAGTAGGGAATGGCAGGCACACAATAAATACTACTAGCAGAAAAGCCCTGGGAAAATCACTCTTTTCATGGGCCACCTCACAGAATCCTTGAGAGGCTAAAATGCCGCACTGCATTTCCTGGAGGAAGAATAGAACTCAAGTGCAAGAAATAAAGCAAACACGGTCTTTGTGCAGTGATCATAGGCTGTGTGGTTCTTTATCAACTGTAAAGGCTACAACGAGTAGCCAGTCAAGACAGGAGGCTGTGCCAGGGCAGGACAAGATGTCCCTGTGGCCAGACGATCGGCATAGCCTTGGGTTTCATGAACTGCCTAAACGATCGTCTCGACACTGTTCTTCACGGGTGCCACTGCACCAGCAAGACCAGTCGGAGGCACCTGCCAACCCATTTTTCCACTTGGCAAGCAAATGGAGCAATTTTTCCACCCATCTGTACAGGCAGAAGTAATGTCCCTGCCAACCCCCCCTCCCCCTTCTCATCCTCTCTTTCTGATAAAACTGCTGGAGCAGTTTGTCCACTGGCATTAGCATGGGAGAGGAGTCCCCCTGCCAAGCAACAGCTGGAGGGAGGATGTAGCTCATCCCACCCCCAAGGCCCCTTGGGCAGCAGGGTCCTCGGCAGGGGGTGACCGTTGCCCACCCTCCAGGTGCTTGGCAGTGGGGGAACATCTCCCTCTATATTAAATCCAAAGGATGAATCACTGGCTTTAAGAGAGAGGAGGAGGAAAAGCAGGTGGAGGAGGAGAGGAAGCAGAAGTCAGAGAAAAAGGTGAAGAGAAGCTGGGGAGGCGAGGAGGAGAGAGGAAAAGAGCAAGAACACGCAGCCAGAGAGAGGCAGGCCAGACTGAAGAGAATACACAGAGGGTACACATAATAAGGGCAGCACTCACAACACTGTTGCAATTAACCCTTCCTCTCACTGCAGCTGACTTGTGGTGGTGCCCAGGATGCTTTTACAAAATGCCAAATGTGTCCATGGGTCCCTAAAAGTTGGGGGTCCTGGTCCAAAATATTCATCAAGAACTGCTAGTACAAATGATGTCTCCCATTCATTTTAGGTTAGCAATGGATTTGCTAGTATATATTGACTTTGCTTCTTTTGCTATTGATTTGGGCTGGTGATGTTTTCACGTCATATATCTCTTGTTGGCTTACTTGGAAAACACATTAGCAACAGCTGCCCCCTTTTGGTTCTTACTAGATGTAATAATGGGTTTCAAATGGTAGTGCATTAAAACCAGTCTAAACATTTTGCTCGCATGGTGTGAAGGTGGGGAGAAAGATAAAGCATCTTCCTCGTGTAGTGCACTCTGGGACCGTCATCCTGTTAAAATGGCCTGCCTGGGATTCTGAGGACACTTGCTGAGAGCTGAGATGTATCCAGGGCCAGCCTCCCCCTGAGGTGGGGTGAGACCATCTCTTTAGGCAGCAGTTTGGAGGGACAGTGGATCATGCACCCAAGGGGGTAACCGCTGCCCCCACAAACAGCCACTTGGGGGGTCCCTGGGCTTCCCCTCTACTGTGCAGTGCTGCTGTCATTAGCCAGTCCCAGGTGCAGGGTGAGAAACGACCCTTCAGAGCAAAGCGCAGGTTGCATGAGCCCTCTGGAGAGCCCTGCCAGCCACACGCCTGCTGGGGCAACAGCTGTGGCACAGCTGGGCAGCCCACAGTCCCTGCCTTACTCGGAGGAAGGATGCCTCGGACAGGTGTTGGGCAAATGCTCCAGAAAGCCCCTCCAGCCGCTTCCCTGCTGTAGCAAATACTGCAAGAGAAACACAATCAGTGCAGCTCTCCAGAGCTAGGCTGAAATAACGCCTTGCTCAGAGAAGTCCACACATGCTCCGGTTTGAGCCCTTTGCCAGCTGTACTGATGCTCTCAGCTAACAGGAATATGTTTTAAGTCGCCCATGCTCATTCATGCTCAGCATCCCTGTGGGTGTTTCTCACTCTCCTTACCAGCGGGGGCTTTGCAGTGTATGTGCACGTCCTGAATCATGCAGTAAATACGATCCTTGATACCTTAAACAAATTATGTCTGATGATATTTGCCCGGAAACATAGGATGTAGTGATTATTAAAATTAGTATTAATTTCATTTCTACACCGCCCCACAGCCAAAGTGCTGGATAGTTTGGTGATCATGGTATTGAAAGCTCAATTAAATCTGCACTTCTTTGTGGTATGAAAAGCCATGTGCCATTTTCCCAGTGCTGTTGGCATCTGTAGCTCATGCATGGTCTATTTTCCCTTTCATTGGCAGCTGTCAGAAAGAACAAGCAAGTTTTTCCTCCTTTTTGTTTCAGTTGTTGCAATATGTAAAAATGCCTTTTTAAAAATGCTGCCTACAAGCCTGCTTCTCTGGTTTTTCAACATATTACCCTGGCTTGTAAAGTTTTATTGAAAAGCTTTCCCTAATGCATAGCTCAGTTTATCTATTTTAAAGATCTTTACATTATTTTTGTTCTCCTGGAGCTTATGTGGCAGATGACAGTGAAATACCGACTCATCAGGAACACAAATGGAAATGGGTTGAGGATCTAGAGCTCATCTAGATCTGGGGCAACAAATTCTACTGCACATGTTGATAGATCTATGTTGAGGCTCCCAAAACTTTTTGGACAAGTGGATGCAATTTGGAATTTTAAGAGAGTGTAATTCATGCTCTTACAAAATGGCAGCCATTTTGGGTGCAACCAGCTATAAAATATCAGTTTTTCAGAAGGCAGGCTTGTTAGGATATAGGAAAAGTAATATTCTCAAGAATCTAATACAAGGCAGAAGTGGGTCCCAAGTGTGACGCTGCTGTTTTGAAGCCAGTTTTCTTTTCATTTCACAGAAGGCAAACTCATAATTCTCAGGGCACTTTCCGAGGACTGCCGGTGCTACCGATTGAAGAGCGCTGCACAGCGATGCCGTATTTTCCTTCTTAACAATTTTTTCAGCACTAAGACTAAGCAGTGGGAAAACATGGGAGGGTGACACTGTTTGCACCCTCTGTAAAATCCCATAAATGAGATGTGCTGATGGCATTATAAATGCTTCATCTAGAGGCACCCTCAGAGACACAGTCAACAAACTGAGTACAAGGTTTAGGTGGGGTCTGAAAGCCTAAATGGCAAATCACATATTTGCCCCCATGAAGCCCAACAAAATACCCATTTCACAGAAGGTAAAGTGAAGATATTCAAAGAACCATCTACACACAACTTGGGTGAAACACAGACCACACCTAAATAAAGCAGGAAGAACACACATATAAACGCACTCATGAGATGACAAGCAACCATTCTGAAAAATGGCTTCCATAGATTGATACCATCCTACCATTTCGCCCCGCTTCAAACCATGTTATCCAAGTGAAAAACGTTATCAATAATGCTTTGCCGACAGAAGTCTATTACAAGGATGGTGTTAGGTGTCAGGGAGGTAGTGGGATCTCAGAGTAGGGAAATTTAATAGCACAATAGTTTATGAACAAATAATTTTTGAACAAATAAAAACGGATATCCAGGAGCAAGAAAAACAGTGCACAAGGCATCCAAATAATTTTCACCATTCCAGGTAATTTTGTCAGTGCTTTGGAGAGCACACTGCATCCATCCTCAATTACACACAAACTGACACACAGACTGGCTTCTGCCTGCTTTCTGGGGGAAATGCAAGGTACTGGTTTCATTCTACAAAGCCCTAAAGGTTTTGGGGTCATTTCCCTCCTATATCTGAAGGGCTGCATCCACCTAATGCCTTGGCCAGTGCTTTCCTGGTATCAGCACTCAGATAGTGCAGCTTCCTTCCAAGGGAGTATAGCTAGTTCTCTCTCGTTACTGTAACTGCAATGTTCCATCAGGCTTCTAATCTGCTTGAGTTTTTGTTTTTATAAAAACTTGCTATCCACCTTGAATTGCAATTCTTGGGTTTTATTTCATTTATTGTTGGGCTCCTGCATTTACTGTTTTATAATGTGACATATTCATGGTATTTTTGTTGTATATCATCTCACATACCAGTTAGGCAGATGGTTTGGTTCATAAGTATTAAATGAATACGTAAATTTAAATCTATGTGAAAGCAGTAACAGTAACTTTAAAAAGTTAAAATACCTAAACCAAAATACACAGCTGAAAGCCAGCAAGCAGGGACTGCACATACACTAGCCCTGCAATATAATTCTAATTTTCAACAAACAACAATATCAATCCAAAATAAAATCACACTACACTTTTCATTCTCAACATGTACATGCTCACCCTAAACCCATATATCTAAACACTTTAATGACAAGAGAACTGTCTGGTATAATATCTGCAAAATATGCACATCTTTGAACTCTTGTGGGGAGGAAAATCATTTAAAGATGTTTGTAAAAGATCATCTTTTAAATAAACTGAGCTATTCATCATTAAAATGGCAATAAAACATTACGATCCAGGATAATGCACTGCAAAACCAGACAAGCTGGCTAGTGGACAAGATTTTTGAGCAACTTATTGTCCACACATGCACATTGTGACAACAGAGACCAAGAACATGAAGGTCTTGGCGGGGGGGGCGGCTAAAACCAGCATGAGCCAGAATACTTCCCTTGTTGACAAAACTGATGCCAAAAATAGAGGAATATTTGCGAACAGCATCGCCAAAGGGTGGAACTAGCATGTGAAGTCCAGGACCAGGCTAGCTGACTTAGCTCTGGTCTCAACTCACACCATGACACAACACATGAGCTGCTGGGTTGTCTAAACAGGGCTAGGCAACCCACAGCATCTCTAAGTTAGGCTACTTCCATAGCCTTTAATACTGCTAAGGAATTTCTTGTTGACATTTTGCTGGGATGTACAGCAGTAGATTGCCCAGTGAGGTTCTTGCCAATGGCCATGAAACTTGGCCATTGTAATTTTGATCACAAGAAAGCTCTGCTCAGTAAAATCATAGACTCGTAGAACAGTAGAGTTGGAAGGGGCCGTGAAGGCCACTGGGTCCAGCCCCCTGCTGTTGCAGGACACCATGTCACGCCATCCCACACAACTCTGTTATGGCGGCATTTTTGGGCAAATACAGTATTTGCCACAAATCAGGTCTGGAAAAACACAGCAAAGCAGCACAGAGCACACTAGCATGTAATTCAGGGGCGGAGGAAGGCTCACTGGGACTGGGGCCCCACATCACTGGAAGGGACTCTGCCCCACCAGGCTGCTGACTGTAGGCATTCGCTGAAATAAAAGTCGAGGGGCTCTGATGAACATTCCTGCTTCCGACTCCCCTGGATTAGCTGACTTTTCTCCACATGTGCTACACCTGCTGTTGTACCTCGCTTTAATCTTTATGAAATCTGAGGTTTCTTCCTGAAATCCCATCTCTTGTCCATATACCCCTCTTTACAAAGAGGGACATCCTGATGAGACAGGGTCCTTTAAAGATACACACTCAGAGATGTTGGAGCGTATGTAAATTAGCATCTGCACATTTGTGGTGTGGACTGAGCCCCTTATCCCTGATGTAATGATTTAGCAACAACATTGTGTGGATTCCCCATGCCTGCAGTTGCACTACCTGATGAAAAGCGCACAGGTGGAAGCAACGGTTCTCTGTCTCAATAATCCTGTGGGCATGCGCATACAGATCAGCTGGACTTTGGTTGGGATATGAACATGCTAGAGAAAACCCATTCTGTGGTTCCAACACAGGAGATCTTGGTGTTGATGCCTCTGGGGAATCTGAATCGGCGCCTGCTGCCGGGGGATCCCAGTGGAGGATTCCAGCTAACCTGGTGCTGCACCTACAAGTACAAGGGGTACCGGTGCACCTGATCATCACCGCTATGAGCGAGAGCTGCAGCCCTGCAGCTCAGGAGTTCTTTGAATTCCTTAACATGAAATACTTCCACAGAACAGAAATACTTCCACAGAACAGAAGAGAGAGCTGCATGTCCTTCCTCGCTAAGGAAATAATCCATGGAGACAAATGCTGAGAGGTCACATGCCTGCCATGTCACGTTGAGGGAGGGGTCGGTCTCGCTGGTCCTGGATATATCGGGAGCCGCACGCCTCACCTTTCAAAGCAAGTCCATAGAAGCCTCTGTGAACCTGCCCAGGGAGAGTCCCTTGCCACCATGAAGGCCACCCTCGTCCTCCTGCTCCTCACGCTGGCCTGTTGCTGCGGCTCTGGTAAGCATTGCTAAAGCTGCTGATGACCCCTTGTGTGGCAGAACCAGGCCACGGGGGTTCAGTTTTGTGGGATTGAAGCCAGAGTGTGGCAGTGACATAGCTGCTTCTTCCAAAAACTGAAAAAGAGGAGGAGGAATAGAACCACAGGGGAGCTGAGGAAGGGAGTGGGTGTGGTAGTGATTCAGTGGGATTTTAGGAAAGGAGATGACATGCTTTAAAGCTGCAAATCGAAATGTACATACTACATGAATGCTAGGGAAAGTACATTGGATGCTCTGGTTGGCCATCCTTCCAAAAATAAAAAAATAAAAGAGGAGAGGAGAGAGAAAAGCACTCTAAATCTGTGCAAATATTTTTAATACTTTTTTTAGTCAGGCTTGTGCAAGTGTAGAGGACCATGGTTCCATGTTAAAATCAGAAGCCTCACCTAGGTAGCATCCTGTGAGTACTTGCTGACCCTGTGTAGCAGGCAACAACTCTGAATACAAACCCTGATGAGGGGCTCCAAATAGTTTTTTTTTCTTTTTACTTTGATTTGATGTGAAGCTGCCAAAAGGCATGCTGTCAAGTTATAGGCAGAGCCATGGGTAATCTTTACACTCAAAAGGGAATCAGTTCCTGCTTTACAAGCGAGATCCTCAGGGTTTAGGATATACCCTCCCTTGTGAGACCCAGTGCCCCCAATTTTCCCACCCATTCCTGAACCTGCATGGAAATGTGGATAAATGCAACCCACCCCTTTTCATGGACATTTGCTTTTGACAGCTGTCAGAATGAGAGCTTTTTTTAAGCCACTGCGGTGTAGTGGTTAAGAGCATGGGACTATATTTTAGTCCCTGCTCAGCCATGGAGCCAACTGAGTGAGTTTGGGCCAGTCACAGATTTCAGCCCAACCTACCTCATAGGGTTATTGAGAGGTTAACATTAAGAGGAAAATTTTGTAAACCACCTTGAGTTCCTTGGGAAAAAAGGCTATCTATCTATCTATCTATCTATCTATCTATCTATCTATCTATCTATCTTTCAAATACATTAAGACTTGAATAATACACTTCCCTGTACAAACTACTCGGTTTTACCCTACCTTAAATTCCTGATAATTCCCTAAATCACTGAAGGAGGTGCAAAGAGTAGAAAAGCAGACAATTTTACTTATGGAGACCAAATGTTTTAACTTGATTCCGTGTTTTGTTCAGGTACCAGACCAGGTCAGGCATTCTTATGAATTTGAAAAACCTAAGGAGTTGAATGAATATCTCAATAAAATTGTTCTCTTTTTCCTTAATTTGACTTTTTTGTCTTAACCCAGTTATGTCTGTCCCTGCCTGTTCACTGCTTGAGATAATTGCAAAGACAGGAATATTTAAATCGGATAGTGAACTCAAGCAAGAATTGTTAAAGTACACAAGCGACAATATTGCCATAGATGCTGCACTTAAACTGAAAGACTGTATCTTCAAGTTGTCAATTTTCCAACAACTGGCCTTAAATACAGTGATGGTAATTATATGCATTGATTTTATCCGTACCCTGCCTCTCCAACCAACAAAATGATGTTCAAGGTGTTATCTATAAAAAAAAATAAAATTAAAATAAACTTAGTGAAGCAATTAAAAAGATTAAGGACACAATTATATTTTCCTGCTATTTTATTTGCTTGCATTTTTGAAACTGAAGCCCAGCACCAATGGGTTCTCATAAAATACTAACGTGTTATTGACTTAAGAAGCATGTACAATGAACTGGAAAGAATATAGAATTGCATAGAGCTCTGGGAACCCAAAGAGCATATTTTCTGACTGCCTGGAGTAACGCACCCTCTTCTGAGTTAATCCACTACACATAGAAGGTCAATATATCCTACAAGAAATTGCATTAAGAATGAATGGCCACTGTGTGCTTCTTTCTTGCTTAGAAAAACAAAAGAGGAGATCCAGACTGGGATCGTGGCATGGTGGGCAGAGGGGATTTAATCCTGTCCTTCCACCATAGCTCTCTCTAGATTCCTCCATTAACCCCACTGCAGCTGCTACTGTCCCAGTGAGGAAATCTGTCATGGGCACCAGTGAAACTTTCCTCCCAGAACTGACAATCTTAACTTGTGACAGTCACCTGATTCCAATTTGCACCTGCAAAGTTCTGACTGTTAATTCAAAAGATTGTTTTACCATAACTTCCAGAGGGTTTGAGAGAAGACAGCCAAACCATTTACGTGTGGAGAGAAAGGAAAGAAACCAGTTCTTTTCCCCTCTCCATGATAGCAAGCCTTTCCACCTGCCATCAAGTAGGCGGATGAATAAGTCTCTCTCTGCTCAGTGAGGGATATCCAATATAATATAGTGATCAGATGGAAAGGTATGAGACTCCTATAACATTGGGTCAGGACTAGCATGAATAGCACTAGGATAAAAATGGGCTTAAAAATAATCTGCCAAGGTCTTCTTTCAACCAGTACTGTTATGCCAGGAGGACTTCTGCACATGTGCTGAATTTTCTTCTCTTCTTTTAATTTCAGAATCAGATACTGAGCACATGCTGATCATTCCAAGAATTTCAGTTTTCAAAGGAAAGTCTGAGAATGCTACAGGCCAACCACCAGCAATCAGTGCTAAAAATGCTATTTGACCCATGCATCTTTTCACTTTCTGCTTTCACTGATCAAGAAGTCCTTTGATTCCTTTAAAGAATATTCATCATATACTATGAAATGAAGGGAAGCCTCCTATAATATTCCTGAATAATTCAAACTTCTTCTTTAATAAAACCCATTGACTTGAACACAAATTCTGCTGTGGCAGTAAATAACAGTCTTGTGTTGTTTGTATTTTTCTTGGGATGCTTATAGGCCAACTATAGGACAAAAGAAGAATCCAACAAGATGGATACCTGCTGTATGGAGGGCCTGGATATCAACAAGAGCCTCACAGCATCTTCCATCCCCCATTTCCATCTTTACCTTGCTGTGGGCAGGGACAGAAACAGGGGGCTTGCAAATCTGACAGATCCATGCCCTGCCCTGCCCTCATCCCCCCCCCCCCAATTTACCAGCATGTCCTCCCTCCATAGTCTCCTCCAAAGTCATATCCCCAGTTTTGGGAAAGGAGCCACCAAAGACCTTTCCATGAAATCTGGGCGGCATAGGCGTGGATGAAATGCTCTGCATCCTATGGCCCCTCAGACAACATCTAGAGTTTAGGTGATTGCTCTAAGGTGGCTGACAAAATTCATATAACATCAATAATGCACAATTAATATTCCATTAACAACTTAAAAACTAAGTTAAGCAACCCTATAAATTCCTTAGGAGAAGATAACTGAGAATAAGTGTGTCTTTAGGACTCTTCTCAACCGCTGCAAATATGGGGCCTGACACACTCCAGCTGAATTGCCTAAGTGTGGTGCCACCACTCAAAAAGAGCTGCCCCTTGATCATAGCAGTCTGATTGTTCTCAAAGGTGGGAAGACAGGAAGTGCCGTACAGTTGACTTCGAAGTGTGGGCAGGACGGCGAGAGTGATGGTGGCTGTAACATATTTAGGGATCTCATACAAAGTCCTTGTCCTTAGAGGTTCCTAATACCACCCCAAATAACCAGCTGTTGCCACCTAATGTTTTTTCAAGATAACAGTAGAACTCTCATGTTTCCAGTTATGACCACGTCCAGCCAAGTTATTTTGGCACTTAAACAAGAAAATCTTGCAAGCACCTTTCTTCTTCCCTGGCAGTAAAAACACAACAACAATGAATGAGAGAATTTGCAATTTGCTTTCCTGATAGCCCAAATCAGCTGCCTGAGATGGCTGCCTCATTCTGCATGGCTAGCTCTGTCCTTGGCTGTTGTCATGAGGCCTGGCTTCTTTGCTGTAGGCTAGGGGGACAGAGGCAAAGGTTCAGTGACTTAGCTTTGTTCAGAGGTTAATCAGGTGCAACGATCACACTTCAGAAGTCATGGCACTTAAGCTCAGAAGTGATAAATCAGTAGACTGGAGAGCTGCTGGCTCAGGGCTCAGATTAAGGAACAAGCCAGAAGCAGGTATGCAACCATAGTCAAGAGACTCTTAGGCCAACCTTAGGAGTTCAAAGCAATTAGAATTCCAAGTTCACAATACAGGATTCAAAAACAGCCTGTGGTCCTGGCTAGGGCCTCAGACAAAACTAGAGGCATTCCCAAAAGTAGCATCTCCATGCTTAGAAGGCCTGTCCAGTCAAAGAAAGCTTCTTGAAATAAAGATGTTTTCAGCAGGTTCCAGAAAAAGGCAGAGCAATGGAGTTTGCCTGACCTCTAAAGGTTCCATGGACAGGGAACTACCACACTGGAGCCTCTCCTTTGGGTGAACTCTGGCCGGCCCCCATGAAGAATTACCAGTAGTGAAGACCAGCTCCTGTTTACAGCCATCTTTTGGCAGACACAATGGAAAATTATAGCAGCCTAACAAAAGCACTGCTTTTAGGAATATTCAAGGATTTGTGCAAACCCAATGGTTCTTTCAGATCTTGGAACAGGAAGTCCACCCATTCTTGGGGAACTCTTGTGCTTGTATGTTTTCACTCTCGGTGCTCATAAGAGCAATGGAGGCCATTTGCTTTGGGGAATGTCCTATGGAGAGTGGGGAAAATATCCCCTTCTTTCAGTGCTGTATTGCCAATCCAACCCCACTACTTTTAGCAACAGAAAAGAATCCAATCAATGGCTGTCCCACTTAATGTATAGTCTGACCCCAATGTATGACATAAAGCCCAGATTACCCGGCTATTCCTGGCATTCTAGAACACCAAGAAGTACTATGAAGGGCAATTGTTTGTCTCTATGACAATTTCATGAAGGTTCTTCTCAAGCCCACATGGAGGAGAGGGTAAATCTATGCAAACAGAGATGGGCCCTGCCTGGCCAGAATTCCATCTTCTCAAACTATCCAGAGTCCTGTTGAAAGAAAGCAAGGAAAGACCCTGCAGACAACAAGGTTATCTATATAAAGTGTTTCTCCTAAACAAAAGAAGGTGAACTAGCTCGCAATCATTTTCTTATTTTTTCTCATTTTTCCTCTGCTTGGTATGGGATAGGTACTGTTTCAGATTCCTCTGAAAGTTGATGGTAACCAGAATCAGGGTAGCTGCCCACCAGAAACTGCAAGCTGCCCCAGGGGTGAAGGTTTGCAGTTAAAATGGATCCCCAAATGCCCCATGACCAGGTGTCTGCACACCCCCTCTAATTCCTTTGAGTGCAGTCTCAAGTTCCACCCAACATGACTGAGGAGTTTGACTGAGGAGCCACCCTGGCCAAACCCTCTCCCCCTTCCTCTCTCATTGTGATGCTGCTCCATCGTTTTGCTTAAACTGTATGCTTCTCGGTATGAGGCTTTATTTGTCAATGATTTTGTCTGTTTGCAAGTGGCTCACCTATAAGGATTCATAGAGTGTGGTGATCTCACAGAGCGTGGATACTGAAGAGCAGAACAGAGCGAGAGAATTCTACCAACTAACAGGTTTGTGGAACAAAAACGTGTCCCTTCAGATGGAAGTTGGACATTTGAGACAAGGGCAGCCTGGTCCTATTGTAGACCTCATTGTCAAGGTACTACAAGTTCTGCAGACCACTGAGAACAGTTTTGAGCTTCTGTGCAGCAAATCTTCCCACCTTCCTCTTTCTATGGACTTTCCATTTCATGAACTTATCCTTTCCTAAGCAGAGTGAAAGAAAATACAGAGGAAGAGAACATCATTTCTATCCAAGCTTAACAGTATAATCTGCTTTTGGTATCATAGCTCAACCCCTGAGTATGTGCAGAGTCTTCTCCGCTCTCTCACTCCTGTGCTTGGGCATGGGCAATGCTAGGAATCCTGTTTTGTATTTTTGTTGTTGTTGTTAGCTGTGAAGTCGTGTCCAACCCATCACGACTCCATGGACAACATTGCTCCGGGCCTTCCTGTCCTCCACCATCCCCCAGAGTCCACTCAAGCTCACACCAACTGCTTCAGTGACTCCATCTAGCCACCTCATCCTCTGCTGTCCCCTCCTTCTTTTGCCATCTATTGTTCCCAGCATTAGGCTCTTCTCCAGGGAGTCCTTCCTTCTCATTAGGTGGCCAAAGTATTTAAGTTTCATCTTCAGTATCTGGCCTTCTAAAGAGCAGTCAGGGTTGATCTCCTCTAGGACTGACCGGTTTGAACTCCTTGCAGTCCAAGGGACTCACAGGAGTCTCCTCCAACATCACAATTAAAAGAGCTCAGTTCTTCGGCATTCAGCCTTCCTTATGGTCCAACTTTCACAGCCATACATTACAACTAGGAAAACCATAGCCTTGACTATACACACTTTTGTTAGCAGGGATTAGCCCAGTGGAATTCAGCAGCATTTCCAGTCTGGCAAGTGGCAGCAGACTGGATTGGGTTATTTTGTTTGAGTATGTGCAGAATTGCCAAATTTAACCTATATATCCTGTGGGGATGTGGGACAATGCTGCTTAGCCCTATCAAAACCCCTTTTTCAGAGGTAGCCTGAGTTTTGACAGCTCCCATCTAAACTTGCAGCTCCCATAAATGATATTAAATGAGCGCCTGCTTTTCCTTGTCCCATCAACCACTAAATTTTTAATTGAGTCTTGTTGTTGCTATTGTTGTTGTTCCTTGCCTGCTATTTTTGTCTTCTACATGCACATCAGAAGGAAATGGCAATATGTCCAGTTTACTCTAGAGGGAGCCCGGCAATCTTCAGGTGAAACCTTTAGCTGTTACAATATTAAATTCAGCAAAACTGAGATTCTCCCCTAACTGGACTTGATGACCAAATGCGATAATTGGATCAGTCTCTTTAATATTTAGACAATAGCAGATACTGAACATGGGAAATGGGTGGTGATACAGAATTGGGAGCACAGTGCCAGGGAGAAAAGACATTAACTCATTTTCTATTAAAATCATGCTGACACATAAGCTGCTATTTTCTGTATTAGGAAAAATGTGTGTGCCCTATTCTCTGTTAATTTTAGCACCTTCAGCAGGATTCTTTGAAGAATATTTGAATTTAAAGATAGGTGGGTGTGTGTGTGTGTGTGTGTGTGTGTGTGTGTGTGTGAGAGAGAGAGAGAGAGAGAGAGAGAGAGAGAGAGAGAGAGAGAGAGAGAGAATCTAACTGTGTTGTTCCACCATGCTTGCAGAATACTTTCCCCCTCCCTGCAGCCTCCCAGGTCTACTTCAGAGGATTGGGGAACCCTCCAGAATAGATATGGTGCATGCACAGAAACCCACAGGGGAGAGGAGAGGACAGAGAATTCCTACTACAAGTCTGGACATCTTCTTGCATGAGGGTTGGATCCAACCCATATTCTCTCTCTCTCTCTCTCTCTCTCTCTCTCTCTCTCTCTCTCTCTCTCTCACACACACACACACACACACACACACACACACAACCTTACATGTTACAAGCATGTATGATTGGTTTGCAGGGTTCCCCCAGCTAGCACTGCTGAGGTACACAGCAAACACCCACTGGCTGCAGTGAGGAAGTGGCCCTGTAGACTGCCAGGGATGCACAATATGGCATGGCTGCCAAAGGTGGGCCACATTCTGGTGTACCCTGGACCGGCCAGCGTGCACCTCAAGCCCCTTGCCTGCTTTCAGCAGGTAGATAACAGAGCTTGCCTGGGACTCCTCCCACTACAACACAGTTTCTGTACAGTTTGAAGTGCCCAATCCTTCCTCATCTCGGAAGCTAAGTAGGGTTGGGCCTGACTGAAATCCGGATGGGTGACTTAAATGTTGTGAACTGCCTGGAAAGCTTTGCCTATGGGTTGTATAGAAATGTAATGCAATAATGATGATGATGTGATCATAGCATTTGATGGGGTAAGGATGGTGCATGCCCGATGCTTCCGCTCAGTGACCACAAAGCAATGCAGCTCTCCTGCCTTTTTATGGCATTCTTTCAAAGATGCTCAAGCCCAGCCACCATTTTCTTGAGCACCCCTTTGTTTCGCTGAATGGCATGCTATGTTCAATACACACCAGGCAGCTGTTCCTTAACATTATGCTGACCTTAGCATAAGCACAGGGGCGGGATGGGGGGTGGTCTCTGATCCAGATCTGGCCCACTGTGTGAGGGTAGGGAAGCTTAAACTTTTCTACCCAGCTGCTTCCCCACCACCACCCCACTCCCAAATTTTCCCACTATCACCACCCATGTGGGGATTTAGAAAGATTTTTTGAAAGCTCCATTGGCAGCAAAGGAGTGTGGGCATTCCCAGGAGTGATATGCAAAGAAAGATCGCTCAAAGCTTGTACATAGGGTTGCCCCTATCCCCAAGAAAGATAGCTCATGTTTCACCCCAGCCTTGGGTTCACCAGTTAGAAGCAGCAAATTTCTACCAGCACATGCAAATTATAACTGAATTATAGACAGGCCATTAAACTAAGGCTGCTGCCTTAGTTTGCCTTCTTGAAAGCTGAATCTTACATGATCAATAGTGCTTGTGCCAGGGGAAAAAAAGGCTCAGGAAGGACACGTTAATGTGAAATATATTGCCATTTCTCTCCCAGGACTTTAATACATAGCACAAATCTTCCCCTCCCCTAAAATGCACTTGTCATGGGTGCATTATTGTTTGTTTTCTCCTTTACATGCGCCATCTGTGTATTCCAAATGCCTATGCAGCACTAGTATGTAGATTGGCTGGTATTTTTTTTATCAGTCTTGCCTGCTGGGCCTCTATAGCCCGGCAAAACAACCCATGAAAAACCCCAGCTCCTGGGTTCACATGTATTGACATTCCACAGTTTAAATAATCCAGAGTTCACAAACCACGGGTTCTCTTCCTGAGTTGTCTTAGGTTAGAAAATCATGGTTTGTTAGCATGACTGGATTTATGCATCCTGACAAATCAGGATTCAACAACCTATGAGTTAAATAAACCATGGATTAGCCTTATATGCAAACCAGGGCAACTCCTCACATTCATATTAAATAAGTAGACACAAATTCTGCCAGCCCTATGTCATCCTTGAAAGAATTTAGAGTTTTTCACTGAAATACACAGAAGGATATACCTAACCCTGCGCTTTAAAGAATCCAGCCTGCCTTTTTCATTTCTTAGGCTTTGGAATAAGCTCCCATCATGAGTAATGGAGGATGGGTGGGGACATGGAGGCCTCATCGTCCCAGAGGCCCAATCATGGCCCAGTATACCAGCCCTGGGCCCAAATACTACATACAACCAGGCATAGGTAAGTAGGAAGAAAGAAACCTTTTGCTGTTCTTTTTTCAAGGTGATTTGATCATGCCTTTAAAAACTGTAGGAGGCATCATTAATTTCTCTCCCATCACTTTTCACATGCAGGTGAACCATCCCCACTTGGGGAACAACCTTCTGAGATGACATGCTGTGCAAACCCCACTGAAAGGGATGCACACACTTTTGCGAAGCTCTCATTTCAGCGGGGTTCATTCAGAAAAGTTTCCTAGTAGATTGTGCCTATTTTTCCTGATATATACTCATGAAATGAGAAATTATACTAACATATTATTCTCTATGAATTTTGGAAATAGCAGAGATGACTCTTTTTTACTGGTTAAGGCTGAATGTTACACTTCTCGGGCCTGAAGAATTTCTGAAGGTCATCCTGCCAAAGTCCCACGGGTGACATTCATTCTTGATATGACTGATTGACATACAGCCTAGATTCTAATCAGGGTTCTGTGGATCCTGACATGCTGTCATCATGCCATACAAGCCCCCAAAGAACAAAGAACCTGAAAGGCCACATTGGAGACCAACAAATAGATCATCTCGTAGAAGCTTTCCTAAGACAGATCCTACTTTGTCAGATGTATATAGAAGCACAAAATCCAATATCACAAGACTCCCGGAGCCAAACTATCTGAACAGTGAGAGAGTTGTCATCAGATTTTCCTACTTCATGTTATTTTCCTAACACAGCAGGGAATTTAATTACAATGTTGTTCCTTATACTAATGCCCCTGATGGAGGTGAGGTGCAGTGTCCTGACAACTTGAACAAATCATCCTGTGGGGAATGGTCCAGGCACATCAAGCTACCCCGACAACTCATGGATTGTCACAGGGGTTGTTGTACCCGCAATGAGTTGTTGTGTCATCTGAACCTATGCAACAGACCCCATCATATGTACCAGGAACTGTCAAGCAAGACAAGAGTGATAAAAATCCTTTGCTGCTCTTGCTGACCCCGCCTCCCCTCCCCAGCAAACTGCCGGGGCAGCTGCCTCAGAAGTGCCCCAGCAGCACTTGGGGCAGCTGGCATTGGCTTGCTGCCCTCCCCACCATGATCATGAGCTGCTTTGGGCTCACCCTCCCTGCCTTCCCCCCCCTCGCATTTTGTGGCAATTGTGACCTCTAGCTTGACACTGGTTTTTGCAATCCCCATTCTGACATCCACTAACAGCCCCTTCAAAGTGTCCAAGCAGTATGTTGGTTACAAACACATATTTAAATCATTTTGTACCCCCAGTGTGTGCAAATATTTGTGTGTGGGCCGTGTGCCTGTGTTTGCATGTATGTGTATGCTTTTTCACAAGTATGCACCTGCATGCTTGCCGAAGTCTGAAAATTTGGAGACTTGCCTCAGCAATGCTCAGGGAGCTACCTGCTGGCAAAGTGCAGCAGGTACCCATCCTGGTCATTGATCCAGAGGGACTCCAAACAGCCATCATTTCCCCTTTGATTTGATAGCTGTCAAAAGGCAAGCTGTCAAGCTGGACCAAAAGCACAAGCAAACCATGCTTGCAAAAAGGGATGATGGTATTTGCAACTCCTCCATGGCAAGATCCTCATTTCATTTCATTTCATTTATTTCATTTTTATTTTATATTTTATTTTGAGACTTGGCTGTTGAAGTGTGATCACACTTTTCCACTTGTTCTTGAGGCTATGTGCTGAAGAACATGGCCAAATATGAGCCACCCACTTGGAAAAGGGCTTGATATTTTGACAACTGGCTGTCAAAATTCTGGTCCCTTTTAAAAGGTGAAGCATTTTATAAGGAATGATCTGGGTCCACATGACACAACAATCCACCATGGCTTTTCACCCAAATGGGTTGTCACATGGTATGAACCCAGGCAGCATGGCAACCGTTTGCACCGAAACCATTTGGATGTAAGAGGCTTGTGTTTTTCAGGTTATGTTTCTCACATCCCAACCAAAAGGAGAGCCCCTGCCTATAGTTTGGGTGGTTCAAGACCTCCTGCCAGCAAAGACTGTCCTCCAGGTCCTTACAAAGTGCAGGGCTCCATGACTTGCAGGGGAAGGAAATCTGCTCCTGCTTACACAATGGCTGGTCGCCCCAGAGTGAGAGTGGAGACTACCCCAGGTCCTGGTGAGTAGCACTCCTCCATCCAAGGGATGTTTCAATTGGATCTGCTCCCCTAAGACAGTGGAAAGGTTTTAGCGCGTGAACGCAAAGACATCTTGTCAGATCAGGAGATGGAACAGATTCTGTCTTACTCAGTTTCACCTTTAGGAATTATTTCTAGTCCACAAGAATATTTTCTCAAAGGTGTATCTGGGCATCGGGCTAAAAGTGGCCTCAACTCATACCCCTGCATCTGGTATATCGGGTGTACTTGGCTTAAAATATGCAGAAAATATAATAAAAAGGTGCTTCAATGGATTGCTAATATGTACACCCAGCTCCCGACTGGATAATAAATCATAGGGCCATTTTTCTCCACCATTTCACACATAGCTTAGTGCACAAGATGTACGTTTGCCCTTTATATTACTTTAAATTACCTTAAAATTACTTTATATACCTTAAAACCAGATCTGGTGAGGGTTCCCCCACCCATCCTCCCTGCTCATAGAAAATACACTTTTCAAAGTGCAGGATTCAGGAGAGAGGCGCTCAAAGATTTTAGTGCATAATTTTAGTACCCCATCTAAAGGGGTAAAAAGTGGTTTTTGATCTAATGTCAACCATTGCTCTCTCTTTTCCCCAGCCTCATACTCGCCCGAAAAGGGGCATAAAATTATCTATAAAACTGCCCCTGTGCATTCCTTGTCATGCAGGACTTCTGGTGCGAAAGTGGACAACACACCAGGTAAGATGCATCCCTTGAACTTGTTTTGTGATTTCCTTTGAAGGAATCTGTTGCAGCAGCTTCTATACACTCACTTGCTGTCCACACTACTAAATTGTTGATGCCAGGTTAAGACATTCCTGCTCTTCCAGGCTTTTAACATAAATGGAAACATAGAAACAGAGCGAGTCAGAAGGGGTCTCCTGGGCCATCTAGACTGACCCCCGTCTCCAGCCAGCTCCACTTGTGACATGCCTTCCATGTGCATGTCTAGCCTATCCTTGAAAATAAATAAATGGTTTCAAACTTTCAGCATTTGGGGGGTTCATTATGGTGATCCCTGCAATGTGATATTGTATTTCATGCTATGCTGACATGTCTATAAGATTTATCATGATTTTACTTATAGCTTAAACATAAAGAACAGATTAAATAATCATTTTCTTAGATATTTTACCTTTACCGTAAAACACCTAGAAAAAAAGTATTTTATTCGAGTACAATCAGTTTGAGGCACAGTTGCCTCCCTGAACACAGGGGTATGGAATATCCTGGCGGAGTGCAGAGGCCAAGTTCGCCTGTCTGCCCTCCTCCCATTGAGGCGGCTGTACTTCTCCCCCACGTCCCACCTTGGAGCCAGCGGGAGGGCAGGAGAGGCACTCCCAGAACACTCCATGTGCTGGTGCAGCCTGTCTCCCACCCCGCACTCTCTTTCCTGCCCTGGAAGCCTGTTTCTGAGGCTGCTTCCGTCAAGGGCAATGCTCTCTGCCCTGGCTGCAGGGGTGGGAGGAAGGCACGCCAAGCTCAAAGCCCCACTGCTGACACTTTACCAAGTTTCTGCCATTGGACCTGGACTCCAGAGAATCTTGTGACCATCTAGGCTGCCTAGCATCCTTAGAACTGTGCGGTTTATAAATAAATACGTTTTAAGGACTTGACACAAATGAATTCCCCTGTAGTAGCATGCACGTCCATTTGAGCATGTTCACATGGATGCAAGCCCAACTGAGCAAGGCAGGACTTCCTCACAAACAAGTGACCATAGGACTGTAGTGTTACGATTCCTTCATTTAGGAAGGTGTTTTCTGATGGCGGGGAGGCCACGGTGGAGGCTGCAGTGCTACGTGTTCAGTGGCTGGTTATACACAGTATTTATTTATTTTATTTATTAAAACATTTCTATGCCGCCCCTTGTCGTAGCCTCGGGGCGGCTCACAACATAATAAAATACACAATAAATTAAAACAATAACAATTAAAATATATACATTGGAATAAAATAAGCCGCCCTGGCCAAATAAAATTCAATGATATTAACATTTAAAATGCTGCTTGTCTTTTTAAATGTTAGGATTTGAGCACTGCAGAGACTGAGCAGCACCCTCCAAAGGCCCCTAATTTAGAAAGCAGCAAACATTCAAAAGTAATTTCTGATGCATTAGGGTGGCTTGATGTGCTCAAAGAAAAATAGGCAAACACTTCCTAGTCTTACCAAACCGTCTGGCAAAGCCAGCATAGCATTTTGGAGCCCAACCATTATACGCCTCTTCTGCTGGCTCTGTGGAGGCTCCTCACAGTGCCCTTTTTTCCCTCTTTCAGGTCCTAACACCTACATGGTCCCTGCAGTGCTTGGATCTCACACAGCGGCCACCTCTGCCAGCCCTTCTTATTCCATAACAGGGAAGAGCAAACTCGGGCGGTTTGATGAAGATCTTCATAAGGTAGGATCTGTAGGCTCATTTCATGTCTTGTTTCTCTGTAGTTACCAATAGTAAAATCAAACAAATTTTGGAGTCATTTGTTTGAATCTTTATTCAGTAATTAATATTTTACTCTAACTCATATTGTTGCTTAGCTTATACCTGGTGTCATATCTTGTCCTACATCTTTGTGCTGAAATTACTTCTTCAAAAACAGGTATCAAGTTGATTGTTATGTCCTTTAGCCCTAACAATGGACATCACAGGCTAAAGGACATCACACAACATTTCACAATTGCTTCACCTTTGTTTTGTTCCTTTTTGTCAATTTTCCACTTTACAATCAACTTTAATTTAGTTGTCATGTGTAGACTCTTTGTTTTGGTTTACCACGTCATACCTATTTTCAACTTTGCTTTTTAATTTTTTATCTGAACTGATAGATCACACATGACCAAGCAATATGAACATATGGATATGGATATACTGAATACTTTCAGTGCATCCATCAAAAAGTAGCAGAACACTAGCCATTATATGGAAATATTTTATTGCAATAGCTCAAGACATGAATCTATTTTTTCTTGAATAACAGATCTGTTGGAAGACAATGAGAAAGGGAAGAGAAAGAGATATTTGATAGGGATTTAAGGTTTTAGAGGCACTTGTCTCAGCCAGCTGAAGCATAAAATTGTGACCAGTACTGCACTCTTGTACACATTTACCAAAGAGTAATCTGCACTGAACTCATTTCGATGCATTTCTGAGTAGACATGCTTATAATTGCACTCTTAGGGGCACAAATCAGGATGAACTAGAACACAGAAGGATGTGAAAATGAGACGGTGCTTTAAAAATGAGAGAAATGGCTGCTGCTAGTACTTCAGTATAACATAATTAGCCCCTCGGCTTTCCTAGGAAATTCCAAGATTCAGGCTATACATTTTTAAAATCCTTGGAAACCCTGCTGTTTTCTTCTAGACCCCAGGTCCTGCCGCATATCAGAAGCCAGCCACAGAGATCTACAAAAAGAGGGCACCGAAGTACTCAATGGGTGGCCAAATCAGGAATCTTCAAAATAACAAAATACCTGGACCTGCAGACTATGAAGTAGGAAAGGTGTGAAAGAGCTTCCTTCCTTCTATTTTTAATTGTTTTCCATTGTTGCTGATTATCTACCCTGTAACAGACATCACATCCTTTCCTGGCAAACAGCATGAAGTTTGCCAGAAGATAATGGAGAGGAATGAGTGTAGATTAATTGTCCAGATGTAACTGGAAAAGAAGTGAGGGGCTGATATGGGGTAGCTTAGCAATACCCTTCAGTTTTATGATTCCAGAGGTCAATACCTTTGAGCAGCTTTCACTAACCTGGTGCCCTCCAGATGCACTGGATTGCAGCTTCCATAATTCCCGTCTCCATCTCCCACTCTGCATTTCTGCTTGATGGTCCCTTTTGGTTGTCTACACTAGTGGGGGGGCACTGCATAGTATAAGTTATATCCTTACCTCTGCAGTCCTCTCACCTCCCTGTCTACAAGAACACCTCCTTTACTTCCACTCCAAAGTCAAATTCCTGACCTTGCAGTGGCAGCCTGTGCTGTTCTTTCTGTATTAGCCGGATGCGGGGAGGGCAGGCCTGGGTCCTAGAGCATGGATTCTCGGATCTGAGATAGGCATTCTGTTTCCAGCCTTGGTTCTGGGAATCCAGAGGATCCTGTGCCCTCTCTCCATATGATGTGTAGGAGCCATAGGGATGCTGCCTTAAATTGTTTTTGAATTTTGTACACTATCTTAAAATACATTATAGTTTTGTGTTGTCATTTCGTGAACTGCCCAGAAATCTTCAAATATTGGGTGGCACAGAAATGAAATAAAGGCAACCGTAATAGTAGGCATGGCAACATCTGTCCTGAGCACATGGACATGCAGCATGTGAAGGGACTTGTGGTCTGAACTTGCTTTCTCAAGGCATCTGCTTTAGCAGGGCTTTGTTTTTGTTTTGCCTGTTCGTTTGTTTTACAAATTTTAGTCTTAATTTTTAGTCTTTATTCCTTTCCTTCTAGGTTCCACAATCCATGGGGGGTGGGGTTGGGTGGAACAGAAAAGAGATAATTTGTGAAGGGGTATAGAAAAGAGACACAGGGATGTAGGTGGCGCAGTGGTTTAAACTGCTCTGCTGCTGGGCTGGTTGATCGAAAGGTTGCCAGTTCGAATCTGCACAACGGGGTGAGTTCCCGTTGCTCCGTCCCAGCTCCTGCCAGCCTTGCAGTTCGAAAGCATGCAAATGCAAGTAGATGAAAAGGTACCACTTTGATGGGCAGGTAACAGCGTTCTGTGAACTTCGGTGTTTAGTCATGCTGGCCACATGACCATGGAGACTGTCTGCGGACAAACGCTGGCTCCCTCGGCTAGGAAACGGAGATGAGCACCGCCCCCTAGAGTCAGGCATGACTGGACTTCACATCAAGGGGAAACCTTTACCTTTATAGAAAAGAGAAAGTCCTGAAAAACTGCCAAATGCATCCCAGGGCCCTGAGAAAGATGGCAAAGTTATCTACCTTTGCTCTAGAATGACTTGAAAAAGCATTTTAGTGAAACTTATTGGAGGACTCTGAGCTGCCAAGATCTTACAATGCCTTGGGAAATTTTGCACTGTTCATGTAGGCCCTGCAAAACCCAATCACAACACAAGTGAATATTCTTTTGTAGCAAGAACACATTGGGAAGTGGTCACATCATGGCAAGTGGCTGTTGCGGTGAAAAAACATTCACATTTCTCTATAAAAAGATATGTACATTCAGGGACTCAAGTTCTTCAGGTTATCTAACCCCCCCCACCCCCCGTTTCATTGCCTGGGCTGAGTTTCCCAGTTATAACCCATTATACTTACTTGCACTTAACATTCCTCATTCAGAAAAGCAGCAGGAAACAGCCTGTTTTGCCAAGAGGATAGATTCAAAAATAAAAATGATTAAGAATAGGTTAATGAAAAAGTAGTCTGCCTCACCTTATGTTTTCTTCCTCCTAGTTGTCATTGACCAAATCTTGCGCTCCAGTTGTCACTTTTGGAATAAGACACTCAGATTATACAACACCTGTGATTGTGGATGTCTACTGAACTTGTTCCTTGCACAGAAGCAAACTGATTTTTCTACTGCCATATCATGTTCCTCCACATTTTAAAGCTGCCTATTTGCATGGCATCTAAACCATCAGCAGCTGCTTGACTGTATTTTTACAGATACCAGCACTGAAGGACCATTTCAAATATTCAGAAATTGATTATTGTTCAAGACTGAAATTCTCATCTCGGACTAAGGGATGTGCCAGTTTCCTCTGGGGATGAAGGAAACTTACAAACATTGCAAACTTACTTGCTACTTTGAGCCCCTTGAATACACTTGTAAATTTTGACACTCACGTATAGACATGGTGTCATTCTCCAGAACTTTGGATTCAATATATTTTATATATACATGTTTATGAAAAATGCTATGTGGATTCCTGATCCAGAACCATTTCATGGAACTTGTTTATCCTTGCAATAACTCATATAAAAGTACTTTGTATATTCCTTTTACTGTCTTCAGCTGTGAAATGTGTTAAAAAATAAATCAGGAAATCAATGTTTATTTCATGTCCCAGCTATTCAATACAAGCTCACTCTTATCTTTAGAAGGCACCCTATGAAAATTGTAAGGATGGAGCCCAAAGTAGAACATTTGCGCTTTTTCACAGAACGCATAGTAAAGATTCAGATATAACTACGATGCTTTGCAATTCACTCAGGAATCAAGACCCTATTCTTAACACAGCAGCTAAAATCACTGACCCTGCAGTGACTATTTCTGCCACCCTTGCAGAAACAAAAGGTAGAAATAGTAAAAATGAGGTTTCACCAGTTTCCTTGCTTGGTATCCTTTGCATATTATGTGTACTCTCATGGCAACCCTGAGGAAGACCATTTTACAGATGGGCATCCAAGGCTGCAACAGCTATTTTCCCCACAAGATCATACACTGAACTCATAGAAGAGGCATATTAAGCAGTATAGCAGTATTTGTAATTCCTTGATAAATAAAAGTCTCCAGGAACCAAGTCCTCCTCTCTGTCCAGTTAACCACAATTCAGCTAGGAGGCTACATCCAACACTGGGCAATCAGACCTCCTCACCTCAGCACACTTCTCAAGTCTTCCCCAAAGGATTCCCTAATGCTCCAGAGGAGAGCCGGTGGGGGGAGGGGGGAGGGGAAACTACAAGAGAAAAAATGAAATCTGCCTTATTAGCCACTACCCTTGTATAAAGTTATCAGACACGATTGTATTTTACCCACAAAATAAAATTTGCATTTTATCATACTCTATGATGAATGCATCACTTAAGAGAACTTCCAAAAGCACACACCTCTTGTTTCTTAAGCAAAAGGACCCTAGGTCCAAAAAATGATGCAGAGGATCTGTAAATAGATTGCTCAGTGCTTTGTTTTTTTTTGTTTTTTAGAACTTTAAAAGCAGCCACAGGGCCTATAAATTCGATTGGCACAGCAGCACTGGGGAGGTAATTAACCTTTCCCTCAAAACAGAAGCAATTAATGCTAATTTGAGGAGAAACCGGTATCTTGTCTCCCCTGCCCCCCACCCCCCAGAACTCACAGCTGTGGAAGAAAAGATTTTGAGTGCATGGGAAAAGAAAGGGTTAAATATGCATTCTTCCAGTTTTGCTGTTGTGATGATTTTATTTAGGAAAAATGTTTATACATAATACTTCATCCAGTAGATTTTAGTGTAGTGAACAACAACGATAAAAAGAAACTAAAAACAGGCCTTAGTAACATCTTACCGTATTTCACAATGAATTCTTGAGGCAGGTATACTTGCAGAAAATAAGGTACATTAACAAATGTATTCAATTTGTTTAATTTTATTCTCAAGTTAACTTACAGGCGAAGGTACTATTGCTATGGGGAAATGTAATGAAATAGTTGACAGCAAGGGCAAGATTCACCCAAGGTAGAATATTCACTCAAATGCTAAAGATGAAGATCAACAGGTTGTACCTGCCAAGACATACAATGGATTGCCATTGGCAGCTTAATGACAGAATGCCAGGCAAGACACAAAAAGCTTAAGCTGTAATTCTAAACACATTTGCTTAGAAGCAGCTTAGTTCTCAGTCCACATGCCTTGAATTGCAATGTTAAGTAAATACAGCTTGGCCTTAGTTTTGCTGTTAATACACTGTTGGAACTCCAGGTACCAAAACCTTGGAGTAAATATTAAAACTGAGGAGTGCTAAAGTTGTAAGATTTCAGGAGAGGGGAATCATTAAGCAGGAGAGTTCCTGTGCAATCCTATATATGTCTGCTGAGAATTAAGCCTTGCTGAGTTCATTGACACATTGCCAAGACAGTTTGCATAGGACTGCAGCTTCAATCTAGAATTAGTGAATCAATTAAAAAAAAACCACCAAGGAGGAAGGTTGATTAAAACAATTTTTTTTAAATGAAGGTATTTTAACTTGTTGTAAGATTTGTTGTCAAAGACAAATGTAAATAATCTAGCCAAAAACAGGAAGGAAAAATGAAGAAGTGATAACACCATTTATGTAAGTTTTCATTTCACTTCATTCTGAGTATTTTGAACATACTTCTGTTCTAGAAAGCAAATCCTTAAGAACAACAAGCAAAGATGATTTAGTAAACTTAAATGTTGATATTTCCAGGAAGTGGTGATAAAGTTAAACAATTACATTTGAAATAAGTTGTCCAGAAGAGCAGTACACTTGTTCCCAGGAGATGCAGGTATCATAGTATCATAGTACTCCAGGTGATACTTTTTAAAACTCTAACTTGAGTATGGGACCATTTCTGCTATGAGATTTCAGGATTTTCCTGATGAACCATAAAACTATAGGAGACCGCATTGCCAGCATGCTTTTCCTTCTGCCCAGCAGAGACAGAAAAGTAATGTATGAAGGCTTCATTTCAAGGAGTTGAATTGTGCTGTATTTAAGCCTTCAGAAGTAGTACTTAGAGAAAACAATATCCTATTTTAAGTAAAGAAATCAGCTCAGGACAATTGAAAGAGAACACTGGAGTCCATGTTGGAGACTGTGGATCACTGTGAACATTTGAACAGTTCTTCCCAGGATGCACACTTGGCAGGCTCCCAAAGTTTTTTTCCCCCTTCATTATCAGGGGTTTGCCCCACTTTAATAAACATTCAGTACAAATCTTGACAATCCCTCTCAAGTCCGTGCTCTTGTCACCAAGTAATAGAGGATGAAGAAGACGGCAACTAGTCCAGCAGAGACATAACAAAGAAGTTTGCGATTGTCCCTTCCTGATCGGGTCATAGTGGAGAAACGCTTCACGCTCCCCGTTAAAAGACCTGTCACACTCATAAAATCAGAGTCCTAAAACAAAAAGGTAAAATAAGATACTTAGAAGATATTGCTTATTGAAACAGATAGCTCCTATATTCTCAAGCAACAAAGAAAATTATATTGTTGATCTAGAGTTCTTTCAAATTCCATGTTAAAGGAACTAGACTATTTCAGAGAGAGAGAGAGAGAGAGTTCAGTCAATCCAAATTCCATTTACTGCTGCTTAACTCTTTGAAGGGCAATTTCTACTAAACACAGACATATGCACACACATTCCAACATAAATACATCAGATAGATTTAAAATGTAACACTGCTAACAATTTTATAGCACTTTAGTGTACCAAGTATCCTCATAACAATAGAATGAAAGTCACTTGCCAGATGTCTTTCTAGTGAGCTATACGATAGAACTGAAATTTGAACCTAAATGTCACCATGGCATACAATGGTCAGAGCAAGAATGCAAAAGATGCAAGTTATTACATGTGATTTCGCAGACTGAAAACATATCATAATGTTCTAGTTAGCATAAAACCAAAGTTGAACCCATCTAAAATTAAGTTTTGCTAAACAATTTTCAGCTGGCATTCAAAAGTTTCCTACATACTAGAATTAGATTTTAAAAGCTCAGCAAAGACTAATTTCTTTTTTAAAAAAATAACATACAGTACACAATTATTCTATAGTATAATTGCCACCTGCGTCCCTTACACAATTATTCTATAGTATAATTAGATACTGTGTCGCTAAATTTCAGGGGTGCTTCCAGAGAGGAGTTCCCATAGTGCAGCTATTCCATCTTTTCTTAACAGATCTCAGAACAAAGGGTGCATCCACATGTACACCCAGTCACTATCAACAGAAGTCTAACAGGTTCAAGTTTAATCCCTTTTGGTAAAGAGATGAATGAGGACAGCACCATATCTGTTACCAGGACTATATAACATGGAGTGATTTTTCTCTCCACAATCCACACAGCAACCTCCTGTGTGAGAAAAAGGGTGTAACCAACTCAGGAAACCGGTTTCCATAGAAATCAATTGCCCTTTCCTAGATAAGGATCTCTGTATCTATTGGGTATTAGTACTATAGTACTAATAGATGCTTACCATGCCATCCAAGTAGTGATTTTGATCTTCCACATCTTTGTCAATATCTAGCGCAAGCTATCCAAAACACAGAAACAAACAATGGTTACTTCTTTACTTGTTATTTATATGCCCATCTTTAGCACCTAGTAACACAATCACTTTGGTTTAGGAGTAAGCAAAATTTAAGTGATGTACAAACCGTTTTTAGCCGGGTGACTTTAGTGGCTAAGTTTTCTGTCATGCGCTTATTTTCATCATCTAGCATATCATCCACAGCGCACGCATTTTGACCTGAAACATAGATGAATCACATGACATAGATACAGCTAAGTAAACACCCAGCTGTTGAAACAAAAGGATACTGGCAAATCTGTGGGTTCTTTTGTGCTACTAGTTTAGATCTAGGCAGTTTTCACAACCACAGAAACACAGCAGCTTCCTCCTTGCACCAAACAAGAAGTGCACTCGAGGGAAATGCAACGAATTCCACGTCTCTACTGAAAGCCACGCTGGTAAAACAAATCCAGTTCCATAAACAGTACACCTAGCCAACATCTCTTATGCTCTGAAGCAACACTGTTTTCTTCCTTGTGTCCCAGCCAAGGCCTGTAACTGGCAGATGAAAAATGGGAGAACCGGACAACCCAGCATGAGAGAAGGAAGAAAGGGAGATGGAGTAGTGGTATTGTCGATGGCTTTTTTGTTCTTTGTTTTGTTCCCTTTTTCCTAGTTGTACCTTTCACAACCGCCTGACACAAATTCCACAGGCAAAGCTGCCGCCACCGGCAAATGGCCTACGATGGGAAAACTGCTTTGCGTTTTGGATGCTTAGGCAGCTCCAAAAAGTACAGAAGCCTCGACCAAGGGAAAAACGAGACAGCCCTAAGCTGAGAAGGGGTCGCACACGACTGCCTTTCCCTCCCTTACTCCCCACCCTGTCCGAGAGGGAAACCCCGCGGGGCAGTAGAAGCAAAGCACTGAAGCAAAACACGCCCACCTCTCCCGAAGGCAGAGCAGCGGCATTCCCGTCCCGTCCCCTCCAGCCCTCCCGCACCCTCACCTCGGCCCCAGTCCGCCATGGCTGCTTCCTGCCTCCGTGTCCCGCTCCGCCCACGAGAGCAGGCCAAGCGGCAGCCCGCTTGGGTGACGACGCGGAAGGCGTGCTCTGCTCGTGCCCGCCTCCCTTCCCCGTCGCAGAAGCCGGGAGGTGCTCCGCCGGAAGGCGGGCTGTTTCGGCGGAGGGGAGAGCCAGCTGGGCGCCGCGCCGCCTCTTGGGGCTCGGCTTTCGCAGCAGGGGAGCAGGAGAAGAACGCGCCCCTCTGGCTTCCCGGCCCTGCTTGCCGCCAGCCCATGCAAGGGGGAAGCCCTGCGGAAGCTAGGCCGTTCGTTGCAGCGAGGCTGGCTCAGGGCGCGCCCGTCGAGCCCTCCATGGCCTTTACGGAGGCCTGCGGTGCATCTTGGATTTTCCGTCTCCTGGATCACATTCTTGTTTGTTACGTATGCCACCTCTGTTAAAGTAGACAGGTGATTAGGCACAGTTGTTGCTCCTTATGTACGTTACCTCTCGCTCTTGTTGCTCACAGGCCGGAAAAACGAAACTCCTGCCAGTGTGCTCCTCTCTTGAATTGCAAGGGTCGCTTGCCATTATTTTGGTAGCAGGTAACCACACTTTGTCACTAGCCAATCTTGTGCAAGCTTAGACAGAAAAAAAATATTCTGCAGCTCCCAGCATTCCTCACCTGGCCATGATGGGAATCTTAAGATTTCATTTTTGTCTAAATATACATAGGATGATGCCCTAAATGGCAGGAGATCGAACTTCTGCGAAATGGAAAGCTGTAGGAGCTTCTAATGTACAGCAGGTGAACGTAAGAATATTGTTAATGCCACTGCCTTAGAATATATAAGCCAAATGAATGAGCTACCATGAGAACTAGGTATTCTTGCCATACTCTTCCTGTTTTGGGTAGGTAAATATTAGCTTAAAGAAATACATTTTATTAAAGTGTAGAACTATTTTGAAAACACGTTTGTCCCCCCAATCCATTGAATTTGTAAATGCCTTTTCTTCAGCTAAATGTATTAGACAGTTTTCTTGGATTTGGTACAGTACATTTTGTTGACATTGCTTTGGTATATAACGCCAAGAAAAAAATAGGACTCCGAGTGTAAATTGCTTACATCACTCTGAAGTCATGAGGTTTAGGTCAGAATCTTATGGGCTGAATTCAAGATCCGGATTCTGTGACTGGCAGGATTAATCTGTTTTTTAGAGAACCACCTTTCCCCTCAGCTCAGTTGGGTCCCCTGACTTCCTATGTAATATTTTCAGGGAACTGGGAAGGCTGCTGGGGGTATGAGGGAAGAGGGAGATCACATCTACTACCTCAACTGTATATATCTAAATCTGGATCCAACCCACGTATATTTACAAAGGAAAGCCCAGCCTTGGAAAAAAGGAGGGGCAAACCCCCCACTTGCCAAGATGCCAGAATGAAAATCTTCCTGGCAAGTAAGAATATATAGGTAGCCATTCAGCAAGTCTTATAGCTTGTTGTCTTGCAGAGCTCTGTGGTGCCAAATTACCTGAGCAAGCATAGCTCCCCTCAGTAATCTGCATCAAATACTTTTACTACACTGATTTAGCTGTTCAGATATGAATACTTCTGAGTAACAGTTGCATTTTATATTACTAAGTGGGAATATTACTAATAATATTTTATATTACTAAGTGGCAACATTTTCCCTTTTCTTGCATCTAGCAATCCTAGGTGCAGCATTATGTGATTTGTAACTATCACATAACCCCCAAAGCCAATTCGAATGACTGACCAATGGCTCTCGACTTTGTCTTAGGTTCTGAGCATGCAAACCCTGCAACTTCACTATCAAGTCAGGGTTTTTCCTCCTCTATCCTAACAGCCTGATTTTGTTTTTTAAATTAATACCTAGCATGTTTTAAAAACAAAAAAGCCTAGAGCTCTCCAAAGCTTTGCATCATTTTTTGTCATAAGAAATGTATTACATCAATGTGGATTTAGGAGTATATTCATTTGGATGAGAAAATCAGCCTAGAAATATAAAGTTGAGACAAAGACATTGGCTTATACATTATTTTCTTTTGTGTAATCCCTTTGATGTATCCTCAGTGAGACTTGCACAACAAAGTTAGTCTAGTCTTGCAAGGGTTGTATTGTTGCATTAAAAGACCAAAATAACCAATTCAAGATTTTAAAAGGATTGCACTTTCATGTACATCACTCAGTTTTTCTATACTTAATTTTTGTATATTTGGAGAATAGAAGCTGAATGTTGATTATGACTGAGGTGATGTGAAGCATAAGGAAAGTTTCATCAGTGGTGACTCATCCATACATTCAAGTTGTCACCTAATGTGCCCATCAAGTGATGAAAATGCATGTGTGAATCAGCCCAAATTCATTACAGTTTGAGTGCATTTGCACATTATCTAGTGCTGTACAGTAAAATTTATTTCTATATAAGTATACCTGGGAGCAAACCCTACTGTACTCTGTGGGGTTGCTTCTGAATGTATGTGTATAGGATTGCCCTGAAAATAAGTATTTGCACACACAACAGAACCACCAAGCATTTTCTTTTAGTACACTTCAATCATCTTGTCATAGATCAAGAGTAGTTAAAATAGTGATAGTATTCATCATTCTGCCCCACCCTGCTTATATCCAGACAAAATGTTAGGGGCAGTTTGCTAGGACTGGAGCACCTTGCTGTCAATGGGCATGTGCTGAAATAAAGGTCCAGGGCCCCTGAGGATATCTGTGGCACCTGATCCCCCTGAGTTAGCTGGCTTTTTGCTCACATGTGCTTCACTTCCTGCTGCCCCCCCCCCCTTGAATTTTTCTGCCAGAGGGATCTTTTTCCAAAATCAAATGCCCTCCTCTCCCCTGCCTATCTTCCATTTTACAAAAGTCACAGAGAAAGAGTTCAGGGCATATGGAAATCAGCATGTGCTCATCTGTGCATCTTTTTTGTTCTGTGGGCCTGAGTCCTGGATCTTTTAGCTACCCAACACCACTCCTGTTTATATCACATGTGGAAATGCAATCATTCGGAAAAGCTTTGCATTGCTTGTTGGAATAGAACTATAATTTGTACCAGTTATTCCTGATTCCGTTACCTGGAGAAAAAGGACATGAACTTGCAGACTATCTCTCTACACAAGAGAGTTTAAAGCATATTTTGGCATTGTTGCACCAGGTGGGATTCTGAATAACCTTGTAACCGAATAGAGGGTTTCATAAGTCTCTCAACTCCAAACCGAAATCAAAATCCATGCTTTTGAGTGCCCTAGTTGATGTCGCTTGCCATTTTGACGGTTGTCGTGGAAACAAGGTCAAGAACTTAGTGCAGCCAATCAACTGTCCAGTACCACTTCCGTATAGTTTTGCATTCATTCTTTCCCATCAACCTTGGAAAAAGCAGTAGCAGAGTTAGTGGAAGGGGTGGATCTCCAGAGGGATCAGTTTTTTCTCGGCAGCCTGCTGTTGTGATTCCCCACTGCGCCCTTCGCTTTTCTGCTAGCAGGATTTTCCAGTGTGAGCACAACAAAGCTGCTCTCTACATTGGAGGATTCGAAGAAGGCTGCAGAGTTGCTGCATTCAGGAAATGAAGCAGGAAGCCTAATCGAAAAGTGCGCGCCCAAAAGGTGGCTACGCTAAAAAGAAGGTAACTTGTTTAGCCCCGGTTAACTGGCTTGATGTTTAAGTTTCCAAAATAGTTGAAATTGGTAGTACTAGCTAGAATGGCATTTAAAGTGGAAAGGAAATGTTGTTTTAAAATGTTCATATAGTATGAATAATAACAATATGCGTCTTTAAACTGTGGAGGATATACTTCGAGAATTTCGTGTACATGTTGGATTAAGACAGGCCAAGTTAATTGAATGTTTTGAATTTTCTTTAGCCTGTAAACATTTTCCGAAGGGAAGGCAGCAAGCTCTGGTAGATCCGGAAAGATTCGTACACCCCAAGAATGCAAACATGCCTAAAAAGAAGCAGGTCTGATTCCAGCCTGTCCATGGTTGTATGCAAAGACTTGTTTGTTTTGTAATGTCTGAACGCATTTTTTGTGGGGGAGTGCTATTTTTGCAGTGCATTCATTGGGAACTGGGCTGAAAAACAGACTGTTGTAGTAATTCCCAAATATGTATATCTATCTGTCTATTTATGCATATATTTATATGCCACCTATAACTGCCAAAAGGCCTTCCTAGGCGACTTATAACCTAGGCGTACGAAAGTGTGGCTCCGTAATGGAAGTGGAACTACAAGCATGTTAATCCTTATTTTAAGAGAAATGCTTAATTTTTTAAAATAATCTACTGTTCTTCTGAGACTGGCTGACCTTGTTTCAGAGCTTGTTACAAGTCACTTGGTACAGTTAGTGGTGGTGTGAAGCTTCTGCTTTGATGAACCATCACTTGTTCATAATGTTTGCTTCATTGATGGAAGGTTCCACAGCGGTCATAGCCTTCTTACACAACCCAATGATAAGATGCTAAACATGGATATGGGCCAGTTGTACCTCTCTCCCCCCCACCCCCATACTGGAAGGCATTGTTTGCTCTTAAATTATCCCAGTATGAAATTACATAATAACATGAGTAAATAAGTTAAATGCTCAGAAAAGATTTGGAAATTAAGGGTTGATTCACGCAAGAATTCTTTAGCTTGCTCTTCACTCCAGTGGCAAGTAAATTGCCTGAATTGTTTGTTGTGAGCACAAAACTTACTTTGCCAGCTCACTGCAGACTTTGCTAACGTGAGTTGTGCAAGTTGAGAAACCAAATTGTTATGTGGATCACGGGTCCACCAATGTTCATGGTAAAACCTAAAGTGATTATGCAGAAAGGTTAGATTGTATAAACATGACTAGTATGTTACAAAGAGACACAAGAAAGCCAGAATAATAGAATATACACATTTAAGATGAACTACAAGGACAGTTTTTTCTGATTTTGACATAATCTAATACTCAGAGGCAACACTTGTATATTTGAACAGTACAAGACCAAGCTGTGAAAATATCAGACCACTACTGCATTGGTGAAGTGCTTATTATAATGTGACTTGACTATTAGAATGTTCTGAAATTCTGTTAAATGTGAATTAGATGCCATGTGATAAGATGCCACGAGGTTTCTCATTCCACTGGATTTCAGGGATCTAGAACCTTTCTTCATGTGGCATTTATTGTGTACTTCTGATTCCTCACGCTCAGTAGTTCGTTGGTGCACAAATTGTCATTCTCTAAGGCCTCTCCCATTCTTTATAACTCCCCTTCCTCCCACAAAGAAAGTCCGGTATATCTGTGAATGCCAGCAATAATCCCTAATATATTTGCATAATTCTGCTACACCTCAGCACCACCTCATGTAATTGAACATACAGAAAAGTAGAGAAAGAAAATTGTTGAGAGGGAGGGCATGTGTAAGGGGGAAGGAGCCTATCATAAACCTACAAAGAATCCAGGAGCAGAAGCCTCCATAAAGTGGCAAGTAAAAAGCTTCATGTAAAAAGCCATATAGTGAAAGAAGCCCCAACTGCAAGCAACCAGTTGTAGATAAAATTAATGGGCCTGGATGAGGATGTGCAAGTTTTACATTCACAGAAGAGGGTAAAGAGTTAAAAACAACAACAAAAAACACACAACTTGTTTTTAGCACTCTAGTTATACATTCAGACTCTTTGGGTATAATTATGAAGGAGGGTTAGATTTCTTTTAAAAGAGCAGAATGGCAATAAGATGAGGCATTTATAATCCACTGGACAGAACTAAGTGTGTTGATACTTTGCCAAAATTGGCAATATATGTGTCTGCACATAGATATACATATTTTGGTATATGGTGCAATCTTCCTTTTTGTTTAGATATTTTATGATGTATTGTTTATAGCTGGCCACGACTCAATGGCAAGCAGTTAATTATGTACATGGAAATATTCATCTAATTTATTTTAGAGACACATCACACTTTATGTGGCACCTAGGTTATTTTTATTTTAAATGATTTTAGATGACCTTTCAGAGTGGTTCTCTCAAGACAGTGCACAAGAATAACACAGTTCAAAACTACACAAAATACCACAGACTCTCACTAACTACTTATTCAACAAAGATACTATCCATGTGTTCCGTTAGTGTTTCTTTTAGTTATTCATGTAAAGTGTGAAGGGTGTGCACCTTATCTCATGAGAAGTGACCTTTGTGCAGTCCAGCTCCTGGTGTTTTAGGAATGTTATCAGGCACTTTAATTCTGTCTTGCAACTCTAGGCAGGCAAGCATCATGTTCAGCCTTTCCATATTCAAAAGCCGGGACAGATTATATATAGGGAAGGGAATGCTCTGGTTTATGCAAACTAAGGATGTGGAACAGGCCAGGGATGGACTCTGTGTCTCTTCTTGTAGGTTGTGTGATCACAGCCTGCTGGCCTCCTTCTGCTGTCACTGCTTCTGTCATCACATAGTGTGAAATGTGCAAAGATCAGAAAGAACCTCAGAGGGAAATGAAAACATGTCACCACACTTTAGGAAGCTGACATCTTTATAGTCACACAGAACACAGGCTGAACATTTCACCTGAGGACCCATGGAAAACTGTGACAACAAAGTCCAGTGCCCGAGGTGGTAGAAGATACTAGCTTGCAACCTCCCCCTTCCACATTTTTTAAACAGGTTCCCATATTCAGATGTGAGTCCATTAAAGAAAAACTCAGATCTGTGTGCACAGGTTTACAAAGCTCTCTGACCTCTCATTTTGCCTCTATTTCCTGTCTGTAGATATCGATAGCTGGGATATGACACAGTGTATGTGTTTGTCTATATTATGCACACATTTTTTATATCACTGGGACAGTTTCTGTGAAGCAGCAGAAATCAGGCCAGTGGGTGGAGGGGAGAGAGGCTATTTGAGGGAGCCGCAGCATACAGTTATCTGTTCTGAGGTAATCCTCAGACTGGGGGAGGAGGAGGCTTGCTTGGTGCTTGGGCATTTATTTAATGCTGAAAAGCTCAGAGAGAAAGAGGATTAGTGGGAGAGTGTAAGAGAACCATTGGCTGGTGTTACTAGGATCGCCCATCTGCTCTGTGCTTCGGGTGTTCTGGAGTGGGCAGTCTCATTTCCTTTCCTCCCTGTCCTCTTCAGCTGCGTGTCTGCAAGGCCCGTGCGCATCTGTGATTTTCCAGCCAGACTGCAAGGCCTCCTGCCACGCTTTGCAGCCCTCGAGGCCACCTCCACTCTGTGGAGAAATGGCACTCCAGACCGTGCTAGAGACTGTGGAAAGCGGGGAGCAAGATACTGTCCTCAAAGTGCTGCAGATCTACAACCGAGAGGTGAGTGTTCATGAGGAGCTGTTTGCCTGATGCCTGCTGGGGAATCCCTTGGTCTGCTTCCCAGCACGCTGCCTTCAGTTTCCTCTCTCTGTGCAGATTCAGTAAAATGTGGCTAACCCCTGTAAGCAAGCTTTCGTTGTGCTTGCAAAGATAGGCTTTTTGGTCTGCTTGTTTGTTTGCTTTTTCTTTCGCAGGGGGTAGGTATTGTTTGTGACTGTTCTCTCCTTTGCTTGCTTAAGATGAGATGTAATGGAGAGATTAAGCTGTTTTGGTCAAAGCAGGGCATGGTGGAAATATAGATCATAGTTATTGGGGACGGATTTCAGAGAGCAGAAGAGAAAGGAGGAGGAGCTTTACGTGGCAAGCAGATGTGTGGTATTAACAAACACACAGGCCCAGGAGGTGCTCTGCATAGAGAATTACTGTGTATCATGTAATTTAAGATAATTAAAAAATCTCTTGACCTGGGATTTGCCATAGCTATGGCATTTGAATACTGATAGGGAGGAGAAAGAAACAAATGGATGTGGTGCGAGTAAGCAATCTAAAGGATCCGGCTTTAGATTTGATTCAAAATCTTTCATGAAATACTCAGATCCTTCAATAATAAGCATATCTAGGAACATGAAATCAAGTTCCAGTGAAGTGTATGCTTCTGACAGTAATTACAGCCAGTTGTATCAGGGCTTTTCATGCCCATGAAAGCCTCCTGCAGTAGTTCTCCAGGATAGGTGAGAAATAAGCAGAGATGCATATGTGATGCATAGCACAAAATGGCACAAAAGGGGGAAATGAATGTGAGCTGAAGAATTGCTTCCATGCCTATGAACTGAATTCTGCTGTGCCGCGCCATTGGTTTCCGACATCTTTTTTGATTGGTAATGCTACAAATTGAGTCTGCAACTTCCTGTGTGCAAAGCATGTGTTCTACTACCTAGCTTTCTCCTTGAATGCCAAATGGGCAGTTTTAGCTTGGTGAAAATTCCAGTTACAGAAATGACAACCTGAATAAATCAGACACTGAAAAATAAAATACTGGTTTGCATAAATCCACTTTTTGTAGATAGTTTTGTTCAGAGAAAATCAATATGAGGATAGGTCTGTTATCCTGTCTGGGAGTTTAAAAAGCAGTTAAGAGCTTTTAAAGAAGCAGACCGACCATCTTTTATTTAGATATTGGATTTATATCCCACTTTTTTCTTTTTTTATGAACTCAGAGTAGCTTACATCATTCTCTTCCTCGTGCTCTCAATCTTATCTCCACAACAACAACCTTTTGAGGTAGGTTGGACTGAGAGTCTGTGACTGGGGCAAATTACCCAGTTGGCTCCATGGCTGAGTGGGAACTAGAACCCAGATCACTTGAATCCCAGACATGTGCTCTTAACCACTGCACCACACTGGCTCTCTCTTTTGGTGTTTCTCTCTCAGTGTACGGTGGGATGATGCCATTTGCAGAATGCTGATAAAGATTACTCCCTGATACAGAAAGAGTTTAATGCTGAGAGAGTCTAAAGATTTGTGTCAGAGAACTCCAAAAGGTGAAAGCAAAATTCATGGTAATTACAGTGCTATTTGTTTCTTAATGTGTGATGACAGAGGAGAATAATTTTGTCCCAGAAAGATTGCTGTTCCTGAAAGTGGCAGCCATGCCCTCCGCTCCACTTCTCTGCTGTTGCCACTAACCAGCAGCTGTGCATAGGGCAGGGAAAGGCCTGGTTTGTGTGGGGTATACCAGTATACCTGAAGGAATCCTGGAGGTCATTAACGCCTCTCTGAGGGACGGCCGGGTGCCCTCTCCTCTAAAGGAGGTGGTAGTCAGGCTGGTCCTAAAGAAGGCGTCCCTGGATCCAGAGATGGCCGCCAATTATAGACCGGTGGCCAACATCCCGTTCTTGGGCAAGGTGTTAGAGCGGGTGATGGCAGGACAACTCCAAGCACTCTTGAATGAGACTGATTATCTGGACCCATTTCAGTCCGGCTTCAGACCCGGGTATGGTACTGAATCTGCCTTGGTCGCCCTGTACGATGACCTGTGCAGGGAGAGAGACAGGGGGAGTGTGTCCCTGTTGGTCCTCCTGGACCTCTCAGCAGCTTTCAATACCATCGACCATGGTACCCTTCTGGATAGGCTGGCGGGACTGGGAGTAGGAGGCACTGCTTGGCAAGGGGGACTTTGGCTCTGCGCCATGGCAGCTATGCCATGGAATACCGCAGGGGTCCATTTTGTCCCCCTTGCTATTCAACATCTACATGAAACCACTGGGAGAGGTCATCAGGAGGTTTGGGCTGTGGAATCATCAATATGCTGATGATACCCAGCTCTACCTCTCTTTTTCAACCAATCCAGGTGAGGCAGTGGATGTATTGGTGAGGGCCAATAAACTGAAACTCAATCCAGACAAGACGGAGGTCCTGTTGGTGGGTGGTTCGAGTTCCTGGTTAGGTGACTTGGACCTTGCCCTGAATGGGGTTGCACTTCCTCCACAGCTTGGAAGTGCTCCTCGACCCAGAGCTGTCCCTGGAGGCCCAGTGGCGAGGAGCGCTTTCCTTCAGCTTTGGTTGATCCATCAGCTGTGTCCCTACCTGGAGGACGATTGCCTAGCGACAGTGACACATGCATTGGTTATTTCCCGGTTGGATTTCTGTAACGCGCTCTACGTGGGACTGCCGTTGAAGACAGTCCGGATACTTCAGATGGTGCAAAATAGAGCAGCCAGGTTGCTGACGGGGACTGGGCATTATTCTCATATAACCCCAGTCCTCTACCAGCTTCACTGGCTTCCCATCGAAGTCTGGACTCAATTCAAGGTGCTGGTTATTACCTATAAAGCCCTTAACGGCTTGGGACCTGGATATCTAAAGGAACACCTTCTTCCATATTTGCCCTCCCGCCCCCCGAGATCAGTAGCAGAGGCCCTCCTCCAGGAACCCTCCGTGAAAGACATTAGGAGGCAAGGTATCCGGAGGAGGGCTTTCTCTGCGGTGGCACCCAGCCTATGGAATGCACTCCCCAAAGAGATCCGCCTGGCGCCGTCATTATTTGTTTTTCGGCACCAGGCTAAGACCTTTTTATTTCAACAACATTTTAATAACTTTTAACATTAGCTTGTAGGTTTTAATCTGCAGCGAGGGTGGATCTGGATTTTATGTGTATTATGTTTTATTTTATTTTATGTAAGCCGTCCCGAGTCTATGCGATGGGACAGCATACAAATAGAATAAATACATAAATAAGTGCTCTTCAGTACATGCTGAACAGTATACACTATTCAGTGTATGCCTTTCAGATATCCAAAGCTCTGATTTGGCATATAAGGGGAAATTGAAAGGATTAAGACTGCTTTTGGATTCTAGTATTTTGAAAAGGTACTAGAATTCCCAACGGTCAGTGATTTTCTGGCATTTTTTATGAGTGGTACTCTAAGTTCAGTGCGTAAGAATGGCTCAGAAATAGAAGATCTCATTAACAAGAAACCATTTTTTAGGAATTGCATATTGAACTCATAGGCTGGGTTCACATAGCAAGACAAACAACCCTGCATGGTTTCCACAATTTGTTTTTGTTTTGTGAGGACGTGCTTGACAGATGATCAAGCTCGTTGTGGTAATTCTCCTTCCTGCCATTTCCTTCGCTCTCAGTCCTCCAGGTGGTATCCCAGAAGGCATTGCAGAGAGGAATGAGGAATGAGGCTCCTCTCTTTGACAGTCATGATTGCAAGCCAGGTTCTGCCCAGTCTCTCTCATGCAACCAGGGCTCTTGCCTTGAAGCACAGCAGAGAGGACAAGGGAGCTCATCAGGCACTGTCATCTCCTGCTCCAGAGGGGACCACTGGAGAAGGAGGGAAGGTGCCTGATCCATGGTCAGGCCAAAGGTGGGAAAACCTGCTGAGCAGTTTTGTGGAAGGGAGTAGTACTGCTCAGTCAGTTCACCCTCTGCTGCCCCTCCTGCACATGCCAGAGGGAAACGCTTCATGCATGAGCAGGAGGGGCAAGAATAAGCTGGGCAGTGATGCCTAGTTGGGGCTGGGCACCTCAGTGTATACCCTGCCAACCCTCATTCTCACTCTGGCTTGCCAGAGAAGTGTCTCCAACCAGCTGAACTTTGTCCCTCCTGAAGGCTCAAAGGTCCATGAATCAGCTTTTACCATAGCTTCCAAACTGTTAACTAGAGGGTAAGAAAATTTAGTCCTTGATCCTGTGTGAATGGGGTTTGTATGGATGGATGACAAAGTGCCCTCTCGACTGAACCTGCAGGGGGGCAAACCTTGTTTGACTGGGCTGTTAAGGGGCAACAAAATTACAGCCGGTGCCTTCTGCTGGCATGTTTGCTGAAGGAGAGGAAATGGAGGGAAAGGGCAGTACAAGCTTCCCATCTTCTCGAGGAGGAAGGCATCTCCTAGGGTTCTATTGCCTATCCCTGCATGGCTGCAGAAATGTTAGCAATAGCTGTTTCCTGGAATGGTGAAGAAATGCATAAATGGTGTGCCCCACTTCCTGAAAATGGTCCAAATGGTATGGGATAGTTGATAGGATCAATTGAGAGAATGTGCTCACATGTTGTTGGAACTGGTGATAGAAATGGCAAAATGTCCTACATTATATTGAAATACCCATTCCCATATTCTGAGTGTGAGGTTTGCAAGTTGTAGTTTGTTGGCCCCTTTGTTTACACATCATTAAGTCCATTCTTACAAAATGCAGAGAATATGGCTCGACCATAATTCTGCCTAAAGAAGGCTATTCACCAAAACTCAGTGACCAGGTGAGGAGTGCATTAGTCAGAAAGGCAACCAGGAGACCAGTGGTTACTCTCAAGGAGATGGAGAGATCTGCGGCTGATATAGGAGAAACCATCCATGGGATGACTGTCAACCAGATGCTCTACAAACCTGGGCTTTATGGAGGGGACCCAGGAAGAAAGCCTAAAATAAAGTTACTGACACCAACCCATATCAAAGCCCATTTAAAGTTTGCAAAAAGCCATATGGGGGAGACAGCTATGGATGTGTGAAGAATCCAGTTTTGGGGTGGGAATCCATTAGTTTCCTCAGCTTGGCCCCCTGGACTCTGCCCCATTTCTCTCTTCCCTAGGACTGTCTCACACCAGGCATTTGTGTGGGTGTTTGGCAGGAATTAAGTTCAAGCAGAGTTGTACTTTCACACACATGACTAGTGGGCTTTGTACACTTTGTGCAAACAAGACACTCGTGTTCTTGAGCATTTGCAGACTTGATCTCAGCTCAACTTGCTTCCTGACCAGGGCTGAGTGTGGGAAAGAAGTCCATTGAGTGCAAGACAGCTGGATTCTAGCTTGACCTTTGCATCCAGCAAACATGTGGGGAAAGGATCTCTATTCTGATGAGACCAAACTAAAACCTTTCAGCCTTGCTGCAAAACGCTCTGTGTGGTTCATTGCCCTGCGAACCCCATTTCTGCAGTGAAGCTTGGTGCTGGAAACATCATGCTGTGGGAATGCTTTTCCTTGGCGGGGTCTGGGAAACTGGCCAGAACCGAGAGCAAGATGGCTGGAGCCAAATACAGGGAAATCCTAGAGGTAAACCTGTTTCCATCTGCAAGGGACCTGGGTCAGGGGCTTGGAGGGTTCACCCTGTAGCAGAACAATGACCTGGGCCAAAGTAACATTGGAGTGCTTTTAAAAAAATGAATATCTAAAATACTGCCCAGCCAATGCCCAGAGCTCAATCTGCTTGAAAACCTGTGGCAAGACTTGAAAGTTGCTGTTCAGCAGCAGTCCCCATCCATCCTGACAGAGCTGGAAGAGTGTCAGGAAAACAGCAAACATTGCAGAATATAGGTGAGCAAAGCTGAAAGAGACTCACCCAAGAAGACTTGCAGCTATAGCTGCTGCTAAAGGTGCTTCTACCAAAAATTGACTTGGTGGGATGAATACTTATTCAACCAACAAGTGCCAGTTTATTTTTGTTAATTTGTGCCACAATAAAAGTATTTTGTACCTTGTACCTTCACAGTGTTAATTACCTTGTGAACATCAAGTAAAAACAACACCAATTAAATCCATTTCAGTTCCAAGTTGTATTGCAACAAAATGTAGAAAAGTCAAAAGTCCTGATAGCTTTTTCTTTTTAAAAAAAATGCCTTGGCTCTCCCGAATTATAGTGTGACCACTGTGTGGAGAAGAGGGCTTAACCTTTCCCTTTCTGCATTTTCCCCACTGAAAATCAGCCCACTCCAGAAGCTACTATGTAAGCCTGATAGCAGAATCAAGCACAGTTTCATGTGTCCTTTCAGGAAAGGTTCCTTTCCAGAACTCTGTCCAGTTACACCACACACAAATATGCTTGTAGCAGCATATTATATTGTAAGTAGCTAATCTCTCTTGAGCTCATCAGCATGGGAATTCTCTCCTATGTGGTTGCAATGGATCTGATTGCAAGTTTAAGGGCATATTCTCTGGTGGATCTCTGTTGCCTTCAGAGCGGCTTTGCAGATGTAAGCAGGTTAGACGATTGCAGCCAAAGGTTATTTTGATTAGTGCTTAATATCATAAACAGTTTAAATTCCATCTTAAGTGCTACCTGATTATAAACTATGCCATCCTCACTGTATTAACATATCAATTGTTAGCACGGTTCTTTCCTTTTGTAGTTCACTGACTCACAAGCTATAGGCTGGGTTTTGAGGAGAAACCTGTTTATTTTCTGCCATTTATTTTCTGAATGAGTCCTTTGGTGCATTTATTTTATCATTTTCCCCATTAATTATCTCCTTTGCATTCCCAGAAAGCACAGTGTTTTACCTTTGAAGTTGAGGAACAGGAAGAAAGGAAGGTAAGGCCCTGATTTATTGTGCTTACTCTGTCGAAACCCTGAGACGTGAGAGACTGCCTGACTTACACTGGATGTTGAATGGGCTAAACTCCTCCTTTTAGCAGAGCAGCAGCTTTTCCTTCAAAACAAAAGTGGCCAGCTGTGCCAAAATTGTCATGGTTGTTAAAAAGTTTGCTTAACGTAATATGCACTTGGGCCCTCAACATTTACAAAGGTGTGCTGGCAGCAGCCAGAGAGCAGAGAGTTGCCTTGCTGGTGTAAAACCACTCACGGAGAAAAGTGTTGGGTCAGGAGCAGAAGGTATTTTGACAGCCATTTATACTAGTGGCTGTTGTGATATCTTTCGGCTCTATGCTTCATAAACATGCCATGCATAGATTAGGACTGCCAAGTTTTCACTTGGAAATGTTGCCCCTGTATCACCAGAGAGGGATCAGTCTGGGACCTTCTGATTTGCTTCTCTCTCGTCTGCTGGGGAAAAATCTGATTCTAGTTTTGCCCCACAGCAGGCAGGAGAGGAAGGTGGGCACAGCTGTTGGTGGATCAGCAGTGCAGGATAGGCAGTGACTGCCTGTTCTCTTAGTAACACAATACATTTAAACATACTGGAGAACTGCTCTCAGTCAGAGTAGCCAGCATTGACCTAGATGGACCAATAGCCAAACATTCTAAGGTAGCATCATATATTTACTATGTTGGAAGACTACTTTGTATGTCTTTTTTAGAAAGACGATAAATGTATGGAAATGATCTAGAGTTCATGTTTTTAAGTCTGATGTATTTATATGTATTACTATTTTGGCATCATTTCATTACAAAACTTAACATCCAGATGTAATTCCCAAGAGTGTTTTTGTGTCTTATGACTGTTATATAAAGTGTAAATCATGCACATCCTCCCATGTTATAGGAAGTGGTCAATGGTAGCAGCTAGCCAATTATTTTTCTAGCAATAAGAGGGATAATGTCATGCATTCACATGTGAAAAGTCCTGTAGTTGAAGACATCTTAATAATGAATTAAGAGTATAATCCTGTGGCCTCCCAAATTTGTCTGTGGGACCACAGAATTAATTAGAGTCTCACTTGAGGTTGTGAAACATCAGATCTGGGACTCTAAATGCCGAGCCCCCGTCCCATCCACCTCACTGACACCATGAAAGGAACTGCACCAGCTGCCTCTCCAAGGTCAGAAATCAGCCTCACAGAGGAGGAAAAGCAGCATGCTGGGGTCAGGGAAGCGAAGAGGCTGAGGCCAATGGCTTGTGCCACAGAATGCCCCCACCCCCCGCTTCCTTCCTCTTCCTCTGTGGTGTTCCATCTAGACAGCTGAAAATGGTCCACTGGGTGAAGGTGCAGGGTGGTAGCCATGCATTGAGACTGCAGTAGCCATGCAATGGACACATGTATCCTTCACAGGGAAATAGTCTTGTGTCAGTTATACTGAGCGACTATATATGGCAGATTTGTTGATGATCTTTTTACCACTACATACCTATTGATATAGTCCAGCAGAAATGCATGCAAATGCCAGCTTTCTAAGGCCTACTTTATATAATATATTCAACTATTATTTAACTGTTAACAGTAACAACAGTTATATATAATTAGTTACTGATTATGCATGAAAAATTGCTTCTGTTGCTTTTACCTGGCCATTTTATTGATTTTTACCCAGTTCTTTTATATAGTATTTTGTTTTTGTTTTATAGGATTGTTCTACTTGCTTTGGGTACCATTGGGCCGTTATTGTTTAGTAGGCACAGGAATCAGTATGATTTTATATTTGTTCAAGAGGACTTTCTTAAGATCCCATGCTGTGCTAGAAATGTAGAAAAATCCTCCTTATCTCAAAATATTATTAGGAAATGAGAAGATGGAATCAAGGGATTGTTGCATATCATGAGTACACAGATATCTTTATTGCGCTCACCCTTGAGGCAGAAAACCTATGTGTTTTGTTGTCTTCTGTTTCCCTAATATTCTACAATCTTTTCTCTAGAGTTTGATGCAGACACAAATGAATTATTCAGTCTTAAGAACAGTAGTATGTTACATAAACAGATGTATTCACTAATATCAGTTTAAAAGGCATTTAAGAGGTCCCGCTCAAAATTTACTTAATAATGCTGCAAGAATAGATTTCATCTGTGAGTTTGCTGAATTTGGGCGAATTTACACCATAACTTGGTGAACAAAGCAAAGAAACACCAACATGCAACAAGCCTTCCCAGTTAGAAAAGTACCCATGTTTTTACATCTGTGCTCAGCAACCATGCAAAAAGCACTCTCTGCTGCATCATTTTGCTGCTTTGTTGTGAGATACAGAGAACGTCCCACATATCATTGTACCACTTCTGTCCGTACTTCCCTGTCTTGCTTGATTCCATAGCCTGACCCGCCTGATTCTGTGGCTGAGCTCATGACTGCTTTCCCTTTTCAAGTGGAGAGGCCCCTTTGGACTAGGTCTGGCCAGAGCAGGATTCATTTACTATTGAAAAAGGTGGCACATTTTATGGCAGTAAATAGATAGATGTAAATATTGGGCTGGCTAACCATGTAAGATGCTAGTCCTACCTCCAGACTGTAACAGAGGGGCAATATTGTCCCTTTGGGTCTGGATCCTAGCCATATCTATTTACCTCGAGGATGCCATGTGCAAAGCCAGTTTTCTTGGACTGGATGAAAGCAAATGAGCTGCAGGACAAAACAAGTGGAACCTGCAACAAAATGTTACTATGTGGAGTGTTGCAGTTTAGTGTCCTCACTACGACTCATACATACACTCATTTTCCAACCCCCAACACCATCTTTTAGTGGCCACTGAACAAGTGTAATCTTCATTGGCCTGGTTTTTGGGTCACCCCTTGGAGTTTTTTCTCTAAAGGTTCTTTGTAGTTTTGCAATATTTGGGGTTCTCCGTGTGTGCTGCTACTTCCCTCTTGAGTGTTACTTCAGCTACATGTGCAACAATATTCACAACCTGAACCTTGTAGATTGAGGGTGTGATGCCTGTGCTTAACAAGCTGCTGTGCATGTCAGGTCTGTTCCTGTTGTTATGCTAGTGTCATGGGTACTTTATGTTAGCACTGTTTGCAGCATACATGGATACAGAGCTGAGGGAACTCATGGATTGTGAAGGTTCAGGGAGCATAATTTCATGGAACCTCTCAGATACACAAATTCAGGTATGGACTGATCCTTGTTTCCCATGCAGAAACTCATTTCTTGGCTATTAGATTTGTTAAGCTTCTCCTTTTTCCCTTCTAATGCTGCAGAAATTGGCCGCACTCCTGATCAAGTTCTTGGAGAGAGTGCTGCAGCCATCCTGCCAGGTCACATGCTTGGAAAGCATACGAATCCTATCCCGGGACAAAAGCTGCCTTGGCCCCTTTACAACCATGGGAAGCTTGAAGACACTCGCCAGGCATGCTGGGATTGATTACACAGAGGAGCGGATGCTAGAGGTACCAGACCTGGATGTCATCCTGGAGGCACTTAAGTGCCTATGCAACATTGTCTTCAGCAGCCCCCAGGCTCAGGAGGTGGCCTCTGAAGCCCGGCTTGTGGTGGGCCTCACAGATCGCATCAAACTCTACAACGAGAGAAATCTCCCACATGACATAAAGTTTTTTGACTTGCGACTTCTTTTTTTGTTGACGGCACTCAGGGTGGACATCCGACAGCAGCTTGCACAGGAACTCCGGGGTATCAGTCTCATGACAGACACCCTGGAACTTACCCTGGAAGTGAAGTGGATAGACCCTCATGAGGTGGCTGCTATGGGGAATCCTTCCCTACCTTTACCTCGGCAGGAGGCAGAGCTTGCCATGGAAATCCTGAAGGTCCTCTTCAATATCACTTTTGATACCAACAAGAGAGAGGTGGATGAGGTGAGTTCCCCTGGAGTGGCTTCTGGTGCTTGGTGCTATCAGCCAAGGACTGCCTTTCATCCATGATCCCTATAGTCAAGGACACCATTCAGGCTCTGCGTCCTTCTTTTGGACTTATTCTGGAGGAATGCTTACAGATTTGCCCGACTCACTGCTTCTGGGAATTTACTTTTGCTGCAAAGCCTGTTTATTAGTCACAGATTAGACAGGCTGAAATCTCTTTACTTTAGCAGAAAGAATAAGTTCCTAGTCATAATATAAACCGTTGATTTCTAAAATTGTCACAGTGTATTTGCTCTAAACATGGTAAAATAATGTGTGTTACAATTGATAGAACATGTTTTCCTACAGAGTAGGGCTATTAAAAGGAAAAGCATAGTAAATTGCCTGTTAAATTCACATCTCACAACTGAGATGATGTTTCTTCAGTAAATCTTGGCCATATCTTAGATCTATGAACTTGAAATACATTGATGGTACCCATAAATGCTAATCTGAGTTATGGGGGTGAGGGGGTCATGGAATAACACCAGGATAAAGTCAGGGTTCTAGATTTTTTGGAATAAGATAGACCTATTTCTGTGCCAAAAGATTGTTGTATGTGATGCTCAAAAGTGGATCTGATTTTTATTTGAATTTTTAAAAGCAAGTTTTGGAGGATGTTTTATTGCTTGTAAAGAAAAAATAATAAAGAAGGCACTCAAACTAAATTAATTTACAGAGCTTAGAGCACTATTAGCTAAGGAATAGAGCCTAGACCAGATGTGGCGAACCTATGGCAGGCATGCCACAGCGGGCACACAGAGCCCTCTCTGTCAGCATGTGAGCCAACTCGCCCCAGCAGCTGAGCATTGGATAAAAGCGCACATAGGGGCCATGTGCATGCTCGGAAAGGAGTAGTGGCGCCAGGCAATGACATCACGAGCAGCAACTCATCAGAGCTTTCACATGGCCAGTGCACTGCCAAGGATATATATATATATTTGCTTGGATTGGCCGTGAGTTGTTTTTTCTAAACTAAAACCTCAGTTTTCAGGTTTTATTGCAGTGTTGCCACTTTGCAATAAGTGGGTTTTAGGTTGCAGTTTGGGCACTCAGTCTCTAAAAGGTTCACCATCACTGGCCTAGAGGCTTAAAAATTAGTTTGCAGAGCATAGAGCTGTACTTAAGCTGTAAAGAAAATGGAAACACTTTCCTCTTTGTTAAATGACACTCAGGGTCTGCTCAGCGTTTGGAAGGATTCTAGTTAGCTGCCAGGCTTACATGTTGCCTCCCCTCCCCAGTACATACTCACAGAATTCAGAGATGAAAATTAAATGCATGCACACTCACACTCTGCTCAGCTTCCTGCTGCTGATACTTGCAGGTGAGACCAAACCTTAGCTCCAGACGGTTCACTGGGTCTGTTTTCTGTGTCCTGGCTCTGGCTGCATGCACCAGCCATGGGCTAATTAGGCTTTCCCTTTGCTATGTTTCAGTAGCCACCTTTATGATGTAAATACTATTCAACTAATTATTTTTTATATGTACGTATTTCCATATGGAATATTTTGGAGGGAAAAAATCACTGGTATCAACATTTTCTCACAGAACACATAGTCACATTGAATGGAACAAGAGGGTTCCATGGAGCACAGTTTGGGAAAGTCTGAGTTAAGGCAGGGTACCTCCCAGTAGTATCTGTTAACTTTGATGGGATGTTAGTGCTGAATTCAATGGATTAATCCATAGGAAATTCCGTAATAACTTTCACTTTCTGGATTAGCAATGAATTGTGCTGGAGGGTTCAGAAAGAGATTTTAAAGCTATGAAGAAGCCGTCAAAAGTATAAAGGGTAGCATAAGGTGAAGTGAGAATTGGTTGTCCTCTAGGGAAACATTTCAGTTATTTGCACATTATGTCTTGAAGATCAAAGAGTTCTGCATGAACCGACTGGAATCTATTTTGGGTGCTTGCTTTGGTTATGTATGAATTAATTTAAATGTGACAGCCTGGCTGCCTAGTTTTGTTGCTACTCTTGTGGAAAGTGACAGTTTGGGGTAAGAGAAGGAAGGCTGGGACAGCATTTGGGACCTTCTGTCTGCAAAGCATATGCTCTGCCACTGAGCTCTGCTCGCTTCCTCGTGCAGCTCCATTTCTGTGATTATACCCACGCATGTCTCCACAAACCTGGGAACCAAAAACTTTGAATTCTATGCAAACTCTATACATTTTGAACATAATCACTTGCTGTGCAGATGCTCAGATTGCTTGTATGCAATTTTTTCTTGAAGCAAAGGTCCAAAAGCACATTCACTTCTGAGGATGCATTGTTAAAAGAGGCTTGTTGCTACCCAGAGGCTATGCCAAAGAGCGATCTGCCTTCCCTCTCCTAATCAGGCTTTTTGTTTTGCTTGGGAGCCAGGAAGATGCTGCTCTGTACCGACGCCTGGGTGCCCTCCTTCGGCACTGCCTGATGATTTCGGCAGATGGTGATGATCGGACAGAAGAATTTCACAGGTGATTGTCTTGCTGCAAGACTTGACTCATAATACAATTCTTCTTTGGGTGAGAGAGTGTAATTGCTGACATTTCCTTAATACTGGAGGCACCAGTATCATATGAGCTGTGCAGGTTGTGTGGAGCATTCAGGAATCAGGGTGTCAGGATACACCTGACAGTGCCTAAGTACTTTAGACAACGATTATGATAATTACCTATGTACATGGCAGTTTACAAGCAAAAGGTTTGGCAGTTCCATACCCTAAAGGGTTTACAATCTAAAAACAGCACAGGAGAACAACAAAAGAAGGGAAGGGAGAGAGAGGTATGAGTAAATGGGGGAAGAGTAGACTGTTATTAACTGTTCTAAGTAGTGTTTAAGTCCCTATCACAGTGCCAGGAAAGGACATTTCATCATCCTGTTCTCATGTTGCTGGAAATTATCAGAACTTTGTTGGGTTTTAAAAAACAAAGCTGCCCTTCCGTGTTGCCACCTGCTAACTCCTCTTCCATGGTGTGCCTTGTGTTGTATGTACAGCCACACAGTCAACCTGCTGGGCAATCTGCCTCTCAAATGTCTGGATGTCTTGCTGGCCCCCAAGGTGCAGCCGGGCTCCCTTGAATACATGGGAGTCAACATGGATGCTGTCAACGTTCTGCTGGATTTCCTTGACCGGCGTCTTGACAGGGTGGGTGAAGCAGACTGTTGTCCCAGTTTCTCAGTGCTGCACAGCCACTTGCACTTCCTGTACTTCCCATGCTCTGTGTAAGACAGGTTTGCTCATCAGTCCCGCACCTGGATGTTCTGGCTCTAGCCTTCTGTGTTAAGCATCAACATCTCAGTAACTTACAACTCTCTTTAAAAACTGCTGCAATAACAATTGGCATGATAACAAGAAGCTGCAACAGCACAAGCCAAAAGATGTTATGTGAAGCATGAGTAGGGTGAAAGATGATTCACTGGTGAATGGAGGACTTCCATGATTCAATCAGTGATTTACTTTATAGAAAATTAATTGTTTCTTTGGTTGGGTGTTTGCTTGCTTTATTTGATTGGCTTGAATTTGACTAAAGGACTAATGGAAATGTAAAATGCTTCTTCGCTTTTGAGATGAGAACTGAGCTGCTAAATCAAGAAGTATTGGTGCTGATTATTTCTCTGACTTCTAGACTGTATAGCTAAAAATGATTTGGATTCCATTGTTTCACCACAGCCACTTTGTCCTGTGTTCCATATAGCCAGTATGTTTCTCCCCATTTGCCTGCCTTTTGGAATGAAACAGAACGGCTGCAGGATTCTATAGAGTCTCAGAAGGGGAGCTGCCAGAAAGAATGGCAATTAGACTACTGTCCGATGGGTGGGTGGCAACATTCTCTACAGAAAAATAGAGGCTCATGCAGCTCAACTCAAATGGTCCCAGGCCTCATACATCATGTCACAGGCAAGATGCAGAATCCCCACTTTGCTCATTACCACTGAGGTGCATACAGTGGAAATGCAGATCACTCTCAGCCACAATCAGCTGATAGGTCATTTGGAAGAAAGAGTCTGGCTTTTTGTATTAACAGTGGCACTACCCTTTATAAGATCTGTGGGACTGTGCCAGCAGGCCTGGGTGCGTGCTCATATTGTCCCCCTTGTGTCCCGACATTGTCATCCTGAATTTGTTGTTGCTGTTACTCGCGAAGTTGTGTCCGACCCATCGCAACCCCATGGACAACATTCCTCCAGGCCTTCCTGTTCTCCACCATCCCCTGGAGTCTACCTAAGCTCACACCAACTGCTTCAGTGACTCCATCCAGCCACCTCATTCTCTGCCGTCCCCTTCTTCTTTTGCCATCAGAGTCTTCTCCAGGGAGTCCTTCCTTCTCATTAGGTGGCCAAAGTATTTGAGTTTCATCTTCAGTATCTGGCATTCTAAAGAGCAGTCAGGGTTGATCTCCTCTAGGACTGACCGGTTTGATCACCTTGCAGTCCAAGGGACTTGCAGGAGTCTCCTCCAGCACTACAATTCAAAGGCCTCAGTCCTTCGGCGCTCAGCCTTCCTTATGGTCGAGCTTTCACAGCCATACATTGCAACTGGGAAAACCATAGCCTTGACTATACGCACTTTTGTTGGAAGGGTGATGTCTCTGCTTTTTAGTATGCTGTCTAGATTTGTCATAGCTTTCCTCCCCAGGAGCAAGTGTCTTTTAATTTCTTGGCTGCAGTCCCCATCTGTGGTGATCTTGGAGCCCAGGAAAATAAAATCTGTCACTACCTCCATTTCTTCCCCATCTATTTGCCTGGAAGTGAAAGGACCGGATGCCATGATCTTAGTTTTCTTAATGTTGAGTGTCAAGCCAACTTTCGCACTCTCTTCCATCACCTGCATCAAGAGGCTCTTTAGTTCCTCTTCACTTTCTGCCATGAGAGTGGTATCATCTGCATATCTGAGATTGTTGATATTTTTCCCAGCAATCTTAATTCCAACTGGTGATTCATCTAGCCCCGCCTTTCTCATTATGTGCTCCACATATAAGTTAAATAGACAGGGCGACAGTATGCAGCCTTGCCGAACTCCTTTCTCAATTTTGAACCAATCAGTGGTTCCGTGTCCAGTTCTCACTGTTGCTTCTTGACCCGCATATAGGTTTCTCAAGAGACAAAGAAGATGGTCTGGTACTCCCATCTCTTTAAGAACTTGCCACAGCTTGTTGTGATTCACACAATCAAAGGCTTTAGCATAGTCAATGAAACAGAAGTAGATATTTTTCTGGAACTCCCTAGCTTTCTCCATGGTCCAGCATATGTTGGCAATTTGATCTCTAGTTCTCTCCCTCTTCGAAATCCTGCCTGTACTTCTGGTAGTTCTCGGTCCACATACTGCTGGAGCCTAGCTTGTAGGATTTTGAGCATAACTTTGCTAGTGTGTGAAATGAGTGCAATGGTGCAGTAGTTTGAACATTCTTTGGCATTGCCCTTCTTTGGGATCGAAATGTAAACTGATCTTTTCCAATCCTGTGGCCACTGTTGAGTTTTCCAAATTTGCTGGCATATTGAGCGTAGCACATTTACTGCATCATCTTTTAAGATTTTGAATAGCTATTCCTGAATACTCCCTTGCTTCTGCCTGTAGTAAGTGTGAGTGCAAGTCAGTAATAAACATATTGATGGCAGGTCATGACATATTCTATACCGGATCTTACAGGGTAAAAGATGGGGAACATTTCACGGAAAAATGCCATTTTTGGTGGCAACTCCAAGTTCTTTTAACATAGAATTTCACCCTGAGAAAAGGAAAAAAACATACTTGTATACGTAGGGAGTTTACTGTACATAATATGGCATAGCCTATAGCTTTTATTGGCCCCATTTCAGAGAACTGGAACTAGCATGCTTGGTTACTTTACTCCCACAGGTATTTTCATTCATGAGAGACAATATTTGCATTTGTGTGATTATGACCCCACTTCTTGTGGACTCTTCTGCAGGGTCATAAACTTAAGGAAAGTTTAACTCCTGTGCTGAACTTGCTGACTGAGAGTGCCCGGGCCCATCGTCAGACAAGGAAATTCCTTAAAGCTAAGGTACTGTATTTTAGTCAAGTAGCATTCATAAAGTAAAGCTTCCATTAAGCCAGCAAGTGCCACCTTTTTCATCAGTCCAGAGAGATGTAGAAATGCTGTGACACTGTCTCTCAGAGATGGTGCGATGTTGTGAAATGGTATCTTTGGACATAGGAAAATGTTTTTTATTGTGTCCTGCGGGAGGCATTTACCATCCCCTGTATTTTCTGGATCCTCTTACACATAGAGTTTCCATACAATATTTAATGCAGAGAGGGAGGTGCTCAAGAAGCAAAGCATGTGGTCAGAAAGGAAAAGGCACTGTGGCTAGTGAGCTCTGGTGCCAGCTGATTAACAGCTGTGGAAAATTCTGCCTAAACCTGCATGTATTATTCACATATCAATTGCTTCCAGTTTAAGGGCATGAGTTTAGTGGCTTGCAGCCTTTAATGTGCTGCTGCTTGGCATTTTGCAGTTTGTCTGGAGGAGTGGATTGGTTTGTAATGAATACTGAACCAAAATGGATGGCAGTCAACAATGTGAATTGGGAAAACAGTGGCTTTGCTTGACCTCTGCAAAATCCATTTTCTACCCTATCCTGAAGGTTCCTGGGTCTCACTCCCTGTGCCTGTGGGTGTAGCAGGGAACCTGGGCATCTCTATCTACCTACACTGTACAGAGAGATGCAAAACACTAGCCTGGTCAGCATTACGGCTCTTGTAGGACTCAAGCATAACACTCCTTGTGGCTCTTTTCTCAGCTGCTCTTTATCCCGTGCAGTTGCTCCAAAACTACAGAGCCTGTTGCAGAAACACGGGATCCTGCCTGAGCGCTGATTCACTCAACCATTCAAGAAACAAACATTGCTGCTTCTGCATGGAGCAAGATTCATGGTGATGGCTTTGCTGTCTGCACACCACTGCTGTTTACTGCTTCTGCTGTAGTGCAGCACATTTGTGTTTTGTGCTTGCATTTGTGACATTATTAGTCACTCACCCAAGGGCCTTTCCACATCCTCAGCTTTCCATGCGCATTTGTGACCCATTTGCTGCCTAGTTTGCAGACGGTTTCACATCATGAAGATGCTGCATTTTCTCAGTATTCAGAGGGCTATAATGGGGAAACCACCATTCTCTCCCCTCCTTAAATGCAATTTTTATTTCCATTGTGATTGCTATATGGAATATAGTTGTGCGGGTGCTGTGTATGACAACTGGATATTTTTGGTGACATCAGTGGTCAACATGAGCCTCTCCACATGTCCACATTGTTTGTGAAGCTTTTTTAAAAACATCTTCAGAATTTCTGTACTCTCCTGTTGTACATTCCAGTGTGTGTCTCTGTTGAGGAGTGACAATTGTCACAGTGACAGTTTGCACAGCTATGTTCCTTTGAAGCATTTGTACAGTATTTGCAGGGCCTTAGAAAAGCCAGCTTAATAAGAACTTTTAACACATCTCTGCCCTTTCAATGGGTTCACAGGTACTCCCTCCACTGCGGGACGTGAAAAATAGACCAGAGGTGGGGAACTTGCTGAGAAATAAACTCGTGCGCCTCATGACTCATATTGACACAGATGTGAAGCACTGTGCAGCCGAGTTCCTCTTTGTGCTCTGCAAGGAGAGCGGTGGGTGCCCATCCTTTCTCTTGTGTGCGTAGTGCAGGTTGCCTCATGATGATCCGTGTTGTCTGTCTGCAAAAGGCATCAGGTGAATAGTCTGTTTGCCTAGCATTAGAACTGCTGTAGGATCCCTGGAGTCCGGGTGGGCAGGCCTGGTATGTTTTGACAGTGGCTCAGCTAGTAAGAGCTGATGCAAATCGAGAAGTCATGAGTCATCGGCAAAGTTATATTCCCTGATTCAGAGGGGAATGCAACAAATGCAGATAAGGCACCTGAGATCTTCACTGTTGGTGTTCGTAGAAAAAAAAAAGACAGAGGAAAATACAGACCCAGGCACAGTGGAGCTCACATATTCTCTGTGATCTGTCACAGCTAACTTACCACTTGTCTTTATGAAGCTTTATGACCATGAGGGCTGTTGGTCAGGTTTTGCATTCCCAGAGTGGGATGAGTGTCTGTCTCTCTCCTAATACATGCATCAGCCTGTATCTATCTGTACAACCATTTTTCGTGACATTTCACACACTCGCTGAAGGAAAACTTAATACAAGAAAGGCCTGAAGAGGCAGAGAATGAAACTCTGTTGACTTTCGATTTCCTCCAGAGTCTGAGCTGAACTCTCTTCCTGGTCTTCTGCTCAGACACAAGACACTCTGCAATATCTGGATAGGGAATTCATGGACAGCCTAAGTAGCCGTGTACACCTGCCCAAACCTAAGGGCATCTACAGAGGCCCTTCTCCAAAAGAAGGCAGGTGGCCATGAGGAGAAGGGCCTTCTCAGCAGTAGCTCCCTGATTATGGCATCAGCTCTGCAGGGAGGTGCGCCTGGCACTGACCCTTCACACCTTTCAGCGCCAGGTTAAAACCTTTTTATTTGCCTGTCATTTTAATTGTGGAGCAGTAGGTCCTTTATACACTGGTTTTTATATGATGATTGGTCCCTGTGGATCAGTTGTTTTTGTTTTGATTATTACTTAGTTTGAGTTATGAGATTACTGTATTTTTTAAAATTATGACTTTTATGTATATGCTGCTTTTATGCTTTAATTGATGTACATCATTCTGAGAGTGTTCACCAAAGAACAGCTTATTTAAAAAAAAAACTAAACAAACGTATGCATCCCCACTTTTTCCATTGCTTGCTGCACTCCCCACAGAGGTTCCTGCTCCTGGTGTCGAAGAGAGTGTCCCAAGGCTGGTACTAGTGACCTCTTTCCATCCTCTTTCTGCATTTCCCTCAGTACTTAAGAGCAATCAGCAGAAATGTGGAAGCTACCTGAATTTCTGCACCTCCACCCTCCTTCACCCCTAGCAAATTAGACCTGACTGTTTACTTCCAGGGTAGGGAAGGGAAGTTGGTAGAGAAGAAAGTGCCTCTCTGCCCCATCACGTATGACTGAGTGGTCTGCAAGGATCTGCTTCCTTAAAAGTGGCTCTGAAAAGCCAGCAGCAGCTCATTCAGATGTCTTCTTCAGCTGTTGCTGTAGCAGCAGGAGAATACGAACCCTTTGGTCTTTATTTGTTTCAACAGTGGCACGGTTTGTGAAGTACACTGGATACGGAAATGCCGCTGGGCTTCTGGCAGCTCGAGGCCTCATGGCTGGAGGGCGGACAGAAGGAGAATACTCTGAGGATGAAGACACTGACACAGAGGAATACAAAGAAGCAAAACCCAAGTACGGACTTATTCATACGCCTTGCTTCACTTGGGGTTATCTTTCCTGCTACTTTAACATGGCACTTTTCTTTCTATGCCACATGTGGGCTTCCTCTGTCTTTCCTGGGTTATCCCATGGCTCATTTTCCTTAAGGGTGTTTGTTGTTGCTTTGGTGTATTTCTTCATCTCTGTAAGTTTAATGCTCTGGTTACCTGTTTCTGTGTCTAATGGCATCAGCCATTACTTGCTAGCCTGCTTTCTGAAAGGGGAATTTGGCATCTGTCCAGACCAGCGATTTTTCTTTGAATCTTCTATAGACAATCACACAGAAAAGTGGCACCTTTGGATCTGTGTTTCATTCTTTGACACTGTTCCATCTCTGATTGAGAGTATAAAGCTTGCATGTTATTGAAGAGGTACTGACTTCCTCACAGGTGGTCTGGATAATTCTTTCCTGTTTTCTGTTTACTATCCTTCCTTCCTTATCAGGAGATTCTCTTCCCCGCATCCGCCACTGCAAATATACTGATTTTTTTGTCAATTCACTTGCATAGGCATCCTGCAGATTTCCTTAGCTAATTACTTTTTATCGGCAAACATTTCACAAATGCATTTCACACTTCTCAACTCACATCTTCCTCCCTATTTCTTCTGTACATTTATTGTAATATTTGTGAGTGCAAATAGACAAAAATGGGTTAAAAGAAAATGTGGCACGAGTGCTGTTCTAGACATATGTTTGGGAGAGAGACACAAAAGTGCCTTTGCCTTCCATCTTGCTGTCATTAGAGTCTTCTGCCACCTGCATTAAAAACCACTCTACATAGGAAAACAAAAATCCTCATGCATACATTGATGAGATCACTATTTCTGCTGTGAAATCTCCTGTGGCATTTTCCTTTTCTTATTATTGGGGAAATTGGATTCTGTGATGTCCAGAGAGTATACTGGTTGAAGGATGACGACTACATCCTTGGTGAATACAAGTCAGATCTGTTAATTCAGCCCCTGTTATTAGTATATCCTGTGTTTAAATTAACATGTTTCTGCCTTTTCTCTGTATGTTTTCTTTTGATGTATTTATATAGCATTAACCCTATAACTGGACGTGTGGAAGAGAAACTTCCTAACCCAATGGAAGGGATGACAGATGAGCAAAAAGAGGTTGAAGCAATGAAACTGGTGAACATGTTTGACAAACTCTCCAGGTATCACATTTTCTTGAAACAGGATGGTTGTTGGAAGAGCAAAATAAAACAAGTCATTTATTTAAAAAATCTGAAATTCCAACTAATGGATGGGTTGCCATGCTGTGTGAACCCACAATGGGTTGTTGTGTCATGCAAATCCAGACCAATTTCCACATAGTGGCTTGTGTGTAGGCGCCAAGGCACCCCAACAACCCATGAGTTGCTGGAGGGATTGCTGTAACCATGCTAGGTTGTTATGATGTTCAGTGCTGGATATCCAGTCCCTTCATGGATACAGGGATTGGGCTAGCAGGCTCTTTAGCAAGAGGCAAAACCCCATATCCCCTATCATGGGACTGCTGGATGAGTGCCAGCTGCCCCTAAATGCCCAAGAGATGAGTACAAAACAGCTCCTAGTAGGGTGGGGGATAACTCCTTCCTTCCATGGTATTCCCTGGAATGCCCATGGTAGGACTGAGGAGGGGGCCAGCAAGCCACAGTGAACCCAATCATCTGTCAGCACATCACCGGATGCTCACACACCAACCAACCCATGTGGCATTACCTCTGCAGTCACTGAATGGAAATGCAATGGAACTAGGTTCTTCAACGAGTCTGAGGGGTTAGGTCCTGCCCTGCTGTTGTGACTTCAGCAAGTTTATTCAAGGCCAGGTGGCTGTAATGTAGATTACTCAATAAATTATTTCAAGTTATCTAGCTCCACTGGATTTCCAGAATTTAGTGTCAGCAGAGCTTAAGTCATAGTCATCAAAACATGGCTGCTGAAATGGGTTGCAAGTTCCCAGATCTCTTTTTAACATTTCAAAAGTTTTGTACGAGCTAAGGTGTTAGAAGATAAATAGGTATGCCTGATGGCCAGACTTAGTTAAGAACAAGGTGGTGGTGACTGGTGGTTAAACACAAATGCATATTCCCTGATCCTTAAACTACTTGAATTACAAGTGCATTCGTAGCCATTATTCTGCTGCCCATTCCATCAACATTTTTTTATATAACGTTGTTAGTCGCGAAGTCGTGTCCAATCCATCGCGACCCCATGGACAACATTCCCCCAGGCCTTCCTGTCCTCCACCATCCCCCAGAGTCCACTTAACCTCACACCGACTGCTTCAGTGACTCCATCTAGCCACCTCATCCTCTGCCATCCCCTTCTTCTTTTGCCATCAGTTGTTCCCAGCATTAAGCTCTTCTCCAGGCAGTCCTCCTTCCTTCTCATTAGGTGGCCAAAGTATTTGAGTTTCATCTTCAGTATCTGGCCTTCTAAAGAGCAGTCAGGGTTGATCTCCTCTAGGACTGACTGGTTTGATCGCCTTGCAGTCCAAGAGACTCACAGGAGTCTCCTCCAGCACCACAATTCAAAGGTCTCAATTCTTTGGTGCTCAGCCTTCCTTATGTTCCAACTTTCACAGCCATACATTAAGAACTAGAAGTATATAAAATAGCAACGAAGATTCCTAGAATCCAGTGAGAGTGGGAAAGGAGCTCTAAGCTCAGAGTTGTAGGTGATGGCTGCTTTGTAGTAGTGAATGAACATGTTGTATAAACAGGGCAGGGGGAAATATAAAGAACAAGGTCAGTGGAATTGTATTTTGATAATTGGGGTAAATAACTCAGGATTATCCTTTAAGTTGTTAGCAACTGCTATGAGATTAGAATGCAAGGTAGAAATTGTAAGGGAAAAAACTCGGGGAACCCAAAGCTATAGAACCCCTTTTGTAAAAATCTGCACAATATTTATCCACCACAAGCATTTGAGTGCTTCTGCCTCCTCACCATTTATCCTACAGTCTCTGTAGTGAGTGATATCTTCAGACATCTGCTGTGGCTTGCAGACAGATGGCAACTGATGCCACAAGTTCTGCTTCCCAGCAGGCAGGCATGCCATTCTATAGTAGTTGCTCATGCATCATTTAGGAGAAGTGCAGGCAGGAGTCCAGGAACTATTTGAAAAGTTGAAAAGGCATCTTGGTGGGCAGGAAAAAAGGGGCAGCAGAGAGCCTGTTCAATGCAGATGACCCATGTTTTCACTGTGTATTAGACAGACAGCAATGCTAGCCTGCATCATCACTTTCCCTTGCTATTGAGGTGACCTAATCAGAAAGACTTCCAAAGACATTTGCTATTTAGATTGGCAAGAAAAATTTTTTACAGAACTCGCTTCCTGAGTTTCCAGTGCTAATTCTAGTATTACTTTGGCTTTGTGATCAAACCATATTTTTCATAAGAACACATCCCTATTCTTTAAAAATGTGTTTGCCAGGAAGAACTGAGGGTTAGCATATGCAGCTTAGCAATGATGCTCCTTTAACTAACAGTGCACGCAAAATAAGGGCTGCACCACACAGCAGACGGAAGAGAAAGCAAAAGCAATCGTGTGTGTTGTTATGGTGGTTGCTTTGTTGTTTGTTTGTTTTGTTTTCTTGTAAGCCTTCCAGAGACTTTTAGTATTGGGACAGCATATAAAAACTTTAAATAAATGAATGACTGAATAAATTGGTGTAGTATGGGTTTATTAATGAGTTGGTTTCCAAATTTCCTCCTGTTTCAAACATAATGTGCTTTTTGTCAGGTGATATGACTCAGAATATACATTCAGTTTAATCAGAATATAGCAAATCTGCTTATTTGAAAGGTCTGTGTGGGTTTCTGAGCATGAAAGTCTGATTTCTAGACACGTGTGGACCTTCTAGCCTCTCAAAATCTTTAATGGCACTCTCAGACTAGACAGTTTTCCATTTACTTTGGAGTAGAGTGTAAGAGATTAAGCAATCTGCAATCAGGTTGAATTCATTTTATGTTGTTCAATAGTTTTGCCTTGAAGTTATACTTGAAATACGTTGAGCAGTTTAGTAGAGCAACACCTGTCCAAGGACAGAAGGCAATCCACAGCAGTGTCAGTTTGCATATTCTGGATGTGAGCAGAACTAGTGCCACCACATGCAGTATCAGCCAATTTGAGGGTGATATTTTCCTGCTTGTGTGTACTTAGTACTGGATTCAAAGTGGAGAATTCACTAACCTTGACCATAGGGCTACCCTTGATGGTGATTTAAGGAGCTCCTTTTAGAGAACCCACAAAACACTGCCATTTTTCCTTCTTTCCATTGCAGACAACAGATCATCCAACCCATGGGAATGGGTCCAGATGGCAATCTAACCTCTCTGGAAGATGCTGTTCATCAGATAGCTGAAGAGAGGTTATCATCCGACTCCGACTTGGAATTGGACTGAGCTAAGCTCTCCTAGTCCTTAAAAACCTATGGACCCTCTACTCTCCTTCCATCACAGATGCTGTTTTGGAAGATCAGTCCAATCATGGGCTGGATCCCCATGCCTAGACTGGTATATCTGTTTTTTCTCTAGCCATGTAACAGTTCTGCCCTTGAGAACTTTTTACAGCTTGGTTTTTTCCTGCTCTCATTTCCCCTCAGTCTCTAAGTCTTGCATTCTTGATGTTTTCCAAGGACTTTCCAGATATTTTGAAGTTTGGAAAGGAGGGAGAGGGGAGGGCAATCTCTCATTGTATCAAGACATTTTAGTAGCACATGGAATGCAGTGAGTACTTGTGTTCAACTAGTTGTATGGGAAGAATGTGTGCTGTGTGCACATGTGTGTGTTTGCATTGGGGATATGTGCCAAGCACATAATGTAGCAACCATACAGTGTGGTGCTGTTTATAAAACAAATGGATATTCTAAGCAAATATGACTCTGTACTTGCAGATATTGACTGGAAAATGTTACAGAAATGTATGAATAAAGAGAAACCTGCTTTTTTAACATGTTATAATGTACTGTTGGAGACACATAGATGGAATGTGGGTGAAGATCAAACATTCTGGGCAATTCCCTTTAAGACACATTATGGATGCATGCAAATGTTGCAGGTAAGGAAAAATGCATTGTTGAAATAGTAGGTATAGTCGTGACAGGTGTCACAAAATGTGTTGGGATGGGGGGATGTGTGAGAAATGGATACATCCTTTGCTCACACTGATTTACTTGTTGATATTTTCAGATAACCTGGGGCTCTGATCCCTACATAACTGTGCCGTGTTTCTCATTCTGCCAGGTTTAGTTTTCTGAACAAACAATGCTCTTTGCACTCTCCAGACATAAGACAGTCATCAATTGTTTCACTGTACTCTTAACTGTACCTGCTTCAGTTCCCATATTCCAATAGCATTGTGCAGTCACAGGTTGCTGTGAGGCACCTTCATCCTTCACCTCGATTTCAGACTTTTTTGTTAAAAAAAATCACATTTCCCACCTTGTTGCCACTTTGCCAATCATTTATGAACTTAGCACAAATGTAAATGAAAGGTTTTCCACTAGAATAAAAGAAACAAATGAGAATGTCTGTTTATCTGTGATTCTTTGGATTTTTATCTCCAAACAATTAGAAACAGAAAGATATTTCCAGGAGATAGCCAAGCCAAACTGGGATGACTCAGCAGCTTTATGCTAAAAATAGTATTCATGTGAATAAGCTATGAGTGAAATTTTCTGTACCTGCGATAAAACTAAATCCCAGTGAAGGGATTATTGTTTATATGGGTCAGTCTGTGGTGAATGAATGTGTGGGGATCCTCCCCAGTTCATGGGTTTGGACACTGATCATCCAGCTAGTTCAATGTTTTTGTTGATACTGTATATTTTAAAATGTTAGAAATTTTGTGTTGTTTCCCAGAAACCTTAACCTTGGGTATAATTATGGCTGGTCTGCCTGTATGATCTATGCCTTCTATATAATACAGGTAAAACCTTACAAATGATTATTTACATGTTTTTCAATACAGTTTGTCTGAACATAAAGGAGTCTTGCTGCTACAGACCAAAAGGCCAAACAGACTAGTTTCCAGTTCCTCCAGTGAACAGCCAGGTGCTTCTAGAAAGCCCACATTTAGAACACTCCCTGGTGTTGTTCCCCAGCAAATGGCATGCAGGGGCATTGGACCTCTTAATCTGATGGTTCCTAATCACTAGTGGAATTTTGTCCTCCATGTCAGTTTTTCAGGGTGCAATCCTATGCATGTTTTGACCAAAACATTTTTAGCTAAACTGAATTATAGGACATTTGTAAGTCTTAATATTCCTCAGATTGTGCCCTAAGCCAGAGAGGCATTGGTGAAAGTATTGGTCTAGCTTAAAAGGACTTCTAAAGAAATCTCTTCAGTGGATTGATGATTCAAATGTCTCTTTTGAATGGCTTGCCCTAGATTCAAGAGCTTTCCATCCAATATTTGAATCACACATTCAGATAAACAAATCTGTTAATTGAAATGAGCAAATAATCTTTTTGCAAAAACTACCTCACTGCAAGTACAGCTTTAGAGATACTTTGAAAAAATCCAGCCTCTGAGGATGGATAATACTTGGAAAAAATTAGCAGAGTTCTCCCAACTGGGGGAAATTTGGCAGAACTTCTGAGAGCAGAAGGGCCAGACTTACGTGGCTATAATCCTGGACTTATGTGACTATTACTCAGTCACTATGACTATAGGCACAAGATTTATACATTAACTTTTGGTAATACATGTTTCACATGCCTTAAAGGGGTAAGATTGCATCATGAAAGCTTTGCCATCTACATTCATTGATCCTGCATCTGTTATCACAAAAATGTTTTCTTTGTGCTCTGACACAGTGAGGTACTATATGCATGCTTGGGTACTAGATACTTGGGTAGTAGTCAGATGTTCAGCACAAGTACCAGCAGTTTTGTTCAGTCTATTTTCCATTATCCTTCCTGCCAAAGAGATCAATGCTAATCAAATTTCCATATGAGCTTCAAGTTGGATTGGAGCCATGGAATTTCCCATAGTATATCAAACAGAAAGACAGTATATGTCAGTCACTCATATAAAATTTCAATGATCGAACATTTATTGCTTTAAGACAGGGTTATCACACGTTAGCTCAAGCTCCAAAAAGCCAGGGATTTCGAAACTTAAACTGATGCCTCAACAAACACGTTCCATGATCACTAATGATGTTGTATGATGTCACAAGTCATGCTCACTTACAACTTACCCACCGTACAACCACATTTTTCCTGGGTCCTTCAAGTCTAAACGGAGATGAGTGGGATAGAGTGCTGGAACCAGCAAAGATACTTCACATTGTCCTGGTCCTTAACCTTGGATATAGCTTCATGATATATCTGGACCTTGCTTTATTGCTGGAAGCATGCCCATGACCCATGCCCATTTGCTTGTAAGCAAACACAATTTGTGACACTGCACAGCAGCCTTACTAATTAGGAAGGCATGCCTATTAAGGCATGAGCCTAAGCTTTCAATATCCTGGTTTGGTAGCTCTTCAGCCAACATGAGGTAACTGTTGCTCTGGTCTTAAACTGGCAGATTTTCTGATTATTGGAATTTCTTTGGTTTTTAAAAAGGAAATGTGTTATTACAGTATACTGAAAGAAAAATCTGAGGACAACTGAACATGCCCAATATAACTTTGCTGGCAGTTGCTGCCACAGAATCATATCTAAGGAAGTACTCACACCTTCACCAAGTCTCCAGCTCTCACCAGTTCGCATCTGCAGAAAACACCTACCACTTGCTCCTGAAAGAAACCGGGAATAAGCAAAAATGCTAGTTTCTGGAACAGGACGGATCTGTAGAGCTCACTTAGGGGAGCTCTGCTGAGCTGCCCCAATCCAGAATTGGTTTTCCACTTATTTTGGGGCTTCCTCTAGGAAACATTAAATCACTGCAATACGAATGTTGGGCCCCACTCGCTCAATGAACATGGTATGGTACAACTGCCCCACTGGATACCCTATGTAGGCTTTCATGGGGCAGGAAAATCTTCATTGTTTTTTTAACTGTTGCTCAGAATTTCACCAAACCAATGAAAGGCACATCTCAACAAGCCTGAAAAAAGTAGTAGTTTTTCCTAGAATTTAAAAATAAAACATTTTGAACTTGACTAAAAAGTACCAATGTGTCAATTTCCAGCACTTTTTAACTTTGTGGTCATTATTACTGGATTACTTTGAAATTGGGCATGATTGTAGATATGAGCAGGTAGGTACAGATGCCATGTTTCAAGTTATTAGCTCTACAGATGTCATTTTTAGAAGCAGCAAATTTTTGAGAGGAACCATTTGTGTAATGCACCTTAACTAAAAGGGAACTCTTGTACCTCTTTAATGTGATATACAGAAAATAACCCTATAATGTGTAGGATATAGTTGTGCTTTGCAGTTTGTAATATAGCTTAATTACCGTCATAGTATGTAAACAAGGATATTGAATAGATGGTTGAAAGGTGATTTTATATTAATGGGTATTGCTGCTAGAAGATTTTTTTTTCCAAATTCAAACAGCAACTATTTCACTGTTAATTCCATGGGAACAGGTTCTTGCCAGAAATCTGGATTTACAGACATCCTATCTTCCAGCCCACTACAAATTAATATACATCACATTTTTCTGAGAGTCCCTGCTTGTAGGTTCATCTTCACAGCAACTGCTGCAGCATCTAGGACTCAACAGTCAGACTTACCTCTCTTTTTATGCAATTTGTAATATACATTTGACTTTAAGTCCTTTCACAGATGGTGACAACACTGGGAAATTAAACATGAAGGTATGATGAAATTATATTCCAGCTAAGGCTCCTTGTGAAACACCATGAAGATCCAAGTGGAAAAAAATAGAAATGGGAGACAAAGTCTTCGATGGCCTTTAACGGGAGAGAGCAGCAATGCAGAACACTGTTACTTCACCATGGCCTATCTTTATGCAAGTCAGGTTGCAACCTATCATTTGATCCCCATTTTCCAAGAGTGTTGAGAACAAGTCCTTCTCCAATGCTTGAAAGACACATGTGATTAAAGTGGCTCTTTGAATAAGTCTTAGTTCTTCTGATCTATGAGGTACTACCAAGAGGAGCAGCATATTTCCTACAGACCTTTTGTACCATGACCTTCGCCCAAGATGAAATGTATTACTCTAAGGAGGCAAACTTCTTTTCCAACAGTAGAGGTCAGACATCCTTTTTGTTTTTTGCATCCAGCTAAAAATACAAACACACACATTGTTTGTCTTTGAAGCTTGTTCATTCCAAAGTCCATCAGTTCAGCAGCTGATAGTGAACAAGGTCAAAAGGCAAAAGCATAGTGAAGGAAGAGTTGATGGCATATAAGGTTAAATGAAAACATTACTGTTGCTTTGTAAGAATATCGGCACATCAGAAAAAATAACTGACTCTATCAACACTCAGTCCGATTGCTAAATGAGCCTAGTAAGAACAGATGATTCATCCTCACTACAGTTTGCATCATGTCAGACAAAGGAGAATAGAAGAATATGCCTGTGGTATGCCTCCTTGGTGCAACCTCTCCCTCAAGGCACAAGACTGATTTTCTTACAGCTGTTAATGACATTTATGTAACGAAAAACAGCTGGCCTGCCACCATTTGTCGCTTCAATTTCTCTTTTTCACAAGAGAAAAACTGCTTCATAAGTACAGCAATTGAATCTTTTCACCTAATGCTAGAGCATGATTTTCCATCAGGTCTGTCTTACTTAGTGATAACCTGCATCAAATGTTTGTGCAGTTATACTGCTTTAACTTGCTGATAGTCTGTGACTTATAGGGTTTCTCTTCATACATAAAGGAAAATGAAACTCCTGTGCCTCTGGATCATAAATACCTGAGGCTCATTCCTTACTTTGTATGGCCTTTTCACTTTTTCATTTCAAACTAGTTAATACTGTTAGACAGTCTGTATTAGAAAATGCATCTGGATCTAAAGCTGGAAGCGTTTCACTTGTTCCAAAGAAAACCCTCCATGAAGGCAAAAAGTGGCAGCACAGAATGCAAATGCATGAGTTACCATGCAGATTTATATTATGGCATACGTGGACAGTTTCTTTTCTGCATTCACAGTCGTAACATGATATGCCAAGTTCTCAATTCTAGATCTTCAGAACTGAATCTGGAATCATTTGAACATTAAATAAATCGCATAATAGGCAGACTTCAAAGACAAATTCCTGGATTCTTCTGAGATGAAATCTATGAACAGGATCCAGTGGGGCATTTTATGCCTTCACCAGGTCTCCTACTCTGCCACGCAATGGCAATATAGGTCCACTGGGGGCTCCATTGGGGGCAACTTGGAATGAGCAGGAATGGTTGTTTCTGCAAGGAAGCAGGTCGGCAGAACTTGCATAAGGGAGTGCCACTCCCCTGCCCCTTCCAGAAATAAGTCTTCGGACTTGCCTCCGAGGGTACTCAATTGCTGCTCCCCAAGTGGCAGAACTGATGCTTGCAGAACAGAATTCGCTACATGCAGGCCACAACCAGTGGCCAGCTGCACTTGGAGATGGACTGCACTGGATTCTGCCCTTGATCGTTAACATTGATAATGAATGTAAAATTGAACATTGGGATGTACAGATTCGTGTATAAAAGCAGTTATGTAGACCATGATCGTTAAGTTTGTTCTTCACTGCAGTTTGTGCTGGCTTACTTATTAGAGATTTTGCAACAGGAATGAAAAGTCACGAGAGCAAGGCAAGGGTTTCAATTCAATTCAATACCTTTTCTTTTTCTTTCTTGATTAATTCTTCCAACTCCTCCTTCCAGCCCAACAGTTCCACCACTTTTTTCACTCCTCTGATGACATCTCCCAGCTCAGCCACATCACTGTGCTGTGGCTGATATGCAAATGGCCCCACCAAATCTCGATTGATCAGGACACGTGGAACAGAGGCACGAACTGCTCCTGCCAGACTAGCAAAGGGCTCCACCTAAAATCGAAAGACAAGGGAAAAAAGAAAAAGGCTGCATCTGTCCTAAAGCAACATTCTTCTTATCTGGGGAATCAGATATGCTGATCTATCAATTTTGATCCCTACACGACATGCAAGTTGGTGGCTTCAGCCTGCACTGGGGCCCAACCAGCTGACAAAGTTACTGATGGAGACAACTAGGTGACTAGGCCAGGCACTACACGTACAGAGTAAAAACTACTTAGATTTCCAGTATTTCTGGTTTTGTGCAAAATAGCACTTGGCTGGATCTCCTTTATTTCTATTGTACATGATTTCTGTTATGTGATTTCTACAATATACATCTTTGTCATCTCTGCTTGTCTGAACTCTTCAGAATCTCTTCATATTTTTAAATTATCAGATAACCAGAACCTCTTCTTAAATTTGACCAGGTTATGCTTCCATGTTATAAATCCAAATTATGCACCCAAGCTATAAAATTATGTGTATGTCTTTCCTTTTGGATCCTCCTGTTTACTCTCCACTTTTCATAGTCCCCAAACCAATTTGTCTCGATAGCCCACTTATTGTCTTCCCACGTTCATGAAACCCAGACCTCAAGGGAGGTTCCGATGACAAAAAGCAGGTCTGCCATGGGAAAATCTGTCATATGCAGGAAGAACCGACGAGGAAGCTCCTCTCCAAAGAACACAATGTCAGGCTTGACAATTCCAGTGCACACAGGGCATTTGGGGATCTTGTCAGCCATCACATCCACCTAAAATGAAATCACACATACCAAGATAGAAGCCCCTGGTAGGGAGCACAAGCCACAGTCTGACATTGCATCACCCAACGGACGCTTTCCTTAAGTATTATTATACACACCAGGCTGCAACAAACATTGCCAAATGCAGTGCTATGAGCCCCATAAAACAATTGTGGTGCAGAAGAGCAAGCTGAGATTCCCTTGGAAGTGGCTTCTGATCTTTCCTGAATGGTATGTCTGCAGTGCTGCCACTCACCCTGAAATCCTCACCAGGATACGATCTTTGACAGACAGTACATGTAGCAGAAGCAAATGTGCCATGGGCTTCAACCAATTTATCAGGAGGAATCCCAGCAACTAGAAGAGAAGCACATCAGAAAAGGCAGAAATATCAGTTTAGTCAACACTGCCACCAATGCAAGGTTCGGAAAATGGATGATACTCTCCTACCACGCCAAATCTCATTAATACAGTTGGACATTACTCCCAACTTGCATTTTCTGTTAGGGCAAAACTGGGGGTTACCTCTTTCCAGTCCATCAATGTTCTGTGTATACAAGCGCAGAAGGAGCCCTTTGTCAAGCAGAAGTCGAAGGAAGTAGTGCGCATAGTTGGGCCTGTAATTGCCAGGGTATAACTCCTTAGCTAACATAAAAAAGGGTTTAGGGTTGTGGAAAAAGTAGTTCAGTTCAAAGATGGCTTCTGGGTAGGGAATATTATACTGCTGGAGGTTACTGTAGAGCCCACTCCCAGGGGACCTGCAGAGAGAAATAAAACTTGGCTGAATGGTATAGCCAGAAACGAAACCAGTGCAAGGTATCTGCTGGCATGATCAACTTCTTGGAGGTGGGGTGTTTGAATGTGCTGTGACTCTTTCTGAAGTGACTTTTCACAAAGGAACATACAGACAAGAATAGAACTTAGAGCACTTCATCCCATCTGAGTAAGGAAAATATTAATTGGGTTAAGAAGACCTACCACCCAAATGGCTAATCATGTTCAGAACCATTTGTATATTGGGGGTTGCAGGCTATACCTTTCAACAAGATACTGTTAAGATACTGCTAAGAAACAAGCAGGAATATATAACCTTTTTGGCCATGAGGGCCACATTTGATACTAGACTGGGGACTGCACACACAGACACATCCAGGATCCTGATACAAACTGCTCTTTCCTTGCTGGTAGGAGTAATGGAGGGAGTGGAGAGCCTTCCTTCTCCACCCCATGGGGAGAGCATGTGGCCTGCAGGCTATGCACCTGTGCTTTAAAGGATGTGGAAAAGGAAAAGCTGAATTATGACACTGTCATCAGAGAATGGCAAAGAGTGGTAGTTGATGGGCTTGCCTGGTAAGATAATGCACACAAGATAAGGAGTGATTTGATTTGATACATTTTCAGGTTAGTTACTAAAGTGTTTTACTGTGTCTCAGAACCAAAGAATCAAACAAGCAAATGGGCAAGCTAATAAATGATGCTTGATCAATTTCTCCAAAACATGGCTATTCCCTATCTTGGAGACATTATTAGTATGTTCAGCACAGCCCTATTTCTCAGATCAAGTTCAGGAATGTAATTTTGTCCAGGGGTCCCCTTTCAACCTCACTCACCTAGAGCGAGAGGTGTACATTTTAGAGCACTGAGGCCATTCTGCAAGCGCTCTCACTGCATTTGGCCTAGCCACCCCCGTCATCTCTCAGTCTGATGGAAATTTTTTACAAGTTCAAAGCAGATGCTAAAGTGCATGGCTCTGGCTGGCTGGCTGGGTGTTGGTGTCACCCCTTCCCCAAATGCCTCCTCTGACTAATTCCTAGAGTAGTTTTGCTTTTCACTGACTTAAGAGTGCAGTCCGATCCAGTTTTAGAGAGGAAAAAACCCTAAAATGTGCATTCCTTACATTCTGGCTTTCTTCTGTCTAAATCTGCAAAGGATTGCCCCTTTACTAACTTAAAAAAATCCTTTTCAAAAAATCAACAAGGCACTGAAAAAATGGCAGTAGGCACAAGCATTCATGCAATGTTTTCAGAGAGCCTGTCTCAGGCCTGAGAGGTGCAAGACTCATGACTCGCCAGCCTTCTCTTCACTGCAATGCCTGCTATTTCTGTTGCAACAGTGGGAAGAAATTTAATTGACACACCAGCTGGTGTACTTACTGCCCCATATGAAGGACAACACTGGGTAATGGAAATAGAGTTAAACAATTACAAAATGTATTGTGGCATCATCTATACACAGTGCAAGACCAGACTTTATTTCTGAGGCATCTTTTTAACTGTTTGGCAGCAAAGATGAAAGTCAAGCCAAAGGGCTCTTTTAACCATTAATCCCATGGAAACAGAGACCTGGCATGGTGCTCTGTTAGGACAGGAAGCAGTTGCATTGACAGTGGCACCCATTCCGTACAATTCTAAAAAGCACCCTAGTTCACTCTTATTGGAGGTACTCTCCTAGTCAAGGTTGCTTCTTATGTGATGTGAGCACTGCAGAGGCTGCTGAAAGTAATTCTTCTGAAGAAGTCTTCACCAGGGATCTTGGGTGGCAACATCAGTACAAACAAGGTCTGGCTAGCAGCTTGGATGTTACCTGAAATCCGGGATTCCACTGGGAGTGCTGAGTCCTGCTCCAGCCATCACCAATACTCTCCGGCATTCCTTCTTTTGGATTAATTCTGCTACATTCTTCAGGGTGAGTTTGTCTTTTCCAGTGTTGTTTCCACCTCTGCCAACTCCAAAGATTATCATCGGAGCAGTAGATAAGGAAAAGGGCCTTACTCCCATGATCCTGCTCATAACATAGTAAACATGCAATAGGTTGCAACGAACTGCATTTAAATTACTGAATTACAGGAGCTGAAAGGCATTTTCTGAAACTATATTAAGGAAACTAAGAATTGGCCTTCCAAACTAAAACAAGTTCTTCATGGGAATACCCATCCAAGAATCTGCCTGAGTGATGACTCAGATTCAGGAAAGGATCTGCAGGAGTTTTCTCAGTTTATTTCTGTTTGATCCTAGTCCTTCATGGAATCCTGGTGGTACGTGCATGTGTGGATTGTGCTTGGTATTTTGGAGCATGTTTGGTAATACGTGAAAAACAGGTTGGAGAAAGAAGAGTTGAAGCAAATAGTTTTTGTACTCAGGGAAAGAACTTTCATGAGTGGATCAGAAGTAGCAGGGATAAGTGAAATATTATTTGTGGGAACCGTTCACAATTAAAAATATTCCTAAGGACTTAAGAGTTAGGAAGAAATATGGATTAGAAGGTATGAACTTCATGCCACCTAATCTTTGCCTAACTCTCCTTATGCCTTTGGGTACATCAAAGGATTGGAAATGCAAATATTTTTTAAATGTTGCATACGTTCTTGAATCTATGGAACTAGCTGTTCATCCAGTTTATGAGTGATACACCTCTCAGTGCTATTAGCGATGATAGCTCAAAAGAGACCGCAGAGTCAATGTATCTGAATAACAAATGCAGGAGAATAGGAGATGTCCAATCACTATCATGTCCTTGCTTGTAAAGGCATCAGAATGCTAGCCTAGGTAATCTAACACAGTAATCAAACAACACAGTTGTTACACTCTTGTTGGATAGGGAACTAAACCTTAATTTGCTAAGGAAAGTGCCAAATTACAATGTCAGATTGACCAGAAAGTGCACAAAAAAGGAGAACTCATACCATACCTGACTCCAGACATGCTTGCCATATTTTTCATGCTACTTTCTGAAGTCCTCTTCAGCAAGAGATTTCCATTTGGATGGTTGAAGACTGATCTCAGTGAAATTAAGGACTGATTTTTGAAGGGCACAGAACCAGAAGGACTCCTATAATGATGGTGCTGAACACATATCCAGCGATATCTCCACCCTAGGAAAACGGCATCACTTTCAAATGCAGTTCATTGACATAGCTCGTTAAAGGGAGCTTCTGCAGAACAGGGGTGGACAACTTATGACCTTTCAGATGCTTTAGCCTGTAACTCCCATTATCCCTCACCATTGCCTATCTGTGCTGTACAGGAATGTACAACCATTTAACTTCGTTAATCAAGCTTCAGTAGTTGGAATTTGCTGTAGAACATAAAAGTTGTTAAGTGCCTACCACCTGTTCGCCACTGGACAGGCAAAGGAACAGGAGGTTTTGCCCAAAAACAGGTTCATAAACTATGCAAGACAAGAGATCAGATGAAGGGAGATGCATAGAGAAAAATTGAGGTTATGATTCACTTGGATTATATGGCCACTGAAGCATGTTAGAATCATAAACTATTCTGTACACTAAGGGTCCTACAAACAGGCATAGATGTAAAACTTTGAAAAAGCCAGCTCAGTGGCAGAGAGTGTGCTCTCCAAGTTCCTGGCATATTTAGTTAAACAATCTCAGGCAGCAAGGCCAAGAAGGGCCTCTGCCAGTCTGAGACCTTGCAGCTGTACTACTGGTCAGGGCTCGATGGACGAACGGACCACCTCACTCTAAGACTGCTTCCTGCCATCAACTCTCCCTCTTGCATTGTAATACTAAATTTACTTTAAAGCACCCTCCCAAAGCATCTGCAGGCTCTTTTATCTCAGTTCACAACTCACTATGCAATTCCTTACTCTTGCAAAAGTCTGGCATGCGCTTTCTAGATCTGAATTAGGCTGTTACTTACCCATTAATCTCTGAAAATTTCCAGCACAGAGTGCATTCGTTCCTCCAGAGACTCTGAAATGTAACTTCCAGTTCATTTCCCTCCAACTGTGTAGTCCTGTACAAAAATAAAAACACAAAACAGAAGAAAAATTAAAAGAAGTTTCCTAGTTTTGCTTCTGCCTTTCTCTTTATTGCCCCTGACAAGTGAAAGATTCTGCCAGCACAGAAGGGGGAGAAGCTGGAATCATGCTGCCTCTCTCCCCTTCCCCTTTGGCATGCTATACCATTTGAAGGCTGAGCTTAGGGCAAAGCACCACTCTGTTTGTTTTCTGTAATTTTGAGCCAGGAAGCACAGCTGAAAAGCTCTTTACCATAATGCTCCTAATAAAAGAGCGTACTTCAGTTCATGTTAGATATTGCCTTTGGTTTTCCCTCTACAGCAGCTAAGCCTCTGGAAAGCAGGCACAGAAGTGAAAAGCAAGAACAGGTGTCATTACTATACAACAAAACAGCATTTTGTACAGCACAGCTCTGAACTGGCAGTAGCTTTGTTGTTTGCAACTGCAGGTGTGGCGAGGCAAATGTTTTCTGCAATGTTTGGAATTCATAGTGGCTTTGTATGGTGTATAATTTGGTCTATCACTGCCATAATTGCCAGAGAAATGGGCTTTCTATTTCATTCAATAGTCAATTCTTTCAAAAAGACACTTTCTCCCTCATAAGACCTTACCACTTTCACTCCAGTTGCCATAATTCTAGAGGCATCCATATCTGCATCCATCATATTCTTTATTTTGAATCGTGATTAACTGCAGGATCCTCTATTCTCTAGCATATGCCAAATTTAACTGAGTAAAGTTTAGTTTACAGCCATGGAACAATCAGTTCACATTTCTGGATTTAGGAAGGAAGCAGAATATGTGAGCTTAGTGGTTGCCATGTGCCACTGAGATTTTGGAAATTACAGAACTTGCAGCCAGTTGGGGTCAGAAGGCCATTCATTCCAACCCTCTGCCATGATGTGGTCATCTATCCACCAACTTTGTGGAGATCTCTCTACACTGCAGCATGCTATACTGCAATCACTGAACAAGCACGTCATTTAAAATTATATTAGAAAATGCTTTTTTCCACAGCATAAAATATTCTATTCATAATCTCATTCTGGAAACCTGTTCAGCTTAACAGGTTTAGCAATGGCTGAATACTAAGATCTCTCACACATCCAAAAGTGTCATCAGCACTGTCCACTCTTGCACCCCTGATAACCTGTAAGGCAATTTAGTAACAGAACACACTTCCCCTCTTCTCACCCTAAAAGTACAGTTCAGCACATGTAGGTCAATGACTGTAAAAGGCAGATTTTTCCATTCTCAGTTAGTGGAAACTGGCAGCTGAAATCACTCTTATAGATGACCCTTGATGAACCCACACACACACACTTGCTGCCATTCAGCATTAGCTCCCAAGTGCAATCCTTTTCAGAATGTCAGTGCTTAGGGTACATCAGCAAAATTCTTAGCAGAGGTACCAAAGTATCAGACTAACATTGACAAACTTGGAGAATATACTGTGGCTACTACAATTACTATATTAGAAGATAACATGTGTGTAAATGATCTCAGATACTTTAAAGGAAAATATTTTAAGAGATGTTATATCTTACACATCCATGAGTGTGGCATTTCACTTTAAAAGTGCAAAATAAACAATAAAAATCAACAATGTAATAAAACGGTAATGGTAAAACAGACACAAATACAACAATTTAAAAGCAAGGAGTCAGCACTGAAATTCCTCGGCCTTGGTCAAATGCCTGCCAAAATATCTTAAGCAAGTAATAGTGGTATTGACGAGTTTCTCATGTTTATTTGCTGCTGCTGTTTACTGTGATAGTCTCCTCCAGCCCTTCAACATACAAGCAGGAGAATATTGCATTCCTCAGTAATCATCACTTTTATCTTTTATACTAGAGATATTCTAAAACACTGAAAAACAACTGAGTTCAAATAATACAGAAAATATTAGATATACAAATAACTAAAAAAGCACACACACAAAAGCATCTTCAAATAAAATCTGGAATCTGTCCATTTCAGCAACTTGCAAGGATCTTTTTAAATGCTCTGACACCTTAACTTTAAAAAATGAAGCATTTAATAACTATTGTCTTTGCAGCTATGAAAAGATTCTTGATGCATTCTACATTTAACAACAACAGTTAATTGTAAATAACATTGCATTGTCATAACACTCAGATCATTCCAACATAAATCCTGTTATCCAGCTGACATCAGACTAAGTCAATACAAAACACTTCATTCCCAAGTTCGTGAACCAGTGGGATTTCCCTCTAGGGCTGTATAGAGGCTATCATTTCCAAATAGGGTTCTTGCTATAAATTCTGATTGGTTGAAAGATATCACCTATACAGTAATTTGTAGTCCATCTTCCTCAAATTTTAAGATAAGGTAAAAGATAGAAGAGATTAAGGCCTCCTGTTTGTAATAGAGAGGGGGAATATGTGGCCCTCCAAACATTATCGGGCTGCAACTTTCATGTGCAAACATCTTTTCCAATTGTTTGTATTGTCTCCTAAGAGATTCTTAGCAGGCGTGGGCAACATGCAGCCCTCCACAAGTTTTGGCCTACTACTTCCATCAGCCATAGTCAGCATAGCCAATACTAAGGGATGATAGAGGCTGGAAGCGAAAACATCTGGAGTGCTGCAAGGTACCACAGCTGCAGGGTTTCAAGCATATAGATTGAGAGTCCATGGCTGGCCCCAAGTCACTGTGACTTGAACTTAGATCTTCTCAGTCCCAGACCAGAACTCTAACCATTATGCCACACTGGTAGATAGTGATGTTCACCAGTCCTAGATAGCCTTATGTAACAATAGTAATCATTATTATCATCCATGGAGGCTGGTACCTCGAATGTCCGTGGGGCCGTAGAGCTAGTGTGGTGTAGTGGCTAATACAGTGGGACTCAGGCAACCTGGGTTCTAGTCCCTGCTCAGCCAGGGAGCCAACTGGGTGACTCTGGGCCAGTCACAGACTCTTTGCCCAGCGTACCTCAGGGGGTTGATGTTGTGGTGAGAAGAATGAGAGCAGCAGGAGGAGAATGATGCCACCCACTTTGCGTTCATAAGATAAAGCAGGATATAAATTTAATAAAAACCTCAGGTTTCGAGATGCCTTATAAGAAGCTATCCATGGTGCTGAACTCTATGCTCACAATGGGCACAGCAACGTGGAAAGTTCCATGAAAGTTGACTGAAACCCGGGTTAGATGCACAGCCCCACTCGTTTCATTATCATAATCATAAATAACAATGACGCGTTGCCATTTATTTATTAGAAGTGCCCTTGCTTGTTGACCCCGCGACGTGCGAGGTCGGTGAATGGCATGAAGCCTCTTCCCGCGGCCCACCCGCTGCTGGCGTTCCGCGGGGCAGCTCCGCCACTACGAGAGGCGGCGACCAGCGGCGATAGGGGGCGCCCGAGAAAAGGACGAAGTCCTCGAGCACTCACGCCTCACATCCGGAGCTCCGACCTTTCCGAGAGGTTTAGGCCGCCGTTGCCACGGCGAATGGAGAGTCCGCTCCTCGCACCTCTTGCGCCCCCTCCTCCCCCTCCCCCGCGGGGGCGGAATCGCGCAGTGATGCTGCACTACGCGGGGTCATACGGTACCCGGCATACCCTGCGCCAAAGGTACCGGAAGTGAGTGTGCATTTCCGGCGGCAGGGCGGCCTGGCCTCCGGCTTCTGCTGCTCCTGCAGGCGGCCGCGCGTTCTTTCCCGCTGTTCCCGCACCTGGCCTGGCCATGAAGGACGTACCGGGCTTCCTGCAGCAGAGCCAAAACTCGGGGCCCGGCCAGGCCGCCGTGTGGCATCGCCTGGAAGAGCTGTACAACAAAAAGTGAGTGAAGGATGTGGAGGGTTGGCGAGCGGCGCCCGAGAGGCGAAAGGATGAGTGCGTGATGGTGTGTTGGGGCCCAGCTGTGCTTTGTGTTTTCCCTGGCCGGGTGGGTGCCTTGTACAAGGAGAAGGTAACTAGGATGCTCAGTGGTTGAAGGCTGCTCCCTCCCTCCCTGTTCCACGCGGCAGCCTGCTTATCTGTGGGGTATGTAGCATTTGGGTCCTGCTGCTCTTTTTCTTTCCTTTCTTTCCCTAGAGCAAGTCTTGTTCTCTCAGCTGGCACATACTCTTACACGGTTATAGGGTAATATGCCCCGCAACAAATTGGTGAACTGTACCTCACTCTGGAAATACATAAGTGCCCTTAATATCTACCCCATTTCCTTGGAAAGCAAAGTGTTTGGCTCTAGGTGGCGTCAACAAAAGCTTTGAAGTGCCTGTGAGTCTCTAGTAAAGTTCTGCACTGGCATGACTGCTAAAACTTTGTGCCTAGTAACATGCATTTTTCAATAGCATTGGGATGCACTCCAAACTCATAACTATCAAAGATAATATCTCACCCCCTTTTTCCACAGTAACAGCAAAATTTCACCGTTTTCAGCTTTGTTTATAATATTAAGTAGAACATCAGTATGTAGTAATGACTTAAAAGTAACTCTGATTTTAGACACAAAGGAGTTGCTAATTTCATGTTTACTGAAAAGTAAAAGGGTATTGGCAGTCTTCAAGAGCCTATGTAAACTATTGTGAAGAATGTTAATGAGCATGTGAAGCCAGTCTATAATGAGTATGCCGGTTGACCCAAGCCCAATATTGTCTGCTCTGACTGGCAGCAGCCCTTCAGGATTTCAGTTAAAGCCCTTCCTCAGCCTGCCACCTGGGACTCTTAAAATGTTCCACTTACACTGTGAAATATGTTTGGTAAAGTAATTTGCCACCCCCACCCCTCATTTTAATGGTCTGTTCTGATAGATCTGCTGTTAGTCTTACTCAAATTAGGCTTTTAACTGCTGATGCATATGTTTGGATTAACTCTGAAATTTATATAGATTCTTTGTCAGATACGGAATTGTATTCAGATACAGAGTTGGATCTTTCAAACTGGGTTTTCTTATCTGTGTATTTTTTCACTACTGGTTCTTGTTATTTCATTTGCTTGTGCATGTTTTACAGACTCTGGCACCAGCTGACTCTTCAGGTTCTGGACTTTGTACAAGACCCATGTTTTGCCCAAGGGGATGGACTCATCAAGGTAAACTTACACTATATTTATGAGATGTCATAAGACTTACTATGGTGCTGTATTTTGAATATTCTGATTTTCAAGTTTTCTTGGAATTGTCATAAGTAAAAACCGGGCAAAAAGGCAAGGCACTCCTCAGTGCTGAAAAAGAAAAAAATATTTGTGCTAATGTTTTGTGAGTGCAACCATTGTTTGTGTTAAAGCATCTTAGGTGGCAGCTCTGTCTAATGTATCACTTCCCAGGATTTTATGCTTTAATTTGTTTAATTGGGTGCAAGTTCTGTTCATTTCTGTAACTTGTTCCTGTGAGGCATCACAGTTGTGTCTTAATTTAATGGCTAGAAGTTGTTTTTTGTAAATATAATGCTAGCACCTATGTTGATATAAAATGACATGTGATATCATTGCAACAAGGTAATCTGTTAGATCATAGTTTAGTGTTTTGTAGTAGGTCTATGGAGAAGGAAGAATAAGTTCAACAGAAAGCAACAAAAACAGTCAGAGGTGTAAAAAGCAGTTCCTTTGAAGAAAGGAACTGGAATAGGTTTAGCTTGGAAAATAGAAATTGAAGGAGGGATCTGATGGTGCCCTTCAAATATTTGAAGAATTGTCATATAGAAAAGATCAAAGTCTTATTTTCTGCTCCTGTAGAGTGCAGAACTGAATTTAATGTCATTAAATTACAAAGAGATAGATTGACTAGGGTAGGCCACTCCAATATTGAGGTCTTCAAGCAAAGGTTGGGCAGCTATCTGGTGAAGATGCTGTAACCTTGAATTTCTTGCAAGCAAGGGTATGGGCTGGATGGTTCACTGCTATAATCCCCCTAGATCTCCTTGGGTTGTGTCCCCACTATTGATGGAAGACTCATTGTTCCAGCAGAGTCTTCTGTAAGCAGAAATGTGACTTTCACAAATTCCTTCTTCCACACTATTCCAGAGCGTCCACCGCCCTCTGGAACTGATTGTGGGAAGCTGCAGAAAGAAGGGGAAATCAACAAGACTAACCTTTTCAACTTTTTGCTTCTAGAAGCGTCTGTTGACTCCAACGATCTTTTAACAGAAGGGATGCAAGTGTTTACATAATTGTATGAGAATGCATGCACAAAGATTTCAGAGTTGAGAGCTACTAAATAGTGCATTGATTTAATGTCTGAAATCTGTAAAGAATACCTTTCAACTTGAACTTTGCAGGTTATTTGGCATTGGTGGTTATTTAGCTTTCCTATAATTTCTTTGAAAAATGCAACTATATTTTTAATCATGAAAAGGATATGAATTGGTGGCTATAACAGGACTACTTGCAAAAGTGAGTTAGAGTTTCTGGCAGACATACATTTCCTAAAATACCTTACAACTATGAGAGGGCACATTTTTAGAACAATGACACAGCTCATTTTTACAACAGTTTATCAGTATTGACAGTATTACAATGAACATTGAATATTGATGGGGGACTTTATTAACCAAGGTCACACTAGGTTAGGGCATACTTTCATGCACCCAGTCAGCAGAACCAAATTAGTCTTCTCCTGTAAAAATGTGCTTCATTTTCTCAAATGTCTGTTTGATATTGTATCTGCTGCAGTGTTGGGTTCACTGTGTTTTATATGCTGGTTAAGAACTCTTACCTGGAGGGAAGGCTCCTAGATAGTAATAGTGATAGAGTCAAAATATGTCTTGCTAAAATCAGTTGTTTTTTCTTTGATTCACAGCTGTATGAGAACTTTATCAGTGAATTTGAACACAGGTAAAGCTTTTAAATTATGTTTTTTTATTTAAAAATCCTTAAGGTTTAAAATATTTATATAAGTTCAGCTGTTCAAAATTTATCCTCTTTATTCCAGGGTGAACCCTTTGTCCCTTGTAGAAATCATTCTTCATGTAGTGCGGCAGATGACAGGTAAACAGCTTATTTTCTCTACTGATAATATTTTCAGGGCAAACTGATTAAGGATGTTACCTTAAGGCCAGCAACAAGAATCCCTTTGGAAGAGATCCAAATAATTCTTTGAATAACTATTTTTCAAAGAGGCATTTGCAAACTCCCTCATCCTCTGTAACAGCTCTTAATTTCCAGGATGGACGGGGATCTAAAGCTGCAGTCCAACAAGCAACCTGTTTGCATCCTTAGGATGAATAACACAAACTCATCCATAACACTGGACAAGCAGGTGCTTCTATTGCATTGCCAGAATCAATCCTCACTGTGGTCTAAGTTGAAGTGAATCTGAGCAGCATGATTGGGAATAAGCTTGCACACTTACTCCCCTCGGTGTAAAGAACTGTTGAAATGTCAAGAGAGAATGCCATGCTTCTTTGAACATCTGATCTCTCTTTATTTTGGGGAACATTAAACTAGAAAATTCTTGAAACCAGACTGCTGAGTAAGTGAATCCATTTATTCACTTTTCTTCAGAATGGAAGTAGAGCATGTGCCAGAGGGCCCTGCCTCCTGTTCCATTCCCCAGGAACATTCCCACAGGGAAAATAACATCAAAATAAGACCTTGGTTCTAAGACTTTAAAAAAAACTGGATATGACAAGATGTTCTGTGAAACTTAATATAATTGCTTGTTTACGCCTCTTTAGATCCTAATGTGGCCCTTACATTTCTGGAAAAGACCCGAGAAAAGGTACGTGTGGTAAATCAGTCAAAAAACTATGCTTCAGTCTCAGGAAGATAATCATCAAAGAGAAGTATCAAATTAAATTTGGATTACATTAAACAAACACTTCCTGTGCTGTAATTGACAACTGCTGGTTTGCTATTTTTATTTTACAAAAATAGTTGTTTTATGATGCATACTTTTTATTGCGGCTGCAGGTGAAAAGCAGTGATGAAGCTGTGATTCTATGTAAAACAGCCATTGGGGCTCTGAAATTAAACATTGGTGACTTGCAGGTCACAAAGGTGAGAAACTATTCACACTTCTGTGTCAATATTCATGCAGTTCTGTCTATGTTTTATCAGATAGTTTCTGACTTTTCTTGTGCAACTGTTTTAGTACTTTCCTGTCCTCTACTGTATGTGTGTATTGGTTCTGAATTTGGCAGGCAGGACTAAAGTCCATTTGATACATTCGCAAAAATGTTTCTGTTTCTGGGAATTCCACACAACGTAACAGATGCTTGCTTTTCTAACAAGTGCCTGTTAATGAGCATGCAATAAAAATGCTTGTGCCAATGACATGTTGTGTGTTGAGTTCACAGCTTTTGATATAACTTCATTCCTTTTGTTGGCATAACCCAGTATAATTCATATAATTCAGCATGATAAGCCAAGGCCCACTGTATACTTCTAACGCTTACCTTGAATGAACAGCATACATGTTATTCATTCTTTGTATAAATGCATAATGTTGAATTTTCCACAGTCAGATTTTATTAGTCAGGAAGCTGTTTCCCTTTTTTATAATGATAACTGAGAGCTTTAGAGATGGAGTTATGTTCTTAAAGTGCTCAGAAATCTACAGATATATTTCCAGATGTATATCTTCTGTCAAGCTGAGACTTTTCAGCAGTATAAATCCTGATACTAGTGGAAATAAGATAGTCTGTGTGTCCTAATCCTTAAATTAATCTGATTTGCCTCACTCTTCGGAATGGGGGATTCTTCCCTTTAATATAAAAATGGCTACTAATTGTTTCCTTACTGTTAAAGAAGATTCTTGAACATGTCTTTGTTTTTAGGATCAGCATAATGCTGATGGCAATATCCAAATTTGCATAAAACATCCGTCATGACTAAATGCTGATAACTTTCCTGTTTTCTTTAGGAAACCATTGAAGAAGTTGAGGAAATGCTAAATAATCTTCCTGGTGTGACCTCTGTTCACAGCCGCTTCTATGACCTCTCCAGCAAGTATTACCAAACAATTGGGAATCATGCTTCTTATTATAAGGATGCATTAAGGTTCCTGGGCTGTATAGATGTTAAAGATCTGCCAGGTACTGCTCCTTTTTCTTTCTCTGTTGAACATACTGCAATTGCTGTGCTTATGGAAATTATTATTATTATTAGAACATTTCTATGCTGCCCCTTGCCGAAGCCTCGGGGCGGCTTACAACACAATAAAATACAATACAAAAATAACAATATAAAATTAAAATTAATAATATGAAATAAATAAAAAAATATAAACGATATAAAAGAAGTTATAAAAGAAAAGAAGTCACCCTGGCCAGATAAATAAGTAAATATTGTTAACAATTAAAATGACGTTTAAATAAAAAGGTCTTCACCTGGTGCCGAAAAACAAATAACGACGGTGCCAGGCGGACCTCTCTGGGGAGCACATTCCATAGATTGGGCGCCACTGCAGAGAAAGCCCTCCTCCGAGTATCTACCCTCCTAATTTTTTCATGGAGGGTTCCCGGAGAAGGGCCTCTCCCGCAGATCTCAAGGGGCGGTCGGGCATATATGGATGTCATATTGTATGACAGAGATTCCTGCCAAGAATCATAGTATAGTAGAGTTGGAAGGGGCCAGAGAGCTATTGGGACCACCACCCTGCAGAATTATTATTGGAACTCAGGAAAGTAGGGCTAGAACAAGAAAGGGTTTATCTTGCTATGAATAAGAGAATATTTATGGTGAGGTAGAATTTTATAAACAGAGTACTTTGTGCATCAAGCCCTCATATTGAGGGCTTTCTCTACAATGTCCTAAATCTGAAGAAATCTGCTCTGTCTATACAATGCGATATTGGAACCCTTTGCATATCTTATTATCCCTTAAGACATCAGTTAACTGTTGCTTCATGCGTCAGGCCATCTTAGTCCCCATTTTTCATGCCTTTGCCTCTCTTACCTTGCTGTCCAAAACCAAGACAAGTAGCATAAACTAGTTGAAAGTCTGAATATTTAAATGGGAATAAACGTAAAAGTATAGAGCGTGCATTTTTTAATATGCTAGGAAGAACTTGGCATTTCTAAGTGCAGAGTACAGTATACGCCCATGAAGTTGCAGTTCAGCATTCGCGGCCTCAGTCTTTTGCGGAATTTTCCATGTAGTGGCTTGCTTGCAAGGAGATTGTTTTCTCTGAGTGAGTCCAAACCAAACTCAATGCTCGCAAGGAGATTGGTTTGGACTGGCTCAGAGAAAATGATCTCTGCGTGCACCTGCCCCCCAGGCCTAGCCTGCGCCCCCCACCCACACCACCTTGGTGGCCGGCACGCATCATCAGCACCAAATTTGTGGTTTTTCACAGTTCGCAGGTGCTCTGGGAACACAGCCCCGATGAATTTCGGGGGACTACTGTATTCACAAACTACTTTTTGGAAGGTTGGGAGTAAATTGGGAAACCTTCATGTTTGTGTACTAATATATGCTTACTAACTGAATATTTGATACGTTTCAACTTCTGATTCAGAGTTAGGTATATGCCACTCAATGAGTCTCAGCCGCTTTGGGGCTGGGAAGTGGGAGGAATGGCTGTAGGACTGTCACTTGAACCAGAACATTCTTCTTTTTAGTGGCAGACCAACAGGAGAGAGCCTTTACTTTAGGATTGGCAGGACTCCTGGGTGAAGGAGTATATAACTTTGGGGAACTGGTAAGTAGAACCTAATTAGTTAAAATCTTGAGGGAAGAGGATGTTGGCTGCTGTGTCTCAGTATCTTGTCTCATTTCTGTCCCCAGCTTATGCACCCAGTACTGGAATCTCTGAGGGACACTGACAGACAGTGGCTGATTGACACACTTTATGCCTTCAACAGTGGTAATGTGGAGAAATTCCAGGCTTTGAAGTCAGCATGGGGCCAGCAGGTAGGTAGCTGGTGTGATTTGATAGTTCTCTGAACTAATAATGCAAACAGGTCTAGAAGAATCATATACATGTAAGTATAGTCTACTGATAAATTTACATTTTTGCACCTGTCCGTGTGGTGTAGTTAAGAGTGTGGGACTGGGACTAAGGAGATCTGAGTTGTAGTCACCACTCAACCATGGAGCTCACTGCATGACTTCGGCCAGTCACAGACTCTCAGACCAACCTATCACACAGGGTTGATGTAGAGAGGATAAGATTGAGTGCAGGAGGAAGAGGATGATGTAAGTTGCTCTGAGTTTAGTGAGAGGAAAAGTGGTGACATATAAATATAATAAGTACTAATCCAAAGAGACTGGGGAGTTCTTACAGCAGGTTGAATGTGTTGAAGGATTACCAGCCTGATGCAGTGGTTAACCGATAGACTGGAACTTGGGTAATCTGAGTTCTAGTCCCCACTTTACCATGAAGCTGCTGGGTTTCCTTGGGCCAGTCACAGACTCTCACGGTTATGGTGAGGATAAAATGGAAAGGAAGAGGATGGTGCAAGTTGTCTTGAGTTGTTCACAAGAGGGAAAAGGCTGTATGTCAATATAATTAAGAAATAAAATTAGATTCTTACACAAACCCAGATTTGTACAAATTGTAGTCTGCCAAGCCAAACAGGACCCGTTAAAAGCTCAAACCTACCTTTGCTGCCTGCCTGGAACTACAGAATTGGGAGGGTTGCCAAGCATTTGCGAGGCCACAGTACATGATCAGTAGGCTGTGTTCTGTTTCATCTGTCACAGGTTACAAGCCTGTCCTAATTTTGATATGGGACTGTCCAGTTACAAATGGGCATTATCTAAATACCTCAGGTGAAATGGGATAGTTACTAAGGGAAAATGCACTTGTGAAAATGCACTTTTCATCTTGACATTCTTTCCACAGATGAAATATTAATTGCATTTAACTGAGACATTGGTTGCATTTAAAATTAAAACATCTCTATCAAACTGATTGCAGTTAATTGGTGGCAGAAAATGAAATCATCAGTATGTGTGTGAGGTGAGGGGATTTTGTTGTATGGCTGGAACCAGCTAATTTTTTAAAGTTTTTGGAATAGCTGACATTCTGCACTATCATGTTTTACAGCCCGATTTGGCTGCAAATGAAACTCTACTTCTGCAGAAGATCCAGCTGCTGTGCCTCATGGAGGTGAGCCTATAGCTTGAGGCACTACCAGTGGTCCCCACCTACATAATATAGACTCCTTTTGGCCCAAAGTACTCATATAAATTACTTTAAAAGTAATGACTACAATACTTTAAGTAGTTCATTTCTCAAGTGTTTGGTGGCCTGATGTGATAGGTTGATACATTTCCCTTTCTGTTCTTGACACAGACAAGCCTAGCAATTGACTTGAATAATATCCAAATTATTGGATAACTATCTCCCAAACACCTGCCTGTTAACCTCATAAAACAGCAGGTAGCTGTCCCTTGTGTTGTAAGGAAATTGCCAAATTCCCTATGATATGTAAAGGGATGGTTCAAATTGGAGAACCTACATCTTTGAGAAAGATAATATCTCAGTAGCACATGATGTTTGCTGTTCTGGCATATACATCACCTTATTTCATTTGACTCTCCTTATTTCAGCTTCCGTTTTATGGAAGTGGTGAGGTTCCCTTCTGCACATTAATCTTAAAATTTAAAATATTCTCTAAAAGCCTTTAAGTAAAGGAAATTATAATGCAGTGCTTTAGAAAGATTTCTTCTTTTGGATTGATACCTTTCAGTGACATAAGTGCAGGCAGTTGCCTAGGAAAAGCCTGTGTCAGTCATAACTCTAGTTTTTCTTGGCTACAGATGACCTTCACACGACCAGCTAACCACAGGCAGCTCACTTTTGAGGAGATTGCTAAAAGTGCCAAAGTCACTGTAAATGAGGTGAGTTGCTTTGGGAGCTAATACATGAGAGCACCAATTGATCTGGGCAATTTTAGTGTGTTAATTCACTGTGATGAAGATCTTGGGGTATACACCCTTCAGTTTTATGGGAAATTTTCATTGAAATTATTATATTTGATTTAGTTGCCTTTCTAGGCAGGCTTTTACAGACACCATTACCTTGGTTCCATGCTGATCCTGTTCTGTATTTGATAATTGCTTTCTTTTATAGCAAGCCTGGTAGACTGCTCAGTGACCTTTCCTCAGAACAATTGGTATTTCTTCTGAAGCTAATATATACCCTTACTTTTCTTTTCCTGCAGGTGGAGTTGCTAGTGATGAAAGCACTTTCAGTGGGTCTGGTGAAGGGTAGTATTGATGAAGTGGATAAAAGAGTTCATATGACATGGGTCCAACCACGGGTGCTGGATTTACAACAGGTAATCGCCACTGAAACCCTAATAGTTTTTTAGAATGGAAAGCTGATGAGACTTTAAAGAATTGTTAAAGAATTTGATTTATTAAATTATCAAATTTTGTTTTAAACAGAAAATGTTCATAAGGTCATTAGCTGAACTAATGAGCAGGCAAATGGATCATATTCATACAATCTGATTCTGGTGCCTTTGAATCTGTAAACAAACTACCTTGCTTCCAGAAACAAGTGGAAACATTAGATACCATTAGGAAACAAAATGCAATTTACCTTGTCTTTAAAAGAGAGTTTTACAGTGCTGTCCAAAGTGGAGTCAGGGGAATGAAGTGCTGGATCGGCTACCTCACCTCAAGCACTACTGGCTTGAACCAGCTAAAGCAGAAGATGGGGTGCTGTAGGTTTTTTCCTTATTTACTGGCAGTCTGTTTAAAGAACCCAAAAATATGGTATTCCCACACATTAGTCAAAATGGAAATTTTCTGTTTCTGCTCAGGGCTAGGCCAACTTGGAGAATTGGACTAACTTTGGACCTAATAGAACCAAATCCCCTTGTGCCCCACTACTTGGCCTTACACAACTCCCTGCTGGTGGAAACTCTGCTCACAGTAGCACTCCACACGGAGCTCCCCATGGGGACCTCTGCAATGGCAGAATTCCTCACCTTTGGCAGAGGAGTACCCTAACCCAACCCTTCCCTGCCACAGGATTATTCTGCGAACATTGGCCAATGCAGAATACAGTCTAATACCAAGTCTCAATTTTTTGCCTTATTTCTCTCTCTGCTGCCCAATTCCTAAAGTGCTTTTTGATTGTTTCCTAGATAAAGGGCATGAAAGACCGCCTGGAGTTTTGGTGCACAGATGTGAAGAGCATGGAAATGTTGGTGGAGCACCAAGCCCATGATATCCTGACATAGAGGATCTTGCACTGGCCAAGGGAGTATCTTGTACTGTTGCTGAAGCTGACAGTGCCCTGACCACTGACTCTGTACTGAATTCTATTAAAAGGGGGGCTAGGGGAGGAAGGGACGAAGTACTTTTCTGATGCTTGTACAGAGGACTAAGTGGCCTTTGCTGTATAACCCTTTGGTGCTTGGAGCCGGGAATTCCCTCCTACGCGCTAGCATTTGATTAGCACTGTCTATGGGAGCTCCCATCCTGCTGATGCCAAAGGGGGGATAAGGACTCTATATGGTGGATTATAATCGGTCTTGGTGTGAGGCTGTTGCAGTGGAGGATACTAGGGGACTATGTGCTAAAGCAGTGGAGTTCACTAGCTCAACATTGGGATGGCAGCAGAACTTCCATTTTGCAGTTGGTGTGCAAGAAGGAAGGGTCACCATCAACGGCTGCCAGGCATTCCTGATGGATGTGTAGGAGAGCATAACCTCCTCCCCGGAGCCTTTCTCTTTGCCAGCCCAAAAGCAGCATCGCTGAGAACACCTGTTTCCCCTAGCCTCCCCCTCTTGCAGTAGAGGAAGCTGCTCAATCCCATCAATGAGTTTTCCAAGAATAAAATCATAAATTTAGTGGATTTGTTTTTATATTCTCCTTGGGTTTGCTCTTGTCTTTTATGAACATTTTATCCTGAAGTGTGATCCAGTAAAATAACTGCTGGAATAAACTTCTCTGCCTTCCCTCTTGTGCAGTTCTGTTGGTGTGCTTTTATACCAAGTCTTCAATTGAGCAGCAGTCCTGTTTTAAGAAGTCCAAAACTAGTATTAATGTATTTTGCCCTTCAGCAGTGCAAAGACACTGTTTGCTGATCACATCAGATCTTGGTGCTCCTTGCAGTCTCTTCTTCCAGCAAAATAGGATGCATCTGGACTTGATAAGGAAAGGGAGCATGTACTTCGGTGTTCAGATCGGTTTTAAAATAAATCTATCTTCTACATGCTAAAGTTCTAATGTTTTTAAAGGTGGGATTGGTAGTGGGAGACCAGGGTTCATCTGAATAAGGCTTTATGATCAAATAGACATAACTTCTCTAGTTTCACCACAGTTGGGATACTCACCCATACTCAACAGGGTATGGGGGAGTATGGTTTGCCCATGTGCGAGCTAGTAAACTAACCCTGTGTTCATGGGAGTGATAGTTGTTCTTAGAAGCAATTTTTCAAAGTGAACTTTTGAACGTGTGGAAATGAAGAGGAGTGTATCGCTGAACACTTCAGATATCCTCCTGATGTAGCATCATATGAGCCATTCTGATGGAGCAGAATGATTGCTTTTTTAAACAGGCTGTTAACAAAACAAAAAATGGCCCAAGTAAGGTCAAGGTAAAAGTTTCCCCTTGACATTAAGTCCAGTTATGTCTGACTCTAGGGACAAGCTGTTAACCAAGATGATGATGATGATAATGCTCCAAGTACAAACAAGCAATTGGAATTTGCCATAGCTGCTGATTTGGCAAGAGGGAAGGCCTAGGAAATGGACTTCATGAGGTAGTTTAACAATCAAGTATGAATGCCTGTTAGTCCACTGCTGTGTTCTGCCTGTAGGAAGGTGTTTCAAGCAGCATCCTGATAGCAGCATCACAGCTTTGCTTCATTATGACGTTGCCCAGAAATTAAGAAAGATGAGAAACAGACAACCACTTCCCTCAATAAATTTCCTTTGTGCGGTTGGCTGCCTGTGATTTGGAAGCAGTTTTTTCACTGCTACATGACTGCATCTCACTTCCACTGATTCTAGTGAATGATGCATTGTATATTTATGCTCATAAGTGTTTTGTGTTTTACAGCCGTGTCATTATGAAGTAGGCAGTACATATTTCCATAACAGGCATATGGAGAGACACAAAGCCCTTAGCCCATTGCCTTAATCTAGAACAGGGTAGGTAACGTGGTGCTCTCAGGCATGGATGCGTCTCCTGACATTTTCCTTGAAACCCACCAGAGTATGATACTTTTCCCAGTGTTCCACAATTCATTTTTGTACTGGCAGCTGCAATTGCTGCAGAATAGATTTCTGTTGCTGTTGAAAACTGGGTTCAAAGGGGATTACTATAGGGGCTCAGACGCCACCTCTGCCTTGTGCTCAGCATTTTGGACAGGTTATTTGTCCTTTGCCACACCTCCCATGACACCAATTTTGTGATGGTGCCCAAAACAGTTTCTCAAATTGCCATACATGCCAATGATCCAAAAAGTTTGCCTGACCCTTATCTGGAGATTATTGTTAATATTATAAACATGCGTTTAAAAAGGAATTTTCTACTTAAGGCTGCAAAGATGTCTCGATACCTTCTATGATGAGCCAACATTGCTTCCATATTGTAGATAGGGGAAATGACAGTTGACAGTGAATACCTTGCCTATGGACATCAGCGAGTTTATGGCAGAAGTGAGATTGGGACCATTTCTGTGACAGCAAAACCCACTGAATTTTTAGATGATGATGATCATGGACCCAGCTAGAAGATTGGAAAATTGCTCTGACCTTTTAGTTGGGTCTCAGCACTCAGGCTGACTTCCTCCCTGCTTGCAGCTGGCACAGAAAGAACCACACCAGCTGCATCTGTGAAGCTTGGGAATGGTGTTTCGAGGGTGGGTTGGGGAGAGAAGACAGACAAGATATGCTGTACCATAGTTCTTCAGCATCCCTCCCTCCCTCCAAACTTCTTCAGCTAGATGGCCACAATTCACTGTCTAGTGAGGTGCAGGGCAGGAGGAGTACAGAAGCAAAGGTCTCCCCTATAATTCTATCCTCTGTAAGAGGTACATGTTTGGAGTGCTTACAGGCATCCTGATTGGATTTCTCCCTCAGCCACTCCCATACACTAGCTGGAGTCATTTTGCCTGTGTTTTGACACAGGTATTAGCCTTGGTAATATAAAATCTTGCACAGTGCTGACTAGCTGCCCCTAATGCTGTTCATGCTAGTGGAGCCTTTCATGACTGATGTTGCACTACTTGCTTGGAAATACTTCTGTACTGCCTTTCAGCCTGCAATTTCTATGACCATTTTCAGGAACAGCCCAAATTTTTAAAAGGATCCTGGCTGCAGAGATTTGCATTCTTCACACTTCTTCCAGGACTATAGTAGATCTGATTTAGGTGTCACAACAGGCACATTTAAGGACTTTCTGCATCACATTTCTAAACTACAAATTAGCCATATGCCGCCAGCTAACATTTTCAAACAGGCATTTCCTAGAAAGCCATTTTGTTCTCTGAGGACTTAGTTTTGTAAATTGCATATACATTTCTTCAATATAAGCCATTTGTAAATATAAATAACAAAGGCAAGAAGGAACTTTGAGGAAGGCTAAGTATATTCTTAATTTCTAGCTTGCAGTCTATATTCAGCCCAACCAGCTGCCCCAACAACCTGCAGAGGCATCAGGTAAGGTTGCACCCTGTATGGACAAATAGAGGGCAGGAGAACAACTGAACAGCTGCGTTCACTTAACGTGACTCTTCCCTTACTTTCCCCGATCAAGGAACGCAAGAAAGGAGCAAAGCCAGGTTGAGACTCGGCACAGTGCCTTGAGGAACTTGAGCATGAGGCACTTGGCCAGCTACTCTGAGACAGTCCACACTGAGGGATGACAGCATGTGACTTGAGGCATGGATAGTATCTGGGGTGTGCATGGAGGTGACAAGTGTGACGAGCACGGGAGCAGCCTGGAACAGTGTGTCAGTGCAGGCCAGTGTTAGTGCCAAAGATGGTGCCTGCTTGTGGAAGTCAGTGAAAGGATGGGAGAAAGCATGCATGAGTTCATCAGCTTCAACTGTAAGGGTGCAGATGACTTCTTAGTACTTCCCATCCTTCTGCTTTCCCAGAAAGTCTAAATTCGTCTAAATTTTGTAGCTGCAGTACAAATCGCCATTATAATTTTTCTCATTTTTTTTTACGGTTAGCATGAAGCAGGCATTAAGCAGTCCAGCATGTTCCCATCCTCTTCCCTGCTAGTGCAAAATGCATGATGGGGTCCTTCTAAAGAGTTATCCCCACCCCATCCTGTTCCAGTCTATTCCTTCTAAAGAGTTATCCCCACCCCATCCTGTTCCAGTCTATTAACTGTCGGGTTCCACATTTGGTATTATTTCATGTCTTCTTTGGGGACAGTGGGAGAGGAGGAGACTGCTATTTTATATGTGCAGCAACCCTACATCTTCTAATATTTAGTTTTATTTAGCCCTGGGAATATTATTTAAGAGAACGCAGGATAAATTGGCAAGGCCTCTCCCATAAAGTACTTCACTTGTAATAAGCCCGCTGGGAAACCCATTTTCCATTTCTGTTATTAGCAGTACACAATGGCTCTGAATAAAAATCCGTTTTAGCTGTAATGATTTAAAATTTATTAATTATAATAACCATCATGGATAACTCTCCATCAGCGAGAGCAGAAGTTTCTTTTTGACATTCTCTTCTTTGTGACTGCATTCATAGTGGATTTCTCCTACTTTTCAGTCACTGGGTCGTCTCTTGTAATCTTCCAGGTGGCTCATAATCCAATAAGATGGGATCAAGATGGCTGCATGTATCACAAGTAGTGCAATAGTTTTATCCTGTAAAGGGAAGAAAGTGAAGTGAATGCTGTGTTTAATATTCCAGATGTAGGAATTTGCTCTGGGCTAAAGGTCCTTTGTCATAATGTAGTTCATGCCAGAAAAAAGTGAGTTGTGTATAAAATTGTAAGTTATGTGTAATTTGCTTTTTCCTACAAGGTGGAAAACTTCACATACAGTATTCATCCTTATTTGAAAGGACTCTCAGTTGTCTCACTAGTACAACTGCCAAGGGACACAGCACTCTGCAGCTCAGGGAAACGGCTCCTCTGAGGGGCGGCTTCTTTACCATATTCTCTTCTGTGAAAGACCCTGGAACCTGGCTCCTAGTGCTAACCAAGAGGGGCTAAAAGGGATTGCCATATGCACACATACAAATAATACACTGTACTTTGCTGTGAATTTGAACTGGGAGTTTGGTGGGTGCTGTCATAAACTGAGAATTCAAAATCTGAGCCTGAGGAATCTGTTGGATCTTATAAGGCCTACTTCAGTTCTGAGGAGGACTTCAAAAAGCACCTGCAATTCATGCCTGCATTTGTTTCTGGACAACTTTGTCAGGCACTGTAATCACTATGTTTGTATGGCATGATTTGACTTAGATTGACCAGTTCATACTATGTATTCTATGAAGTATCATGTACTCTATCAGTTCATACCATGTACTCTATGTGCTGTGCTTCTTAGTCTTGGTGGTCACTTTATTTTCTACTGTACACAACCTGCATCATTTAGCATTAATCGCTTCTAGTCTTTAGAACCTCGTTGCTTGGTAGAAGCAAATGTAGGATTGAACCCAGAAACATATTGCCAGATAGTGATTTTTGGCACAGCAAACCCCTAAGTAACTTACAGGTCTGCAGTTAATCCATTTGCAAGGACATGGTGGCAACAATCTAACCTTCAAGTGTCTTTGCACTACAAACAGTATCAGTCTACCTGACCCAGCCAACTGTAAATCATTTGCGCAAGTTGTAATGTGGACAATCTAGTTGTGCCCCATTCATTCAGTGGGGGGAAAATGTTCAGTTTTTTTGGCCAATCTAACTTGGCCACAAAAAGCAAATATTGAGCATCATCTTTAAAAACATATTTACATATATAAATTTATGCATATAAAACTGCATGCTTTATTCTGAAACTGATACAGTTGTAACAACTGAGGAACTAATACAAGGAGTTTTAAGTTGTAGTAGTGAAATGTGGTTTCTTAATAATAAGCTGCCAGCTTGTATAATGAAGATAAGGGAACATGCCTATAGGCCATAAAAAGTATCAACTGGTTGCAGGTACACTTCTATGTTCATTAATGAAGCACTCTGCTACTGTTACCAATGGGTACTTAAATGTATGTGTGTAATCACAAAATTTAAGTGTGAATACACCTTGTATTGCAAGGAGCTCAGAGTGAGGGAGCAGGGTTACCAATGGGTCTTATGCCTAGATACTGGCAAAGTAGATTTACTTAGGTATAAGGATAAGAAGTGATTATGTTAGTTGTAATATTAAAAATTAGAAATGGGTATTAGTTCTCTGTTCAGTTTTGGAATGCATACAACATTCCATTAGATTAGTATTTTTGGTATAACACTCAGCCAGATTCAAAATTCAAAGATTTTTACACACAAAGGTGAATTGGTTTGTGTTTGTTTTTTAGGGCAACTTGAGAAGGTGAGTGACATTTTCCATGAAAATGCTGAAATGAGGTACTTAAACTCTTGATTTCTGTGTTTACTACACTCAACCAATGAATATCTACACAAATCTTACTGATATTATAGTTGTGCAAATTTGTATGATTGTGTGCTACAGTAGTCTTTCATGCCAATGCAAACAGTTTGGCTTATGCTTTTGATTTGCACCTAAATGCAGCATAAATGTGCCCTAAACCATGTTTCCTGGTACATGTATCAGATCCTGAGAACAAGGATTGTGCAGGCATAATGCTCAAGTTCCTAACAGCTATCTGGACTGAGGAATTACAATGGGCATTGAATTGTTTTTTCATAATGGTTATTTTCAGCAGGAGAAAAATGTGCCTCTGTGTATTAATAGTATGGTTAGCATCACTACAATTAATGAGAGCATACAGCACAGATTCTGCATGGTTCTCAAAACCTCTGCAGGCATTAGACTCTGGGCTAGGTCCCTGGATGCAAGTCCTGAAATGATAATTCAGTCACTTTTACAACAAATAACCTAAGAATGCCTCCAAATCAAGGTATTTTAGTTTGTGGGTACTAATTTTTCCTGCAATAGGAAATATTGCCCATGGAGAGCAATGTAAAACACACCTTTAAGCAGCCATGGGCAAATGGCTCAGGGTGCTCAGATCTATTTGCAAGTTGTTTACAGTGTTTGCACGTTATCAGTGCTTTGCTGTGGGAAATGTGGAAAGTAGTAAACATGTTTGCTGCTTGTACATGTTTGTTTTTGATACATGTTGTGAAGTCATCTGACTTATGGCAACCCTGTGAATTAATACTCCCCAAAATGCCCTGTCCATGACAGCCCTGCTCAAGGCTGTAGCTGCCTTTATGGAACTGATCCACCTTATAACTAGTCTCTTCCTCCTCCTGCCTTTGACTTTCTCAAGCATCATTGCCTTCTCATGATGTACCCAATAGTACAACAAACACATGTTTATTCCATAGTTCAGTAATAATTTACAGCCAGGCTCCAAGTATGCCTGGCAGTAGGGCTGAGAACTAGGCTGCTGCTATTACACATTGGATCTGAACAAACAAACATCAGAAAATTATTTTGAGATTTGGCTCAACCCACTGTTCCTCTTGATTTCATTCACTGCACTGTGAAAGAGTATTTTATATAATGGGAGGATGTTAAACCTTCAGTTTTAAAAGTATGGGGGAGGCTCTTTTAGAGTGAGTTCAGCATTCTAGGCCAGGGGAAGCCAAAGTGATGCCATAGGCACCACTTTCCTTTCTTAAAAATAAAGGATTCTTTTTTCTTTTAAAAGCCACAAAAGCAGAACTTGTAATTTATCAGATCCTGCAAAATTGGTTTCTGTTGCTGCTGAATGTGACTTTGAAGGAATTGAGACTCTGTCTTTTGCTCAGGTTACCTGTCCATTGCTTTTATCCTATCCCATTAGCTGTAAGGCTCCTTGGGTAGGTTATAATTTAAAAGTATGCAATAAAATAACAATATACAATAAAATGTACAAATGTAAAAATAGAAAAAAATTAACAATCTAGCAAAAACACACCATTATAAAACTCCACAGAAACAGATCAGCATAAAATGCACAACAGTGATTTACAACAAAGTATAAAATATTAAAATCATTCTAACAGTTAAAATACCAGGAAAATAAACAGATCTTCGACTGGCACTGAAAATACACAGCACCACACAAACCTCTCCATGGAGGCCCACTGTCTCACCTCCCACTGCAGCCATTTTCTGGGGTTGTCCAGGGCAGTTTCTCAAATTGCCAAATGTGCCCAAAGCTTGAAAGGCTTTGTCTACCCTTATTCTAGGCAGTTATGAATCAGTTGTCTCTCTTGAACAAAAGGCAAGCCTACAGATAAGCTTAAACATGCTTTTTTAAACAGACACTATTTAAACATGCAAGTAGGGCCTGAAATGAATCTTCCTTGGCAGGATTTGTCTCTGAACCCCTGCCCTGTCTTCCCGTCAAAAATTGCCTCTGTAAAGCTTACTTCCCCCTGAAGTGCTAGTCCTGCAAAAGCAACTGAGGGATTTTCAGTGGGAAAAAGGCAATTGCAATTAACTCCAGCCCCTCAATTTGTGAGCAGAATCCGGCTTCAGAAGGTGTTTTTTTTACAGAGGAAGAACTGCTCGGCTCTGTTAGAGTCACCCTGCGTGAATTTTCATGGGTGAAATTGTTAGCAGGATCAAGAGGGAATTAATGATAATGAGGCATTCATTTTGTTTCATTGGGTTCAATAACAGATCACAAGTTTTTTGATAACCATTGTGTCTACTTCTTCTATGAAATTTAAGGTAAATTTATATCGGGTCCTCTGGCAGGCCATATGAGAAGTACTTTCTCTTAGCTAGGGTATGATTGCAAGGTTGGGAGTACCTCCCTTTATATTCGTCCTCTGTTATGGTTTCACTTCTAACCCATTTTAATCGGCCTGGAAACACATTAAAGGGCCTGGTTTTCTTTGATCCTCAAAATCTGAAACCAAAATAAAAAAGACGAAAACAGGTAACTTCCTACTCTGCCTCATAATGCAGGTTATCTCTAGCAAAGCCAAAAACATGGCTTTAGGATTATAACGTTTGACACTCAGTTTAGGTGATTCTATTTCTCCTGTTCTTCTGAAACCTGAATGTGAATTCTAATTATGTAAAAAATCCACTGCATTCTATTTCAATCATTCCATTAATTTTAATTACATTTCCTATACTTTCCAACAGTCAAATCTCTCTGCAGAGCCTTGGCTACTGGCGGTATAAAAATGGTATGAAAAAGCTTAACTATATTATTTTGTTACTTTAAAATATAAAATTATATAAATATAAAATATAAGGACTATGCACAAACATTTCAGAGACGCACATACACAATTATAACGTTAAGCTTATAAAGCACTGCGCTACCTTCCTGTTGATGGGGGGGGGGTCAAAATACTTACAGTGGCTGTTAGGATTTCTTGAGGTGGTTTGGAGAGTACATTCGCTCTAGGAACGATCTGAGTCCGCACTGTCGCGTTCAGGAACCTGAATGCCTTCTGAAAGCCCCGCATCTTGTCCAGGAGATTTGTTTGTCGACCCCCGAAGGTCCTGCCGCAAATGCGTGTAGGCCCGGCCGCAGCAGCGTTAACGACTCCGCCTCCGCGAATGGCAGCTGGAGCGCTGCAGAAGGTCGAAGCGAGGCGCTCTTCCCGTGGCTCAGTTCCCGCGAGACGGACTTAGCGCCGCCCGCCGCCCGCGGCCTTTCCTGTCTCCTTCGCCCGGACCGTGCAGCGCTCAAGGTTAAAAGGAGGGCGGGGCGGCGCGTCGGCCTCGGAGCCTGCGTGAAGAGAGCGCTCGCCCGCGCCGGCTGTTGCTAAAGGCCCCTGCGCAGCGAGGCGGGGAGCGGGAAGGAAGATTCCCCGCGTGTCGGGACCAGTGAAGGTTGGACTGTTCGGGCTGCGATGGCGCCAAAAGAAAGCACCAGGCCGACGCTGAAGTATAATCACGCCAGTGGAGACCAGCCATTAATTTTATTCAAAGAACATTCCCCCCGCATCCCAAGATAGTAGCAGGGTGATTATGGTGATGGGGATGTCGACCTTCCCCGCATTATTTTTCCTACTTTCTGCATAGTTCCCAGAACTGGTCGTTATTTTTTCAATAGACCTCTGCCGTTTCTAATTCCCACAGCACAGGCAGGGGCATCTGCAGGGATTTTCCCAAGGTATTTGCCCAGCGATTTGTACTTGTAATTCATGTGCATGGTTGCGTTGCTACTTTTCACCCTTTTCTTTGCATTGCATTTCATGACATTTGGAAGCCTACACAAAGTAGAAGATCCTGGGAACTGAACAACAGTAATGCAGAATGTTAGGTATTCCAGATACATCATGAACTCCAGCAAAACTTACTTTGGAATGAGGAATAAAACAACAGAATACAGAGAGAGAGAAGGGGGGGGACAAATCCACAAGCACAGACGTGCCTTGTGCCATCGTTGCCTTTGTCTCGATAACTTGCCCTGGAACGATTTCCTTCATCTTGAAAAAAATGGTGAATAAAATCTATAGCATCCTTCTCCAACTTGGTATCCTCCAGATATTTTAGACTGCCAATTCCCAGCATTCTGACTCTGGCCATGGTGGCTATTACTCTCTGGAGCTGATGCCCAAAATACTTGAAAGTTGTATGGGAGTCTTTCAGGAATGGCTGTATAGAATGGGTACTTATTTCCATATGTGGTGGGAATGTGAAAATACTGTGAAATTTTGGAGAGTGGTTTTCAAGAAAAATAATAAATTATTAAATTTAAATATTGAAGCAGACCCTGGAATTGCATTATTCCATTATTTCATGAAAGGAAATGGAATATTTAAAATTAATAAGAAATGTATTAACAGCTGTAAGATTAATATCAGCAAAGAATTGGAAGAGAGTAGGAGGCACTATTCCACTCTTATCTGGCTGTGTCCAGAGGGTGGTGCTGGGGGACAGCGGCTCTGCCACATGGCCTTTGTGCCATGGGGTTCTGCAGGAATCTGCGCTGTCTCCGCTGCTTTCCAACATATACATGAAACTGCTGGGAGAGGTCATCAGGAGATTTGTGCTGAGGTGTCAGCAATATGCTGACAATACTCAGCTCTACCTCTCATTTCATCTAATCCAGGTGAGGCTATCTCTGTCCTAAACCAATGCCTGGACTCGATAATGGTCTGGATGAGGGCCAAGAAACTGAAAATTCAGACAAACCAGAGGTGCTATTAGTAGGGGATCTGTCCGACAGGATGGAGGGGCATGCCCTGTCCCTGATGGAGTCTCACTCCGCCTCAGGGACAGGGTTCATAGTTTGGGGGTGTTCCTGGACCCAGGTCTGTCCTTGGAAGCACATGTGGATTCAGAGTCCAGGGATGCCTTCTTACAGCTATATCAAATTTACTATGTCCCTACTTGGATGGACAGAGCCTGAAAACAGTCAACCATGCCCTGGTGACATCCAGGATAGATTACTGCAACATGTGCTATGTGGGGCTGCCCTTGAAGACAGTCTGGAAATTGCAACTGGTACAAAATTGAACAGCAAGGATGTTAACGAGTGCACTTTTTAGGGTGCATATCACTCCATTGCTGAAGAATTGCACTGGCTACCAGTTGCTGCCCGGGCCCAATTCAAGGTGTTTGTTATGACATATAAAGTCCTAAATGACTTAGAGCCCAGCTACCTGACAGACAATCTCCTCTCATATGAACCTGCCCATCTCTTAAGATCAGGTCAGGAGGCCCTTCTGCAACTGCCATCCCCCAAAGAGGTGAGAGGGATAGCAAATAGAAGAAAGGCCTTCTCAGTGGCTGCTCCCTGCCTTTCGTATAGTCTCCCTAGGGATGTACACCTGGCACCGTCTCTATTATTGTTTTGGTGCCAGGCAAAAATGTTCCTTTTTAGTAACTTTTAAAATAATTGATCCTGCCTTCCCATTCACTTGTCTGTTATGTTGTTGTTATTATGTTTTAAATTTTGATTATGACATATTTTATTGTTTGTTTATTGTTGTATGTATTTATACTTTTTATTGTAAGCCACCTTGAGACCTTTGGGTAGTAAGTGACATATAAATGGAAATATAAATAAAATAAATAAAAATTGTGATTTCCAATTAAGTGAATGGTGTAAGGGAATTTGGAACATAGTGATTAATGACAAGTTAACATGTAGTAGTAAGGTAAAAAAAAAGAATTGACAAATAATTATAATTTTAATGACATTTGGGGGATGTTCATTGAGTATGTATTAATAAAAGGGAAGGGTATTAAAGCTTTGTATGATTTGATGCAATTTTGGATGGGGAAGGGGTCTTCCTGAGGGGAAAAGCAGAAGAAAAAAGGAGAAGAGGGGTGTATGTAGGTATGAATAAATTACTATGTAGTCAAAGGTCCCTGTGTGAGGATGGACCTTTTGTGCTCCGTTTTAAATACATTATTGTTTGGATTGATTTATTGTTTGGATTGATTTAGCCTGCGTGTGTGAATTTGATGGTGGGGGGAGCAGCTAAGTGAGAAGGTATACCTCCCCCCCTCCACCCCGGTGAGTGGTGACCTCAGTCTGGACTGGGGCCCTTTGGTTAATCTAGAGTAAAAGGAAACATTAGGATCACCTAGATGTTATGCATTTAATGTAGTGGCTGGTTCTGAACCCAGAGATGTCTCATCTATTGAGGCCTAATTTTCATGTCTGTGTATTTGTAAGAATAATGGTGCCCCTTCCCAGTAGACCAGTTGATGCCATTAGCATAAGAGGTGTGCTCCCCTTTCAGGTACATGCCATTCAGGTTGGAAGAATGACAAGCACCGTACCACCAGCCTCCCTTGTAAGATACAGCACAGTTTCCTGTTTCATAGATATCATTGTCTTTGTCTCGTGTGGTGAAAGCCATGTTGTTGTGTCCTGAGAAGGAATCACCTGCAAAGAAAAGAGAGCACGGACTGGTTAAATTTGCTCCAATCCTTGCTGCAACATTAGCTTAAGGTGTAAAATGCAAGGGGTAGGCGGGAGGTCGAATGCAAGGAGCAATGCACCTGCTTTGTATGCCGACATCCATAGTTTTAATACCTGGAATGTCCATGTAGGAATGAGAGAGACTCCTATTCACTGGGTGTAGTGAAGCATGAGCTTCTACAGCACCAGCAATTTGGGGGGTTAAGAAGGACACTGGAATCACCTGCCACCCCTCTCAGTTTTACCTCTAAGTTTTGCTGTAACCTTCAGAGCAGCTGAGGGTGAGGAATGGACTTTTCCCACAACAGTGCATTGTTCCTTCTTGTAAGTGAAATATTTGAGGTAAACTCACTACCTTTACAAAAGTTTTCATCTCCAGGTGGAAAATAAAACTGCTAGAACTGTTGTATTAATATGCATTCACACAGCTGCCTGAATGTTGGAACTCTTCTTGGGGCTGTAGCTACAGGGACTCTGTGTCCACACTTCAGCATTTATCACTACATCGTTGCTCTTGTCCGGAGTTCCAGACAGCCACTACCAACTGATGTAGACAAAGTGGAGCTGGATGAACCAATGTCTGTCTCAGTGTATCACCATCATTATTTAGAACATTGTATACAGATCTGATCATGTTGTATTAAAAAAAGAATTATTGTAGAAATACAAAAGATGCAAAAAGAACATCAGATATCATCAAGAGTAAGAATACCTTACTCATAAGGAAAGCTGAAAGTGTTTGGAGTTTTTAGAGAAAAAAAGATGACTCCAAAGTGATATAAATGTAAACAATTATAAAAGCTGAGACGTGTAGAGGACATTTATTTATAAAACTATTTCTACCCCACATTTTCCACTAAGAGTCCTCAATGTAGTTTATAGATCTTCTCAAAACATAATGAAGCAAGAACACAATCACCCAAGCAGTATTTCATAGCACAGGAATTTAAGCATCACACAAAAAAACTGATTTGTGATTCAGGAGTACCAAAAATAAGAATTTCTTCACACCAAACATAATTAATGTACAGAATTCAGTAGGAAAGATGTAGTAGCCATAACTTTGGGCATGGGGTCATAATTTTGGGGATGGGATTGCATTTAGGCAAATTTGCGGAAGAGAAATGTATCAATTGCTACTAGACTATATGCCGCTGAACCAAAATTAGGTCCCTCCGTTCATACCGTTATCCATGGTAACTACATGGAACCTCCATGTTGAAAAGCAGGTGACCCCTGATTCTTAAACGTTGAGGACAAAGAATAGGAAATGCCCACCACTCACATATCCTTCCAGAGAGTTTCCAGGAATGTGGGAGACTGCTAGAGTACATAGGCAAGTCTTCCCCCACCCCCCCACACACATTGGGGAAGATATTTTGGACTACAGTGCCAATGGTCAGGGATGTCTGCAGCTGTAGTCCAAAAAATCTGGAAGGAAGGCTGAAACAGAAATCCCATCCAAATGTCTTTATATCTTTAGATCCCTTTAAAGTACATGGCCAAGTGAAAGAGCATTATCTGCGCAACTTACCCATGTTGCCATCCATATAGGAGCCTATTTTTAGTTTGTAGTTTTCACTTTCATTCAAGATTTTGAAGCTGGTATATTTAGCAAACGTTTTCGAGTTATTGAAGTCCTCCACATCAATACGCAGCTGCTGTATTCCTGATCCCCAAAAGAATGGAAGATATCAGAGAGTGTTGTTGAGAAGTGGGACCTGTCTAGGAGAAAGGGACTCATTCCAGGGTCACATGGTCACAGTGGGATTATGGGCCATTTAAATCCAAAGACATGAGGAGAAGGAACTGACTGCTGTTCCCTTCAGACTGTTCAATGGTTCGCATGATCACAACATTTTTAAAAAGTGCAGTTTGAATAACTGTTGTCCAGATGTGGCTTGTCATGACTAAACCCAGAAAGCACAACTTGTTGAAGTGCTAAACAATCCTCAAATGGCTCATATCAGCCCTTAGCTTATTTGAAGCTTGTTTAGCCCTCCAATGAAACATACTGTTTGGATTCGGAGAATATGACAAGGTGCGTCCAGGCAGGTATTGTCAAAAGGAGCCTGGCACATGCCAAAGTATAAAGAAAACATAGTGGCTTGATTAAGTCCTGATGATCTCGTGAACTAAATGCTGCATCTTGTTTAAGCATGGTGATTATCACTGACCGGGTTCACATGATCATCAGGGAAAAAGAAGACACCATGGCTTCTTTCTCCCACCCTCCATGTGCCAGCTGAATGCTGCATGATTTCCCTAATTACCCACAATGGGTGAAGGTAACTGTGTTGTCCAAACTCAGGAGATGCACGGGGAGTATTTCTTCTAAACAAGCCCAGAACCCACAGCTTGTTCTTGGATTCCCTACTGGAGAGGAAAAAGAGCCCATGTTCTTTACTCCCAATGATCATGTGAAACTGCCAAGTGTCACAATAACTGTGCAACACTGCACTCACGCACAGTGGGTTGGGCAGGGGCTGGGATATAGGCTTGTTACTGCCTTTGCTGTTGGTCACTCTTATGCATGTATCACTGTATTAGAGAGAGCAACTGTTTGCTCTCAGCCAGTTTAATTTACCTCTTCCCTTTAGTTAAATTAATGTTATCGCCCATTCATGAATTCAGTTCCTAGATAGGTGACCTTGACCCTTGCACAACTACTCAGCGCATCTACAAACGGTGGGACAACCTCCAGGCTACTAAACAATGCTGTTTTATATCCTACATTTATTTTGTGACACTTAAATGCACTACTTATTTTAATCTAAGTGAAAACAAATAAAACTTCAATCTTATGATCAGCTATGAGAAGGAAAAAGTTTTGGCCTCATTGCTTTATTGTGGTTGTGTTACAAAAGGGAGGTGAGGAGTATATTTAAAGGCAGCAGCTGTAAGGGCCAATGCAATTCTTTGCTGCAGTGTAATTCCTGTAAAATAAAGTATATAGATTCTGATACCCAAGTGAGTTTAAACTACATAAAACTATTTCAACACCTTTCTCCATAAATTTCTTACTAATCCCTATTCACTCCTCAGTTTCCAGGGATGCTCCAGCATCGGGAAGAGGGAGAAACCCTGGCTTACCTGAGCTTGTAAGAAGATGGATTTTATCATTGCCCAGCCAGAACTCTGACACTTGCCTCCCAAACCCTTTCTTGTAGGCCTCCCAGTCACGGTAGAAATCCACTGAACCATCCAGTCGCCTCTGGAAGACCTGGGTGGAGACAGAAGGAGCACAGGGAAAGATGACCTCTCAGAGTCACAGCTAAAAGGCCAGCCGGCTTCCTCCTCTAGACCAGTGCAGGGGGTGTTCTCCCAGTCCAGCTTCATGGGTTCTGAACACGTTCCTCACAATATGAAGAAACATCACAGGCGGTACCTGGGAGAACCAGTGTGACAAAGTGGTTTAGACTATTGTATTAGGATTGAGGGGACTGGACCTCAATTCAGGACCGAGCCATAAAGCTCACTTGGTGACTCTGGGTGAGTCATTCTCTAGCCTACTGCATTTTACAAGGCCCTTGCGATAAATGAGTGGATGGGGAAACAACTTTGTGAGCCACTTTGAGCACCATATATGAAAAGCAGGATTAAAAGGAAATCACTTATATCAGAGTTGTCAGCAGTGAATGCAGGCCAGACCTTCTCTATGAAGCACAATAACTTAAACCAAAAGGAGTTTAAGGGCTAGATTGGCAGATGTTTCCTCCCGCACTGATTTTGGAGTGATATTCTGAACATGTGCCAAATTTGCTTTTGCACCAACTACAGTCCATGCTGTTTTCTTAGCTGGTTCTTGCTGCAGATCTGAGAAATGACTGGCCCCCGCACTTGAACCAGTGACTACCCTCCTGCACTGTTCTGTCAATTCTTCTCCCAAAGAATGCAGCAAACTTGTTTTCCAATTGGGATTCCGAAAGCTCGGCCATAAAGCTGTAATCCCCAGGGCTGGTAAGAGCACGCTTATCATAAAGAGCCATTTGGCTGCCTTTCATAGGTGGTGAGTGGATAGCGCTTCCTCTTCCAGGGAGTAAGCCTCACCAGCCAACCTCCTCCATCAGTCTCCATGTCACAGTAGGCCCTCATTCCTCTTCCTGTGGTGGGGTAGATCATATACCAGCCAGTCAGTGTCTCTCCACGATCCAGGAGTTCCTTGCAATCCTTGGCTCCTGCCTCTAGAATAAATATTAGGAAGGAAAGTATAGGACAGTTCACCTCATTTCTAGGTCAGGAATATAAGTTGTGTGGAGAGGGCAACAGGTCAAAGAACGTGGCTGCCTACCATGCAGAACACTTGATGCCAATGCATATACATTTGTATGCAGCTATTCAGCTATGATCTCTTGCGGATTTCCCATAAAAAGTGAGCAAAGAAAAGATGGCACTTCCAGAGAAAACTTATAGCACGGAAGCAACTTATATGTTTATCAGTTGGTGAATTGTGGCCATTGGTTTGTAACTGCTGTACACCCAGAAATTGCTGAACTGAGGGATGGTTTGCACAGGGTGGACATGGAGGGTCAGTGCCTTCCATAGGTCTGCCCCCAGAGTTGCATAACACGTTTGAAGTAGCTGCTGGAAATATTGGCTATTCTTGCTTGGTGAAGGCTCCCTTCGGGGCTGTGGGCAAATCACTCTTTTTCCATGTAATTAAACAGACCACCCCCTTCGAGAATGGAGAAAATATTTGCATTCTTTTTTCAGATTTAAATTCTTCTATGTTTAGTGGGACTGGCTTTTTAGTACATGTTTCATTGCTGCCTTGGGCCAGTGCTTTCCCAATCGTATGCCAAGAGCACTCAATTTCCAAGGAAGCCTGTCAGAGAAGGCTTAATAAAAAGATTAGTAAAGATGGACATGCTTTCCTGAAAACAGCTTGCTCATCACTGGGGATGCAACACTGATTACAAGAAGATGGATGGGCTTGGATGATACCCTAAGTCCGAAACACACACACACACATACAGTTGAGGAGGCACCTGCTAACACTTTACCATACAGATTCATGGATCTGCTCCTCCTCATCAGGCTGGAACTGTCACCTGTAACTTGCATGTGCTTTTATATATCCATCCTAGCCCTAAGGAACCCTCTTTCATTGCCACCCTTTTCATTGTCTACACACTGGGGACCAGTGACTGCAGCAGGATCTTCTCTACTTGTGGAGGCTTCCCCTGTGATTCAGATCCCTGGGAAATCATGACAGGAGTAATTTGAATGTCCGAATAGGACTTCTACATTAAGTATATAGCTGTTTATATACACCTCTGAAAATCATCATATGGTCAGGAGCCTGAAAGCCAGCTTGGAACCTGTTACTGCTACAGGGCAGTTGCTCCTTGGATAGTCACCATCTCTCTAATATGTTTTATTTGCAGCCTTTTCTGCTACCACCATTACTGGCGTCTCCCTCGATTTGCCCTGGAACTCCTCTACTTTCTGCCAAGGAGTTGTGAAGCCTGTTTCTGAATGTTTCCCACCTCCTGCCCAGCACATGCAGATTCTTTGAACTGGTGGCGACTATCATCTTGGGACTGAGTCTTCATGGCTTGTCGCAGGCCGCTTATGCCCATGAATCAAAAAGGGGCTCACTGGCCTTACCTATACTACACGCTACCACCGGTTTACTACCAGATTAATTGTTCCAGCTTCTTGGGAACTGCCGTTCGGGTGAGGATGCTGAGAATTCAGCTTCTTAGTCCCCAGGAGGTACTTGAAAAGAAGGAATGTCTGTACACCCATTTTAAATTCTATATAGACAAACTCTTTGAAGCTAAAAGTTAAGAGACTAGAGATAGGGGATTGATAAAGGTCAGTAGTATCTAAATCTTTTAAATAAACAAATAATGAAAAGCTGCTGGCTTTTAAAGTTGCATTTTATCCTCACTGCTAGGACAATCAAAGGCATGGAGCACCCTGTTCTTGTGGAGGACATTTCTCCCTGTGGGTGCCTTTTTCACGGTCAGAGTTTGAAGCCATATTGCATTAGATTTAGCCACAGGCTAACCGAACAAACAGGTCTGGCCAGAAAGAAGGGGGTGACTAGACGTACCTTGCTGCTGACAGCTGGCCAAACTGCATGCCTCTCCTGCGGTAAGAGAAAGGAAACTTTTTATGAGCTGAACAAAAACTGAACACAAGCCAAAAGGAAAGAGTGTGAGCAGCTGCAGAAGCACCGCATGTTTTTATGCAAGCTTATTCTCCTTCTCCTCATGTGGGGAAGTAGAGGTTGAGGTCGCACCCACCACCCTCTGGGCCTGTGTTTGCAGAGGGATCAAGCCATGTAAAGCTTAGCATATCTAGATTGCACAGTGCCACTGGGATTGTTCGAGGGGACCGGGTGTCTCCTCTGAGCCAGGCTTTGCGTTCCTCCCTGCACACATGCCCAAAATGGAGTTGTAGGTGCATTACCTTGGTCTCCTTTGTCTCCCTTGGGCCCAGCTTTCCCAGGTATGCCAGTAGAACCTCTCTCACCTGAAGACAAAAGCCCAGTGATCTTTTAGGGAACATTTCCAAGCCATGCAACAACATGTTAGCAAACTACAAGGGGCATCTAGGGAACAGCGCATGGGATTCAAAGAGTGGGATTCATTTCACTTTCAGCTACGGTTTTTAAGCCCTGAGAACCCCATTTATGTCTGTGGGAAGGGGTCACACAGGTGGTGAATGAATGGTGTCGATCCTTCCTTCGCCGAGGAGGAGACACAGCTGGTGCGAGGTGGAACATTTCATGTGATGACCCCCGTCTTTCGAGAAGCCATCAGAGCACCCTGGGATTCAGCCACTGGAGCAGTTCATTTGCTGCCACACGAATTGGCCCTGACAAATGTTCTTCTTGAGCAGAGCTGCCCCTAACACAGTTGGCTCCGAGCAAGCATTCTGGGGGCAGGGAATCGCTTTCATTCTCCCACCATGCTGTTCCTGTCCCTTATAGTCCTCCTCCTAGACATCAGGTTTGCAAATGCAAAGTAAAGCAACTCCTGGATCTGCCAGACCCAAATCTTCAACAGAGATGTGTGACCTCTCACCTGGGGGCCCCTGGGGGCCTAGATCCCCCTTAGCTCCAGGCAGCCCATTTGTTCCTGGCACACCTGGAATTCCTGGTATCCCTGCCTGGCCTTGGAGAAAGATTCTGTCTGCTCCACACTCTGATAAGCCAGTCAGCTCTGAAACAGGAAAAAGAGCACAGACACGAACTTATTCATTAGCCCTGTATGAGGCAAGGCAATTTCCCTTAAGGAAAATCAGGACTATGTGGCCCTCCCATCGATCCTGCCAGCATTATTTTTGCATGGTGGAGGTACGCACAGCATAAAGATGCGACTGCCTTTCTCCCACTAGCATGGCCAGGTGAATGGTGATGGGTGTGCAGGAACAAGCAGCGTAGGCTCAGTCCTGTCAATGGCACACTTGCCGTTCCGGGAGGCTTGCAAGTTTCCTTTGCCTCACTTTGCCTCGAGTGTGCTTTGCTAGGTGGGTTTTTGACCCATTCAGCAAGGGCACCTCAGAGGGTGAGGAGGAGGCTAGAGAAGGCTCAGGGTAATTCTGGCCTCCCTGATCCCCTCCCCTCCCTGTCCACCAGAAAGCCCTCTTTCTTCCCCCTCCAACATCACTTTTCCAAGTTTAGAGACAAGTCAGATCTCCAGCTCCCTCTTCCAAGGTCAGAGTGCTGTCTCCAAATTTGCAAAGGTTCTGCACTGTCCGATAGTCCCTGGTGCACTCACCCAGGGACCACAGGATTGCCCTCCTAGCAAGCAAGCAAGCACTGATGGATTCTCACGGTTTCATATTCATTCCTGTTTTTATTCCACTGGCAAACATCTGGAACTTCTCCACTTTCTTCCCTGCTGTAGCCACTCACACTTAAAAGCAAGCAAACAAGACAACCCAGGCACCAAACAACAGATGAAGAAAGAGGAGGAATGAGGAGGATACCGCAATACAGATGTGCTTATCGCCCTATTCAGGCATGCACTTGCTCCTGTGTAGGGGAACACGGACGTGCATATAAACTTGGCTCCCCACATCCACATAAGCCCAGCTTGCATGTGGACCTTCATGCATTGATCCTGATCAGGGACTGGGCCCACATGATTAAAGACCCTTTTCCAGATCTTCATGCTCAACATGTGAAGATCTAACTGGAAACCAGGGACATGGAAAGCCTGGGGATAGGACTTAGGTGCATGTCCACATCCCAAATTGTGCCCAATTTAGCTCCAGATGTAAGAGGGGTGTGCCTGAATAGGGCCATAATGCAAAGCCAGACACCTGCGCCTCCTACTCTAGTCTGTGTCACGAAATTGCTTGCATCCTGGCTTTGTACAGTTGAGAACATCACAGCTCAGTTTGCCAAGTTATTTCTCTCTCCAGCCTTTAAATCCCCCAAGAACATCCCAACCACACTCTGTCGCCCACTTCCTTCCTTCCTTCCCTCCATATTCCAATTAATCCCATCCTCGTGACTAGCATGGCAGTTCCTGATGTTTCCCTTTAACCTGTAAAGGCCATTAATTGAGGCAACTGCAAGTCCCTTGCCATGTGCCATATCCAGATGCAATCCAAGAAAGGGCCCCTTTGTTTTCAGTATTTGTGTGCAGAAGAAAGAATTTGGGTAGGCAAAGCTTTTCTCACAAACTGCTGCAGCAGGGGGAGAAAAGGAGAATTCTCTGACTGCACAACTGTGAAGGAGCTCTTTCCTACGTGGACTCTGCCTCCCCCCCCCCCCCGCATTCACACTCACGCGGACTGCCGTTGGCTTCAGACCCCTGTCCAAAGCTTCCTCCTTTCATCGAGACAACCACCAGGAGCGACAGAGCCAGGGGAAAGTCAAGCCAGGCTGTCATCTTGCCTTGCAGAGGCTACTTAGCTGTCTCACTAAGCTTGAGCTGTTAGGTCCCTTATATACGGGGTGATTTTGAAGAGTTATCTGACAGAGTGCCAAGGTGTAAACAGATATGGAAATAATCCTCTAACAGTGAAATAAAGACATGCTGTACTTCCTGGCTAAGGGGAGCTTTGTGTGTCTCTTTTGCAATATTTGCTTTTGCAAGAGTTGACTTAGTTAACATTGATGAATGAGTTACATTCCTAGCGTAATGCCTGAACTTCCTGAATTGTGCCACATAGAAACAGAGCAAGTCAGAAGGGACCACCCAGACCATCTAGTCTGTCCCCTGGCTCCAGCCAGCTCTGCTCATGACATGCCCACCATGTGTATGTCCAGCCTATCCTTAAATATCCTCACCAATGGGGCTTCAACCACCTCCCATGGAAGCCCATTCCATACCACAGGGGTCCTAACCATTGGGAAGTATTTCCTGGCATCCACCTTGAATCTTGGATCCATGAGCTTTGCTGCATTAGAACACATCCTGCCCTCCACCACAAGGGAAAAAAGATCATGACCCACCTCTGTGTGACACCCCCTCACATACCTGTATGCTGCTAACAGGGGTCCCCTCTGAATCTCCTCCTCAAGTCTGAAAAGACTCAGTTCCCTCAGTCTCCCCTCATACGGCTTACCCTGCAAACCCGACACCATCCTTGTGGCCCTTTGCTGCACAAATTCGAACCTTGCTATATCCCTCTTGTAATGAGGGGCCCAGAATTGAACACAATACTCCAGTTGTGGATGCACTGGAGTCACACAGTACTGGCAGTACACCTCTCTAAATCTAGAAGCCATGCTTCTGGCTATGCATCCTAGGGTGGCATTCACCCTCTTGACCACCACGTCACACTGCTGGCTCATGCTTAGCCTGCAGTCGACCAGCACACTGAGATCCTTTTTACAAGGGCTGCTTTCCAGTCACTTGTCCCCTAACCTGTACTTATGACACCCATTCCCATGCCCCAAGTGCAAGACCTTGCACTTATCTGCATTGAATGCTATCCTTTTGTCCCTGGCCCTCTTCCAAACTATGTCCAGATCCTTTTGGATCTGGGGTACCTGTTTCTCAGTTGTGGCCACCGCCCTCATTTTAGTATGATTTGCAAATTTGATCAGACTGGTCAACCCCTTCTTCAAGACTGAACAGGATGGCTCCCAGGACAGAGCCCTGGGGAACCCTGCTCGTCACCAACCGCCATCCCAATTATTCCCCACTAATAGTTACCCTCTGCTTTTCGTCCGTCAGCCATGCCATAATCCATAGGACAGTGCATCCGTCTATCCCAAAACTCCTCAATTTCTCAACCAGGATACCATGGGGCACTTTGTCAAAGGTCTTGCTGAAATCCAGGTAAACCACATCCACCACATCCCCTCCATCTAGCCATCTCGAAACCTTGTCATAGAATTCCACAAGGTTTGTCGGGCAGGACCTGTGTTGTGCGGCTGCCAGCCTCCCTTCTCTATCTAGGGATTCCAGAGCATTTCCTATTAGGATCCTTTCCACTGTCTTTCCCTGAATGCAACCTTCCCCTAGCAGCAGCTGTTTCTTCATACCGAAGAATGTGCATTGTGGAGATGCGCTATTTGCTGCTTTGCTGAGTAGACAGATGAGATGTTGGTGCTCCAGGGGAGAGCTACACCCAGCCCTACTTTGTTCAGGTTACATCTCTGTGCAACTAAAGCCAAGGAGGACACACGGCAACAACAGTCATGGGATATCCACTGTTTTCATCCCATTTTCCTGCTTGATATACATCCTCAAGTGTTATTAGTGGGTCTTGTTCATTTGCTAGTATGTGCCTTTTCCTATTGAAATGCTATGCTTTGCCCAATCATACATACTTTCAGCTGATTTTAATCTTTTTTCTCCCTAAAATTGCCTTACGCAGTTGCAAATGAATGCCATCAGTAGGGCCTAGTTTGTTTTGATTTATGTGGGTGCTACATGCATCATTTGACATGTTTTCTTACATCCCAGTCTTAGCTGTTGTTGCCAGTTTGTCCATTCCTGCTCTTCAGGCCTATCTATACTTTGATACAAGGAGGTTCCACTTACGTGCCATACAACATTTTTGGTTGAGGCCGATTGCTTAACTTCATCATGGGAGAAAAAATGGCATGGGATCTGCTCTGCAAGTCAGGCCTGGTAGGAGAATTTCATGCTGGAGGTGTAGGATGAGGGGAGGTGGACTGAACATTTCCTCATGACCCAAATAGTCTCTTCAAAGTAGTCAAAGATGTAAGACCTGCTCTCTAGAGAAAACAGAGTGTTTGCCTGTCGGTGTAAACAAAGATAAACATGAAAGCAGCTTGCACTAAAATAGATGTAGATATTCAACATAAGATACACCGTTCTCAACCCAAATTAGATATTACAAGCAGCCACAGTATTGGCACAGTATTTGGTGTCTGCACCAACATGATTAGCTTTGGGTAAGCCTAATGGTTGCTGCAGTCACGATTCCTATAGCAATACTCTCCGTCATGGTAATTTGGTCAAAACCTGTGATCCATGCTGGTTATGAGTGCAAAGAAACAAACAGGACTGAGATGCTTTCAGGCTCAGGAAAGTGTGGAAGGCAGCTTTTGCAACGAACCTGCCCTTAAATCATTGGATTGTGGCAAATGCACTCACTGGCTGTATGTGTTGTGTCTGAGGACTCATTGGTCACATCATGACAGAGCAGGGTGCAAGGCGGTGGAGGGAGAGGCAGATGCTGCCAAGGAGCAGGAGGAAGAACTGGAAGAGGAGCAATGTTTCAAGACTGTTCCCGATGCTTCCCATGAGTAGAACTGTCCTGAATGAGCAGCAGATGAAGGTGAGACACTGCTGATGTTAAGCTCCATGAGCCCATTTTCCTTGCCCCGTGGATTCTCTGCTTCATTGTATTCAATCCCAGTGTCTCAAGAAACTCTCCCTGCCGCTGCCACCAGTGGGTTTTTAGCATAGACAGGTGTTTGTGGTACACTGATACATCAGTGCTCCTAGTCATCTAATTGCCTTGCAAGCACAAAGAATGTAAAGAAATTACTTGTGTATTTTACTTCTTGTGACTGTTGCACTTGTAGAACAGAGCAGTCTGTTATAGCACAGAGTAAGGCACATGATAGTTATTTCTTCCTGCAGAACCTTCTTATGAAGCCTGGTCAGCGTCTGCTGTGCTTCAAGGAGCATCACAGCAGGTGGAGGTGTAGCCCCCACTGCTCTGTGGTGGTGAACCTCCTTTCAGGATGGAATTCAGCACTACAGCACTCCAATAAAAGCTCAAAATAGAAACTCCAATAGATGAGGAGACCAGGAAGAATTTCCTCAGTCAGAGCAGTATGGCAATGGAACCTATTACCTGGGGAAGTGGTGGGCTCTCGCTTGCTGGAGATATTCACAAAGTGTCTGGACAGTCATTTGAATGGGAGGATGGAACTCAGTGTCCCGCAATAGCAGGGAGTTGGACCTGATGGCCTTCTGGCCCCTTACAACTCTACTATTCTGTGATCCTATGATTCTATGAAACCAGAGGTTTGTGCAACAGAATTGAAGATGTAGTCAGTTTATTAGAAAAATCAATGTAACTATGACAGGATATGTTCATATCAATGAAAGGCATATGTTAAAGCTTAGTATTACTACAGGTTACCATAAGTTCCTGGAAATAAATAATTCTGAGCACTGTCAGGCTATACAGTGGCCTATAATTTGAGAATAAAACAAACAACAATGGTTTTCCTGTTGCTTTAAGGAAATGGCTATGTAGAGACTCTAGTTCTACTCCTCTCTGGAAGCATAAGCTAATTTCCCTAGCAAGCTCACCCCACTTAAGTTACAGGCCTGATGTGGAGACTGTATTGCAACCTTCCCTCTGGTTGGCATGTTCTGCTGTCTTGACTTTTCTCAGCAATGATCTGGTCCAGCAACTGCTGCCGCCTCAGGCATACTGCATCCCATGTCCACTCAGGAGTCTATCACTCCCCACTCCCAGACATTCTCCAGCTCCTGCCTTTTGTGGTTTCAGCCCCTGGGTTGGTTCTTCTGTCTTCCTTGGGCTTCTCTTCAGGCTTCTCCCGGCCTCTCCTCAAGTCCTTTGCCACCCCTCTTCACAGTACACTTGACACTGATTGGCCAACTCTCCCCTTGTACCAAGCTACAGACCCTTCTACTAACCCAATAAACATGCACGATCAGACTGGGTTTTCCCAGGATCTTACAGGTATGGAGATAAGGCCGAGGCTAAGTTTTAAAGAAGGTTACAACGAACTTTGTTTCCAACCTCACCTCAGTGAAACTGCTAGCTTTACAAGAAAAAATCTCTTCCACACTTCCACAATACAAATGTGATGGGGGATCCATCCCCAGCGAAGTGAGACACTGTCAAATTTTCCTGTACAGCAGGTGAAGTAGGATGCCACTCAGCCCTGGGACTAACAAGATGGGCAGCTGCCTGGTCTTTGTTAGTGGTATGCAGTGCAATTAATTAGACACTCCCACCCCAGCTATCTAAGCAGACATAGTCACTGATGCACAAGTCCCAGTGGCCAACTGATAGCAGGAAGAGGTGGATCAGGATGAAACATGTCAGGACTGAGCGCCAAGATTCCCACTGTATCACCAACCTCCCCTGTTTCCAGAGGATCAGGTTTTATACTTTTTCCAAGAGGAGAGGAACAGTTTGCTAGGAGACTTTTAGTAGCTTTGTTGAAAGCAGGAAAGGATCACCCACCTGGACTTTAGTTCCTGGGATCTGCTTTTCCTCACTGCATACACCAGTCCCTAGCACCTTCTGAATATCTCTTTTTTTTGGTGTGCCATAAACCTTCTTTAAAACTGCAATTCTGCCACCTTCAGGTTGACTCCGCCCCACCACAGTTCTGTCCATATTTTCTTTTCACCTTTGCAGGTTCCATTCTGATGTCTTCAACATAGCATCTCTCCGCAGTCCATGGTCCTGCAGATAAAGAAAGCCATGAGCATCAACATTCACACACCTTTCCATGCATTTACAACTCAGAACATAAACAGGGCTTCTGTGATCAAATACTTAATTTAATCAAGTATTGCATGTACAGAGAACCACTTCATCGAGGACACAGTCCTTTGGGGACTCCTGCGGTACTCTGACAGCTGCAGCATCCCATGCAGAACAGCCTTCTTCCACCCTGCAAAAGAGCTGGACAACGAATTTCCCAGCTGTCCAACTGTGGCACTTCTCAGCTGCGAAGAATGTGCACTACACCCCTTTTCCATTCTAGCTGTGAGATGGGAGGGGGATCCAAGTGTGCATCTCCAGCTTTGAAGTCAGAACAATTTTCCAGTCATGGAGCTGGGAAACAATTCAATGGACTCCCGGGTGCTGCCTGGGGACCACTGGATTTCTGTGCCTACAATTTAAAGAAGAGTCTTATTTAGCATTGCACAATTGTGTCAGATAACCAGAATTCTGGGAATCATGGAATGTTCACTGGGTGTCTTTGAATGTACTTGGAATGGAGATACAGAAATAAAGTATACTGAGTTTTAGCCAGACTAACTCTAAGCACTAAGATCTCATCCACATTTTTAACTATTCTTTGCATCATGGCAAAGCACAATGGCATATTTAACTTTTACTGTGGGGAAGTAAATGCCTATACATGTTATAGGCATGTGCATAGCAGCTACCTTCCATCTCCAGGTCTCTTCATAGACACAAGATCCCGGGCTGACAGTCGGGTGTTAGCCAACCCAGATAGTCATCTTGGCTTGCAGGACCTACTCCGTTGTGCCACTAGATGTCTCTCTGGGACAAGATGGTTTGACCCTTTATATATGTGGCAATTCCAGACAATGTTGTACAGAGCAATGAGGAAATTCCAATATTTCCTGGCTAAGGGGATTCTACAGAATTTTGTAATGCCTGCTTTCACCAGAGTTGGCAGAGTTTATGGTATTTAAAGACAAGGATACTACTTGAAATCCTTGAATTATGCAATGCACCTTCATGCAGAACAACACGAACCCTTCAATCATAATTTCTTCATTGATTTGTTTAGTATTTCTGATGGAGGGTTAAGTGTTCTAATGCCATTCTAACTATAGGTGGCTCTATGTCTAAATGGAGCCATCAGCTACTGCTTGGGCTTATAGATTAGTGATGCTACGGCATGCTTTACTGAGATGCATGGATGTCTCCTGTGGTGACCGTGTCATGGAAGCAGGAGGCAGGCCTGACCCCCTTGCAGGCAGGCAGGGAAACATGCTGAACTATTAGCCTACATGGCCCTGTTTAGCCCTTGTGGCAGCACCAAAGGACAATCCCTAAGCATATCATGGACCACTGGAGGTAGCTGGGGTAGGAGACTCTGCGTGTGTGTGCGGGGGAGGGGGTTGTCTTGTTTCTTGGGAGGATAGAAGGTACTGGAAATGTGGATGGGTGGAGTACAGTTGGCCTCAGTATGGACTGATGAAGAGGTGAGTTGGGGAATGCTATGCAACCTGGATTGGTGTTGAAAGAATGTGTAGATTGGTTACTAGAAGACTGATGGTAAGTTGGGAAGAAAGGTGTTGGTTGGTTGGTTGGTTAACTAAGATGATGAAGAGATTGGGAAGGCTGTAAGGTGTCTAGTGGATTTTTTGTCTTGGTTTGTTTGCTTTGTTTTGTTTTGTACTTGTTAGCAATCCCTGGAGAGTATGGAGGACGCATCCATTACAGTGGCCACGGGTTGGGGGAGATATGGCACTGGGGGTTGGACAGGCCAAAGAAGGAGAAGAGGGGACAGAGTCTTATTGCGATCCCTTCTTCTGGTCCTTCCCACAACCAGATGGTTCCTGGTAACCATGCTAGTTCACCCTCAGGTCTTGTGCTGCTGCTGCTGCTGCTAAATGGTTGGTTGGCACATAATAGACTCTTACTAATCCACAATTTAATCATGGATGAGGGTACTGACCTGGCCTGTATCACTGAGACCTGGGTGAGAGAAATGGGAGGGGTCACTCTTTCCCAGATGTGCCTACCTGGGAGCTCAGTGCAGCACCAACATCGCCTGGAGGGCCAGGGAAGGGGGTTTGCTGTACTTCCCAGGAATTCTGTCCCCCTCTCTAGGCTTCCTGATGTCAGGTCCTAGCTGGAGGAGGATTCCTCAGGTGAAGAAAGCCAGTGCAATGAGCCCCAACTACAGTCGGACACAGAGGGTGTGGATGCAGATGACTGCCCACCACCAGAGGAGCTCAGACCCTCATGGACAGTCTCTGTGCGTCCCCAAGAGCAGGAGCTGGAGGCAGAAGGAATGTACCCCTTAGAAAGGAGAAGGTGTGCATGGTTTCAGCTCCGATAGAAATCCAAACAGTCCGAAAGGGGAGTTTTCTGTGAAACAGCATGCCTACTTAATTAGCTGGCTATGCTGAATTATACATTAGTTCGGGCAGAGCTGCTCCATGTTGCAAACATCAAGTGGCATTATCTGTATTCCTGGACTTCGTTGTTGTTAACGAGTATCTAGATTCCTGGCCTGTTTATTTGTATACAAAAACAAAGGGACAATGCCCACAGTATTCCTAAGCTGATGAGTGAAGGGAATGGGGTAGATGCCTCACAAACCTATGAAATCTCAGCTCCCATAAGGTTTTGAAACAGATGGCAAAGTACACGGAGGCAATTCATCCCTTCTTCTGCTCCTTTAATTTAATTCTGATACACTCTATTCGAGCAAGGGTGGCTTTTATTCAGTATTCCTCTATCCAACACCTGTGATTCTTTGTGTTATTTCCAATGCATAAACAGCCCAAGTCAACTTCTTCCATGCAAGGAATTACTGCACCAGTGAGCTGTCATATAGACCTTGTCATATAAACATTCACTCATCCATGTCTAAGTCCAACTATCAGAGGTGGTCAAATGTCCAGGTATTTGTGTAAAATGGAAGACAATGCAGCCCTTCTCAAGGAGCAGTCCTTTCTCATACTGATGTCCCGTTTGTAGTGTCGAACAAATGTTGATGGTGTCAACCATGTTCCTGCTCTGCAAAGATCCTCTGCAAACAGAGAGGCCTGCATGGAAGGCTGTAAATGTGGAAACTGCTCTTGTAGAATTTGCTTTTGGCTCATCTGGCAAGTCCAAGAACTAACGTTTGTATGCTAACTTGGCTAGCAGTGTGCCAAGTGTTGTGGGCCGAATGGATCTCTCCTTTGGAATGGTCCGCATACTTGACAAAAAGTTGTTTTGTCTTACAAATGATCTCAGTTTGGGATTGACAGAATACTAATGCATGACAGATGTCAAGGGTATGCAGCGCTCTTTCAATGTCTGTAGAAGGTGATGGGTAAAAGTCTGGAAGAACAATCTCTTAGTTGATATGAAAGGATGAAGAAACTTTAGGTAAGAATGAAGGGTTGGTACAGAGGACCACTTTCTATCTGTGAAAAGTTAAATGGGAAGGTCTACTCTCAGTGTGAAAAGTTTGCTTGCTCGGCAGACTGAGGTGATGGCGATGAGGCAATGAGGAAAACTGGTATTTCCAGGATACCAGTTGTAAATCTATGGTTATGAGTGGTTTGAATGGTGGGTTTGTTAATGCATGTAGCACAAAGGAGAGACTCCAGGCAGAAACCATAAGTTGGACTGGAGAGTGTAGATTCTTTAGTCAATTCATAAACCATCATGATAACGGATGAGAGAAGGTGGAGTACCCCTCAATGGGGCCAGGAAAAGCAGAGACTGCTGATAAGTATACATTTATGGAGGTTGGCTTCAGTCCCAATAAGTAGAGGGGGTTTAAGAATTCCAAAATCCTCTGGGCAGAGGCAGAGGATGGGTCAAAGGATTGGAGTGTCACATATTTTCCAAACTTTGCCCACTTGGTAGCATAAGACTGCCTGGAATTGGGTCAAAGGGCTGCTGATAAAATATCCTTGAACCTGTTGCCCTTGTGATAAGGTAGTCTTACTCAACTCCTATGATTGAAGCATAGAAACATAGTGAGTCAGAAGGGGTCTCCCGGGCCATCTAGTCTGACCCCTGATTCCAGCCAGGAGATGGTATATTTGAAGTGCCCATTACAGAATTTGCCATGTTGTGAGAAGGAATGTCTGCATATCAGATGGAGAATCTTTCCTTGAGCCTGGATAAACTAGTCCAGTATTAGTGGTAGTTATTTCTAAGTCCCATTGGACAGCTTCAAGATGAAAGGGAACCAAGGCAGTCTTGGCCACATTGGCATGATCAGAATAGCCCATGTTGGTTGTCCTCCTCTCTGTTATCATTAGAGAAGTCTCATATGCTTGTTGCATCTGCTGAGAGACAATGGGCTTTTCTCAAGGAGGGGCGGCCCAGCTTCTGCTTCCAGATGCATTGTGGAATTAAGGTCATGTGGAATTAAAATCCTTTCTGCCTTCATATATGATCCACTTCATAATCACAAGGTGATGTTGCACCCCAGCAGAACTGCATGCCTGCACCGGTGCCTCATACATGGAAAGTGTGTGAGAGGCCTGGAGGAGGAGGAGGACATACTTCAGAGCTTCCACAGGCCAACAGGAGTGCGGAATCTCGAGAGCACAGTGAACACTGCACTAAGAAACACTCACTGAGTAAGCCCAGAAATGTGACGGAAGCAACCCCATTGCCCCCTTCTTTCCCTGGGCTACCAATGGGCAGACTCCCTTAGATGAGGCGGCATCTTCCCCATGAAGGCCTCCCGCCTGCTTCTCAGTCTTTCTGCACCTATACCATTCTCTCTCCCCACTCCATTTTGTCCTTAGGTGGTTCCCAGATATACAACCATGTCTAATCTTCCCAATAAATTGGCAAACTCTTTTGCTCTGAGATTACACCAATGTTTGAAAAGAAAGGAAGTTGCCATAGCCTAATGTAAGACATTTTAAAAGGACTCTAAAAATGGATGTAATTCATAACACTTAATCCAGGAGGTTTGACTTAACCAACCACCAGCTCATTCTGAACTAAAAACCTGAGGGAGGAAATAGGATGAACAGTCAGGTTGACATCCAGCGTGGCAGTTTGGTGTGGGTCTTTCAGGTCATTCCGTGGGCCTCCCCTTCTGATGGGAACGCGCTTGGATTGGACTTGCTGATGAAGACAGAAAATGCAGTATGTGCCAGGACATCATTTTGTCTCACACAGTCGTCTGCCACCAGCTGACCTTGAGGAGAGGCGGGTGGGAGCCTGGGCAATCCGGGGGGGGGAATGCTGGGTGCATCAGTGCTGGCATGGGCAAGCTGGCCTTTTAGCACCCCTCCCTGCAGGAAAGGCTGGTGGGGAGCTTGCCTGTTTGGCTCTTCCGAGATGATGCACACTGGGAGGAAGGCTAGTCCCTTTGTCTGTCCAGCTGGCTCTGCACATGGAAGGAAGAGGCCACATTTCAGGGAAAGGCTCCTTGGAGGCCCTGGATTCCAAACGCCTGCTTAGCACCTTGGGCTTGGCTTCCCAGGCCTTCCAGTTACACTGCCACGTGTCATTGGTACCAACACAAAGCACGTCTGCTGACGCCACCCCAGCACCATTTACAAAGCTAGTTAGGCAGTGCTTGACACCCACAACCTCCACACCAGGAAGGCAGTTTCCTCCATGCATTCCACACACCCATCATAAACTCAGCTGGCCGGGTGTCTAATGAACAAGCCCCCAGTGCCACAAGTCCCCAAGAGCCAGACACACGCCACCTGCACGAGAGGATATTTGCTCATCCTCCAATCAATGTGTCCCTCCCAGGAGAACAGTTCCCTTTTCCTTGGAATGATGCCCTCCTCCTGTGAACCCCGTTTTTCATGGCAGCAGAGGATCTGTCGCCCAGGAACAACAGGCTTCCCAAAGCTCTCATCCACCAGCTGCTCCCCTCAATCACCCTTTCCAGCTCAGCAAACTCGGCTTCAGCCTGTTCCTCTGGAACCGGGAGTTCATTCACCAAGCACACGTGCGCCAGTTCTGTCCTCCTGGCACATAGTCCTGCATGCATCTAGGGATCTGTGTTGAATCCCCACTGACACACCCATACATCTTTGCATTTCCAAATGAGAGCAAATGCTGCAATGAATATTGAGATAAATATTAAAACAATGTTGAAAAATATATGTGCAAGAAAGATTTTTTCAGTGCTTGGCAACTCTGGCACTACCCCTGAGGTGCCACTGGAATACTTTGAAGGGGCTCTTTGTAGCTGTTGAAAAGGAATCAGCCAGAATGAAAGCTGAAAGTGGAAGAAGCCATGGTGTGAAAAAGTAGCTCACAATCTTTTGAGGGCAGGTGGGGGGTACAACAGTGCTTGCATGGTGCCCCATGGAATACCCCAAGGAGAGCTGCAGGGGCAGGAGGGAGCCAGCACTCCATGGTGCCCGACAAGTCTTTTGGGCACATCCTGTGTCCCAGATCTGATAATCCGCTATGCAAACTGATGTTGCAGTCCGCAGTGAATGGGCATGTGTGAATTGGCCCCAGTCTAGTAGCACCGAGCTACTTCCGTGGGATGTGTAACTGGCTGACATTTAATTCGTTCTGCTACTTCTTTCAAGGAATGAAATCACTTTATTCCTCTCCAAACTATTTACACATGAAATGAAAGCTGGATTATGTTGTGGATTTTCAGTTGCTACTTCTCATTGATCAATACAATGCTACAGTGTCCTTACTATATCATCAACTTCAGTAATATGACCTGCCATAATAACTTCACGTCGTTTAGAAAGCCATATTTGTTTACCAATCCGGCAATGATCAGACTCTTCTAGTTCTTCACTGCTGCCGTCATCTTCCATGTCAATTCTTCTTCTATTCACACTACAATAGTCAGATTTGGGAAAGAATCAACAGTAGACCAGGGCATGGTCATGTCTCTGCATTGTATGGCAGTGCTCATTTCAAGAACCTGACATGATACTGATATGAACAGACGGTCATTTAAGGAGAGTCCGGCAACCCATGCAGGACTCTTGCTAATCATCTGGGATTTAGTCAGCTATAAAGTACAGTCCAGGTAAGCAACCTGACCACACTGCCCTATGAAGTAGAAAGAACAGTGGAGTTGTTGGTGGAGCGGTGGGCTCTGTTTATCTCTATTAGCTCAGAATGGATTAAGATATAGGAACAGAGAGATGGTGAGGTAGTTATACAATGATGTGCAAAAGAGGTAATAGCAATTTGAAAAAATGGGATTGATAAGGAGGAGCCTGGTGAGTGATAGAGGCATAAGGAGCTGGAACAGACTGTCCCTTCTTCCCTCCCTCTGCCAATGCATTTTGGGGCATTCGGGAGGTATTCTCCTTGGAGGAAGAGGTGGGGGGAGTCAATATGTCTTAGGTTAAGGAAAGGTAGAGGTGTGGACTGTAGTCAGTCGAGAAATGCTTTTTTCTTTTTCTATATACGTAAAGGAAAATACCACCACAGAGAAACAAGTTTATTAGAACTTTGGGCTAAGTAATGAAGAGTCTATCTTGCACTTTTGTGGAGTTGTGCAAAGCCAGGAAAATGCAGCCTTGAGCTCTTATACAAAAGGTCAAGTTGCTTACCTGTTACTGTCAATCCTCGAGTAGTCATCCGTGCATTCACACATATGGCCTCTGTTGTCAGAAAGATTTCCTAGCTAGACTCCTTCTGGCAGGAACCACTCTCCTCCTGCCCCCTGGTTTATCCGGGAGGGCTTCCCACCCTTATTTATTAGTTCCCTAGAGACTGGCACTGTGGCCTCAGAACTGAGAGGAGGCCAGTGAACAGCTGACCTTGAACCCAGGAGGCTGGGCTCAAGAACACCGTGTGGCACCACAGCTGGCCAGCACGAAGGCGGGATTGGTGGGTGGTCTGTTGAATGCACGGATGTCTACTTGAAGAGCAACGGTTACGGGTAAGCAGGCTGACGATTTTCTTAATGCTTTGTGTGCATCACACATTTGGGCAACCAGCAAGCTCACCATTCAGACAGAGATGGGGAGGTATCATCAGTGGACGACTGCAGGGAAGACTGCTTTACTGAGGGAGCAGGCTTGCCTGGCACAGACATCCAGCTTGCAGTGCCCTGTGAAGGTTGATGCGGCTGCTGTGCAGAGCTCCTGTAGTGGAACACCTGCGTGAAGAGCTGTGGAAGTGGCCACCACCCTGGTGGAGTGAGCGCTAGGCTGCCTCACCTGCTCCTCCATCAATCGCATCCACCCCACAAGCACCTTCTCCTGCTCCTGCCAGCTCTCTTGGGGGCAGGAGGGGAGGGGGACCCACCAAAACAAGGCCAGCTAGGAAATGTGTATTTGTGACGCACAGATACCATGAAGAAGAACTTCTGGAGGTGGACAGGAAGTTACCTTGGAGCTGCCAAGTCCTGCTGCAAAGGCACCTGAGGCACATGCCAGGAACAAGTGTGAGGATGAAGAAGGAAGCAAAACAAGAGAAGTGACGAAGCATCCCCAGTCAGGAGTAGCACCGGTTGTTGAATGAAAGAACAACCCACCTTGGCTTATCTTCAGGGTGCCTTATTTTCATATGCAAACCCACCCAATGGCATTATCTCACAACTGGATTTTTCCCCAGGAAGAATGCCCAAAATCTGATAGTACACCCATGTTTACAGAATTCCCTGCCTCTCCACTCACCATGACCCAGTCTTTTAAAATGTCAGTCAGAGATAACTCACCGCAGAGCCTTGCCTGAATCTTTTAATGCCTCACGGAACTGTTTCCTCTTTGACTCTTCCAGTCTAGTCTCAGAGACGTGCACTTCAGTCAGAGACAGGTTAGTGGTAAGAGCAGTGCAGATGGCCTCCCAAAATGCATCTGTCACACGACACCGACTTAGACTGAAAGAGGCTGGGGCAAAATAGAAGAATCACAAGAGTTCTGCTTCCCATTCCATGCTGAGAAAGGCTTCACAACAAAACTGAGCCAGAGACCGGAGATTATCTTACATTCCAGGTTCCTATGCAATATTGTTCTTTACAGCATCAGACTTTCCTTTCACCACCAGATATATGAAAGTTTGTGGAGACAATGCATCCCTTCTTTTGGTTATGCCTGCTCCTTTTATTTAATTCAGATAAACCCTGCTCAAGCAGGGGTGGCCTTTATTTAGTATTACTCTATCCAGCACATGGGATTCCTTGCGTTATTTTCGATGCATGATCAGCATCAGTCAGTATTTTCCAAGCACAGAATTTCAGCACCAGGGATCACTTATTTGCCACTGCACCCTTAGACTGGCCTGAAGATTCACGCAGCCCTACTCATACCAACCCATGGGCAAGACCCCACAACAGTTCCTGCCATACAGAATCCAAACAACTTCCAGACTGCTTCCAGAAAAGAAGCCACTGATGTTGGAGATATGAATAGGGTTCCAACAAGGAGACAAACAGTTCAAGAGGGTTCTCAGGAATTCCATCTTTGTTGAAAAGGAAACAGAAACTCACTGTTTAAACATGCTGAAGTGAAACAGTCAAGTGATGGTTACACAAGTCAGAAGGAAAAGAAAATGTGGATGACTTACCATAGCCTCTCTACTTTACACTCTGAATGTGCGAGCCCTTGGCACAAAATCTTCATTCCGGTGCTTTCTCCTTTATGTATATCCAGTTCTAGTACCTTCAGCCTTTGGTTTTTAATGAGAACTTGGGCTAGTTCCTCATATAAAATTGTTGTGGAATTCCAACTATGTATGCTAAAGAGAAAAGCAAGAAAAGGAATGAGCCAGGGAGGAGTCAGGACTCGAGTTTCAACAAGAATACCATTCAGATTGCCTGTAGAAAACTGGACGGCTCCCTGAACTGACACTGCTTTTTATGGTTTAAGTCATACAGTGAAACATATAGATTGTAAAGGAAAACTGATTGGGCATGTCCAGCAACATATACAAGAAAAATGCACAATTCATCCCTTTTCTTTGTGATTCCATGTTATTTCTGAAATGTGTGCTTCAGTGTTGTGTTCTGAAAGCATTATTCAATCAGGGAATGACTGCAGATGTAGAAGAGGTTGAACTGGGTGCCATCAGTGTACTGATGACTCCACAGCCCAAGCCCCTGGATGACCTCTTCCAGTGCATTCATGTAGATGTTAAAGAGCATGGGGGAATAAAATGGAACCCTGTGGAACTCCATGGCAAAGCTGCCATGGCACAGAGCCACAATCCCCAGCACCACCTTCTGCAATTGGCCAACCAATTAGGAGTGGAACCACTGCAAGGCAGTGCCTCCAACCCTTACTTGGCCAGCCTATCCAGAAGGATACCATGGTTGATGGTATCGAAAGCCACTAAGAGGTCTAGGAGGACAAACAGGGACACACTTCCCCTGTTCCTCTCCCTGCACAGGGCAACCAAAGCAGTTCCAGTCCCATAGCCTGGCCTGAAATCAAATGGGTCCGGATGATCAGTTTCCTCCAAGAGAGCCTGCAATTGCCTGACCACCACCTGCTCGAGCACCTTGCCCAAGAATGGGATGTTAGCCACCTGTCTATAGTTGGTGGCCACCTTCTTCAGAATGGGACTGATAACCACCTCCTTCAGGGGGCAGGGACCCAATCCACCCTCACAGAAGCATTAACAACCTCCTGGACCCAGGGATACACCCCGTCCCTGTCTTTGGTGAGCAGCCATGAAGTGGGAAAGTAAACAGGTGGTGGGTCATACTTGTCCAAGCACCTTGTCCACATCCTAGGCCGCAAAAATTGAAACTCATCCAATAAGAACAGACCAGACAGTGCTCTGGGTACTTCCCGTTCTAGGACCACATCAACTGTTCATGGCGAATATGAGCAATTTTATCCCTGAAGTGCTGGGCAAGTCATCACTGCGAGCCACTTATGGTGCAATAGGATAAATTTTTGGCCAAGATTGTAGCAAGCCCTGCACCACTCAGAAAAGCTCATCTGGATGGCACTGTAAGGATGCAGTGGAAGCGGAGAAGAATTTCTTCTTTGCTGCCCTCACCTCCACAGCAAAAGCTCAATAATGAGTTCTAAGTAGTGTTTGGTCAGCTTCGGCATGGCATTTCCTCCACCTATGCATGCTCCAGTCATCTCTCAGCCTGCTTTATTCCCCACAATTCAGGCGTGTACCAGGGTACCATGCAAGCTCTGCATGGCGGGAGAGGATGCTGAGGAGCAATTGTGTCGATTGCCTGGGTCATTTCTCCATTCCACAAACCAACCAGGGCATTGACAGGCGTGCCAGTCCTATCAACTGGAAATTCCCTCAGAACCCTCAGGAATCCATCAGGATCCATAAGACTCTGAGGTGGACCATTTTAACAGGGCCCGCACCCTTATGGAGGGGGAAACTGGCCCTGAGTTTAAAGCTTATGAGGAGGTGATCTGACCAGGACAAAGGGGTTAGCATCAGATCCCTCACTTCCTGATCACCATCTTCCTGTCCTGTCAAAAAGACCAGGTCCAGAGTGCAACCTCTTAGAAACATAGAAACAGACTCAGAAGGGCCTCCCAGGCCATCCAGCTCCAGCTAGTTCTGCTCATGACATGCCTATCACATGCGTGTGCAGCCTATGCTAGAACACCCTCACCAATGGGGCTTCAACCACCTCCTGTGGAAGCCCATTCTATCCCCTTGGGGTCCTAACTGTCAGGAAGTACTTCCCAGCTCAGTCAGGGAATCTGTTGGGCAGAAGGGTGCGCAGTACACCAACAGAATCCCCAATCTATCTCGATCACACAGCGGCAGGTACAAACACTCAAGACCAGGTCTCGAAAGGACAGGAAGCCCCGTGAGGGAGACTGAATCTCTGTGAATTAGGGCCACACCCCCTCCCCTTCCCTCTAGGTGAGGTTGGTGCTGCACCTGGTACCCAGGCACAGCTGGGTGACCCCCCACCCTTCTCCCACCCAGGTCTCTGTGATACATGCCAGGTCAGCCCCCTCATCCACGATTAAATCATGGATGAGAGATATTTTATTTTGGGCTGACCTGGCATTCAACAGCAGCAGCACCAAGCCTGAGGGCCATTTGATAACACTATCGGGTACCTTCCAGCTGGGGGAAAAACCAGAAGAGGGGCCAATACTAACCATCTGTCCTCGCTTATTCTACAATGAGCTGATGAACCCCCATTGCCATACCTTCCCCTGCCCATAACTATGGGAACACCCCCCTCCCGCTCCCCAGGAACTCCCATACCAGATTAAAACACAACATAAATATAAAATATAAGATGCTGTGCAATTAAAGTGGAGCCCTAATGCCATTACGAACAGAAGGCCAGCAATGAGACATATGATTCAAGGGAGTTTCCATGAATTAGATGTGTTGAAAAAGGAACAGACCCTTCCTGGCTGAGGTTGCTGAAGGAAACAGGCAGGAGGCAGTTATGAGCGATGGGGCTCACTGCCATGAGAGATGACAGCATAACTGGACTCTGCTGCTCCCTGCCTGCTACAGTTGACATTTAAATGTGATTCAATCCAGCATAATATATCAAATAATATTTGGATAAACTAATTTATCCAATTAATGGGATGAAGAGACAAAAGTGGTTGGAGCAAAACCAAGGATTAAAAACTTTTTCAGAAGCAGAAGGATGGAGTGAGTTATTGGACTTTTCGCAGGAGCAGTGTGGGAGTGATTTGGCATTGGGTGAGATGAAGGGGGTGAGAGGTGGGAAAGACAAATCGTCTAGTGAGTATAATGCAAACGCTCTTAAAACAATTAAGGAAAGCTCTGTCAACAGCCTTGAAGACAGCTGCAGCATCAATACAAGAGGCATTGGCTGAAACGAGCACAAGAATTACACAAATAGGAAAAAACAGCAAATGAAGTTTTTGACTTGGCTCTACCAGTGGCAAGAGATGATGATATACAGAAGGAGATGAACGGATGAAGAGATATGTTGGAGGAACTAGAAAATTGTGATCACCTCTCAACATTCATCTGAGAGACTATAAGGAAGAAGGAGGCAGAAAGAATTTAAAAGAGAACGTGGTAAAATGGATTCTAGTCCTTTGTCCAGATAAAAAAAAATAACATTAGAAGATTTGAAAGGATTCACAGAGTAGGTCCTAAACAAGCATAGGACAGTTGACCAGAGAGAGATTATTGTAAGGTTTGCCTAGTACACGATGAAACTAGCAATCCACTGAGCAACATGTGAGATTTGGAGTATAAAGGTGGAAAGGTGGAAGTCTTCTGGGCAATTGAGATTACTGGAAGATGCAGACAAGAAGTTCTAAACAGAGACTCTCAGGAAACATGGAATTAAATGCATGTGGAGGCTCCCCTTAAATTATTTGGCTCAAGCAGAAAACAGTTCTTACAACCAGCATGGAGCAACTGTAGGATTTTGGCAAGGAATTGAAGACAGAGGTGCCTAAGTCTCATCTGGTGAAGACATACACAAACAAACTGAGGTGAAAAAGAAACATTGAAGACCAGTGAGCCTGATTTTCTAACTCCCTTGTTTCTTTCAAGGATGCCATCGGCCCCCCCACACTGCTGGATTGCAGCCCCATGGGAGCCTGTGGGACTCTCTGGATTCCCCCACACCATCAGGAACACCGCTGCCACTCTCCGCCTCCCCTGGCCGCTTCCCTGCCTCTTCTCCATCTGCCCCCGAGTGGTGAGAGCACTCGGGCGAGGCAGGCAAATGTGCGGCCATCCCCGCCATCTTGTGGTGCAGTGGCAATAAGGCAGAAGGGACGTGGGCCTGGGGAAAGTGCGGCCAGCCTTGGCTGGGCCCTATTTTAGGCACCTGGTGCCAGGGGTGCCCACCAAAGGGCCTTGTCCATTTGGTGGCCATTTGGTGCCATTTGGGGAAGGCTCACTGTGTTTGTGTGGGGAGGTTGTGTGTGTGTGGTGTGTACAATTTTTCTTTGTTTGCCCTCTCTTTTTCTTTCCCTTATTTTGTCCATTCACACTGGAAGTAGGCTTGTGTTGACGGTTGGCTGTGCAAGCAGCTGATGGGAAGCAGATGTTATGTTAGAAGGTAAGGTATGGCATTGTGGAAAGATACTGGATAGGATGAGACTGGAAGTTGGGTTTGTGCTGATCCACAGACAGAGTGAGAAATGTTGTGGAGTGGTTAAGTAATTGACTGAAGGCTTTTCCCCCTCCCCCCTTCCTTTCTCTGTTGTCTAGCTGGCAGTCAGTTATCTCATTCATCTCATTTAGATAGTTGTGGTTCTGCCTGTGATGACTGATGTGGGTGCTTCAACCCCAGGGATTGCGGGCAGGGGGAGGTATGGCATTGGGGGATGGACTGGCCAGCGTAGGAGACGAGGGGAGAGATGCCTTATTGCTGTCTCTCCTCTGGTCCTTCCCCAGCCTGGGACCATGCCAGCTTGCCCTTGGGCCTTGTGGTGCTGCTGCTTAATGCCAGGTTGGCTCACAATAAAACCTCACTGATTCATGATTTAATTGTGGATCATGGGGCCCACCTGGCATGCTTTACCGAGACCTGGGTGGATGAGACTGGAGGGTTTACTCCGTCTCACCATTATCCTGCAGCACCAACATCACCTTGAGGGCCAGGGAAGGGGTGTGGGCATTATTCATTGTGATTCCATCTTCCTGTTCACCTGAGTGCAGGCCTGAGGTGCCTTTCCCTTGTGCTGGGCAAGTGAGACAGATTAAGGATCCCACTGATGTACCATGCACCTGGCTGCTCAGCAGCATCCCTGCCTGTGCTGGCAGAGGTAGTCTCCAACCTGCTGTTGAGGACCCCCAGAATGTTGGTCCTGGGGGACCTCAACTTCCATGCAGAGGCTGCTTTAGCTGGGGCAGCTGGGGACTTCATGGCAGCCATGAGAGGCATGGGGCTGTCTCAAGATGTCACCAGCCCAAACATATAAGAGTTCATATATACATGAACTCATATGCATATGAGTTCATGTATATGAACTCTTATATGTCCAGTTCATTTGCACAACTGGACAGGAAGATGGTGACCTGGAAATTGGGGTGGGGGGAGGTGTTAACATTGACCCCTCTCTCACATCTAATGCAAGCAAAATATAGGAGTGTACTTGTGACAGGTATTTTATAATATTCATGAAATTCATGAAGTGAGACCAACATTATTATGGGATACTCTCAAAGCAGATATAAGAGGGAGATTTACAATGGAGGCTCAAGATTAAAGAAAGAAAAAAATAATCTCCAAGAAAAACTGTATGGTAAAATAAAGATATTATCAGAAAAGCACAAGAAAACAGGCTGTAAAAAAAAGTTACTGAAGTGACATGAGCTAAGGCAGAATTAGAAACTGTAGATAAGAGTAAGCCACAAACAGTAATGATATATTTAAATTGTGAATATTATGTATATGGAAATAATAATTCTAAATTCTTAACTTATGCATTAAAGAAGCTGCTAACAACACAGTTAATCGTATTAAAACAAAAGATGGTGTATTGGTAATTTTACAACAAAAGATATCTAAAGTGTTTAAAGACTATTATGAGGAATTGTATAAATTAGAATTTGCACCTGACACAGATGGCAACAAAAGATTAAATTCATTAACACTTAGTCCAATTTACAGGAACATAAACAAAAGCCTTATTCCCCAATAACAGCTATTGAAATTGAAACAGTTATTTAATTTTTTAAAAAAGTTTACAGGTTTACAGCTGGTTTCTATATGTGAGGTAGAAATTATTCTACATCTTCTAAAAATGTGTAATTCAATATTAAAGGGAGATGAAGTATCTGCATCTTGGAAATTAGCAAAAATGGTAATTATTCCAAAAGCAGGAAATGATGGAACACCCACTTCTACGTTTTGAGCAATTACTTTGCAAAACCAAGATTAAAAAACTGTTTCATTTATTTTAGCCCAAAGATTGAATTCTTTTTTTTTTTCCAAAACACATAGATATAGATCAGTAAACACGTATGCCAGGGGAGTTTAATTCAGATGTGATACACAGAGTGTTAAACATTTTGTATAAGGCTAAACTGAAGAAACAAAAACTAGTGAGAGTTTCACTTGATGTGCTCAGAGCGTTAGATCATGCGGAATTAAATTTATTTATTTACTTACTCACTTACTTATATTTATATACCTCCCCTTAGCCCACAGGGCCCTCTGGGTGATTTACAATCATAAAACGTATATACAAACATATACACAGTACACATTTGAGCATATAAAATAATGAATGTGGGTGAGACGCTTATTACGCTTACAAAAAAAATTTATGAAGGTGCATGTTCAGTAGGAACAATTAATGGTGCGGATCCTGAAAAATGTGGACTCCGTAGAGGCACAAGATCACAATGGTAATCCTCTATCACCACTGATATTTGCCTCACCCATAGAAACAATGGCTGCTAGAGAAAGCATTAATCTTGCTGGAATAAGGATAAAGAATAAACAACATAAAATTAATTTGTTCCTATGAGAGAGACACGGGGAGTGTAGTCCTGTTGATTCTTTTGGATCTCTTGGTGGATTTCGATACCATTGACCATGATATCCCTCAGGAAAGGCTGGCCAGTTTGGGAGTAGGGGGCATCACTTGGCTGATCAGTTCTAGATGATTGTGCTGGGGGACTGTCGCTCTGTGCCAGTCCGGGCCCAATGCAAAGTGTTATCTTTGACATAGAAGCCCTACATGGCAAGGGACCAGGGTACCTGTGGGAGCAACTCTCTAAATATATCCCTACTGTCCACATAGATCCTCTTCGGGACTCCTGCTCCAAATACACCCCAGTCCCCATGAGATCAAAGGGAAAAGGGCTAGGAGGAGGGCATTCTCAGCAGTAGCACCTCAGCTCTGTAATTCACTCCCCAGGGATGTACAACTGGTACCAATTCTTCTTTCTGTTAGGCACCAGGTAAAAACTTTTTTATTTAAACAAGCTTTTGGTTAATTGAATTGAACTGAATTTATACTTTTACATTTTGTTATGGATTACTTATTTTAATTGTTAATTTATTGACTAGGTATTGATTAGGTTGCATGTGTTTATATTACATCATGAGATGTTTGTGTATTATTTTATTGTCTTATCCATTTTACCTGTTTATTAATTGTTTTCTTTGCATTCTATTCTGTTTTAGCATCTGTAAAAGAAGAAGGGGACGGCAGAGAATGAGGTGGCTAGATGGAGCCACTGAAGCAGTTGGCGTGAGCTTAGGTGGACTCCGGGGGATGGTGGAGGACAGGAAGGCCTGGGGGAATGTTGTCCATGGGGTCATGATGGGTTGGACACGACTTCGCGACTAACAACAACAATGTTATATAAAAAAATGTTGATGGTATGGGCAGCAGAATAATGAAATAGAAATAGAAATGTTATAATAATAATTCTAACGGCATAGAAATGTAATAATAATAATAATAATAATAATAATAATAATAATAATAATAATGGCTATGAATGCACTTGTAATTCAAGTAATTTAAGGATCAGGGAATGTGCATTTGTGTTTATCCACCAGTCACCACCACCTTGTTCTTAACTAAGTCTGGCCATCAGGCATGCCTATTTATCTTCTAACACCTTAGCTCCTACAAAACTTTTGAAATGCTAAAAAGAGATCTGGGAACTTGCAACCCATTTCAGCAGCCATGTTTTGATGACTATGACTTAAGCTCTGCTGACATCTTCTGAGGCAGATGCGGGTTACGAAATTTCCTTCCAGAGCTCTGCGGCCGTACTTCCAAAAGGCGCACGTGCCTGCCCCGCTTTATGGCCGCAAGGCTTGCTCGTTCTCCTTCCCTTAACGCGCCCGTGGTGCGTAACACAGACAGGATAAAGCCGATCTAAGAGGCCTCTTTGCAGGCGTGGAGGATAGAAGACCCACCCAGTGCCTGCCTGCGGATATTATGCATGGGGAGGAAGTGGCCTAGGAAGAGGATCAGCCTGAAGGATGAATAAGATACTGATGCAGGAGCAGAGGGGGATTTTGCGCAGAACACACCCCTTAAGCATTGAGGAGTCATAGCAGGTGCTGGTAAAATAAGCCAGATAAGGAGACCACCCTGGTCTCCTAGGAGACAGCGTGAGACTTTGAGTCTCCTCCAGCACCACAATTCAAAGGCCTCAATTCTTTGGCGCTCAGCCTTCCTTATGGTCCAGATTTCACAGCCATACACTGCAACTGGGAAAACCATAGCCTTGACTATACGTACTTTTGTTGGAAGGGTGATGTCTCTGCTTTTTAGTATGCTGTCTAGATTTGCCATAGCTTTCCTCCCCAGGAACAAGCGTCTTTTAATTTCTCAACTGGTCCACATACTGCTGGAGCCTAGCTTGTAGGATTTTGAGCATGCGAATGAGTGCAATGGTGCGGTAGTTTGAACATTCTTTGGCATTGCCCTTCTTTGGGATCGGAATGTAAACTAACCTTTTCCAATCCTGTGGGCACTGTTGAGTTTTCCAAGTTGGCATAATGAGTGTAGCACTTTTACTGCATCGTCTTTTAAGATTTTGAATAGCTCAGCTGGAATACTGTCACGTCCACTAGCTTTGTTGTTGCTCAGACTTCCTAAGGCGCATTTGATTTCACATTCCAGGATGTCTGGCTCAAGGTCAGTGACCACCCCATCGTGGTTATCAGGGACATTAAGATCTTTCCTCTATAGTTCTTCTGTGTAATCTTGCCACCTCTTCTTAATCTCCTCTGCCTATGTTAGGTCCCTGTCATTTTTGTCCTTTATCATGCTCATCTTTGCATGAAACATTCCCATCATATCTCCAATTGTCTTGAGATTTCTAGTCTTTCCCATTCTTTGTTTTCCTCTATTTCTTTGCACTGTTCATTTAAGAAGGCCTTCTTATCTCTTCTTGCTATTCTCTGGGGTTTTGCACTCAACTGGGTGTATCTTTCCCTTTCTCCCTTGCCTTTCACCTCCCTTCTTTTCTCAGCTATTTGTAAAGCTAGCTTCCTGAGACAGCCATTTTGCTTTCTTGCATTTCTTTTTCTTTGGTTGCTACCTCTTGTACAATGTTGCGAAACTTATCTTAAATAAAGAATTACTAATGAACAAATTCATTTTTGCTCACCTTGAAACCACCCTCCATTTCTCATTACCAGTTCCATGGATCCAGACATGACTTTTGCACACCTCCAATAGCCATACGCTCCCTCAGGCAGAAGGGGAGTCCTTTGATGATCCCTCAGCCTGCCATCAGCCCCACATGCCTCCCATAAGCCGTTCCGCAGGGCTGGGAACCGACTGGATCAGTGGGGAAGGGGTTCTCGAGGGAGGAGGGATAGCTGAGCATTGCCCCTCCCTCACCCCACCTGCAGAAGTGCTCATCAAGCGAGGACAGAATGCCAACAGCAAAGGGGAGGAGCCCTTTATTTTGCAGAGGAAAAGGACTGAATCCCACCCTTTATTTCCGGGGCTCCACTTCCCACATTTCTCCTGTATGTGAATTTCTGGCCCCGCCTTCACAGAACACACCTGCCTGTAGTGCAGCCCTTCTGGGGCAGGTCCCCAAATCAGCTGTTTCCTTCCAGCAAGGCTGGTGAGCTCCTCAGCAACACCAAGGCTGGGGGACCAGGGGGCACTCCAGGGGGTCCCATTCCCAGCAAGCACTCGCTTGCTTGCTTCCCACTCCACAAATACTCACTTGAGTCTTTCCAGCCTGCAGTTTGGGGACTTTAAGGCTTCGCACAATAGGTAAAATCCAGCACAGTCTGAAAACTTTTGTCCCAAACAGAGTGTTCTCAGAGTCTTTCCAGTACTGAGAAGAGAGGTGAGATCTCTACAGTGTGCTTCAGTCAGGCAATACTGAGGCACCTGGATGCTGCAAAAAGAACCAGAGCCAAAAGATGTTTATTTTTTATCAGCTCTGCTTCTAGTGTCAGCGTCTAAAAGGGATCTTCATCCTGGCTTCTTCTGACCTGGAAATGCAGCTAAAGCTGCCCCAACTGCTGCACGGCTCTGAGCGTGGAAGGTATTTACCAACTGGCATCTGCACATGTCTCTCATTCACTGTATGGAAAGCGAGAGAACAGGCATTCTCATTCTCCCACCGCTCACACGGGGAAAGGGCATGTTTGGCAAGCAAATGGCCCCATCAAGCTGCTAGGGATAAGCTGAGAAAACTCCCCCAAAATCAAACAGAGCTTTTTCTAAACCTTGTTGTGCACACACGCTCAGAAGAGTCTCTCATGTGCACACAAGGGAGTGAAAGTTCTCGTGCGAATCAGCGCTCCAGAGAAGAAGAAGAGGAGTTAATCATTGTCCCAACAACAGTACAATGCTCTCACCCTCCTTCCTCAGATGTTTTGACTAGTGTAAAAACAGATGGTGTTTTACAGCCAGAGGTCGAGGCTGGGACACAGGACCAAGACTCTTTGAGGGCCCATACAGGACTGGATCGTAGAACAGTGAATAGAATAGACTGGATAGAAGAACAGGCTGAGGGGGTGCACCCTCGGCATGTTCATAAGCAAAATGTGGGGTGACATTAGTCAGAGCGAGAGGTCAGCTTTCGATACTGTGTATGTTAGCAATGGTGAATACTTTCTAGCTTTTGGTTTCAAGATCCTTTTGTAGCTGTTCCGAATAAAGACGTTTGTAGCATCTGCTGGAGTGATTGCTTTCATTGGGAAGTTGTGCCTGGCCCACAACAAAACCTTACATAGCCCCTGCAGGGGGTGAGGGGAGGATGGAAGCTCTGCTAAATTTCTCCAGCTCCATTCCTTTGTAGAGATAGGGATGAATGCAGCTTGTGCAAATGAATGGGTGCCTGAGAATCCTTGGGGACTTTCCTGAAGGCTTAGCCGCCATTCCTGTTGAAGTCCTGGTCACGCTATAGTATACAGACTTGGGAGAGGCACATGACTAGATTGCCCCTTCCCCTGAGCAGGTCCAAGAAGCTCACTGGTATACTGGGGAACTTAGTGTAATTAAGAACTGTGGTCAGTGTAGATGGTTAGACCGCAGGCGGTTAATCACTTAGGCCAAGTTGAGGGAACAAACAGACTAAATCTCACCTAAGAGGAAGTGTGGCCACATGGCCTCCTGCAGTTAGGCCCAGCACCTTCCACCATTGCCAAACTTGTTGCATCACTTTGAATAGCTGAATTGCAAGAGATGCATTTGAGATTTATTACTATGCAGAGGAGGAGAAAGGGGAGAGAGCAGTCTTGGTTGGATAACAGCCACTCCGCATGCTCCCAGGCACTTGGACAAGAGGGAATGTGTGGCAGCAGCAGCTCCTTGTCTAGCCCACACGCCCTGTAACTTGACTGGTTGCTTTCTCTGACCTGCTCCTCTTCCTCCTCCTCTCTGCAACTGGCAACATCTGCCTTTCTCTCAGAGGCAAGGTCACCACATCTCCTGTTCTTTTGCTTCTTTGTGCTCACACTCCCTTCTTGAGAGTGGGGGCTACATGTAAGTCATTACTGTTCAAATGTCTTCTTCACTGCAATGAACTTCTGAAGTGGCTCTAACTTGCTTTCATACCCTGTAACACTAGTGTTATTTTTCTTTAACACTGAGCATAGATGCACAAATAAAGTTGATCGGAGCTCTAGGTTGCATTTATTCCAAATTGGCTCTAGGTTGCATTTATTCCAAATAACCCTAAGCACTGTGTCACCACGCTTTTTCTATATATGGCAATTCAGCAGTTAGGGCTTCTCTGCACAAGGCATTTACTGAGCACTCAGGATCCCTCCCTCATGGAAGTCTGTGGGGCCTTTTCACATCCCTGTCATCCTCAAGGGCCTTCCCCAGGTTTCTCGGCCATTTTAAGGGGCTTTAGAATGAGAAAGGCCTGCCATTAAATTTCAAACCGGAACAGAAGCTTCCAGAAAAGTCACAACTGCAGGGCACTGATGCTATCCGACAGCACCACCTTGTGGTCGATCACTAGAATGCATAGAAAGGCAGAGAACTACGCGGGGGCGGGGGAGGATGTCAAGGACGGATCCCACCACACCCCCACCCCTTGCAGAAAATGGAAGAAGCAGCCTCAGTAAAGCGGCAGCTCAGATGCCTTATGCAGCGAAACCCCTGGGCACACCACACTTTCCCAGAGGAAGCAGGACCCTCAGGCGGCTGCCAGGGGTGGGGGATGAATCAGAATAAGGTGATGGGAGAAGAGGGGCTGTGAGCGTAGGGGTGCATGAGGAACTGTTTGGGGGGTGGGATTCCCTGGGCTTGGCTGCTCAGGCTCCAGGCCGCTTGAGTCTCAGTTCCCAGCCAGCATGCTCAGCATGTGTAGGACGCTCGCCAAGCAGTGTCCCTCTTCCACGCCAGCTCCAACACTCTTTGTGCTGCTGCACTCGATCAGCAAGACAATATTCAGGCATATATTTCATATATTTGCATAATTTCTTACATTTGTCGGTTTGGTCCTGCAACTTTCACGGTTTCTGGGCTGCCTGTGTTATGGGAAGGATGCACCAAAGTTGAAAAAATGCATTACCCTTCCATCTGTGTTTTTAAATATTTGATATCAGTGAATAGACACAGCACACAGCACAGCCCATTTTGCCTAACCAATTGAGTGTTGCATTATTATCTGTTTCATCAGTCTGTTTCATAGGGAATCATAGATCTTAGGGTATGCTTAATTCTGCAATAAATTAAATTAAAAATAATTTTTAAAGTATACTGGATGCCACAACATCTAATTAATTATTTTGGCCTATTCTTGGACATGTAATGCTGCTAACACTTTGCTTCTCTGTATCTTTTAGCAATGCCAAATGCAACTCCCTTTTGGAAGGAAGTAATAATCTGGATAAGTTTGTGTTTTGTAATGGAAAAGCTCATTAAAATTTAAGTATACAGATCAATCCCTGGGAAAATTCTGGAGCAGATAATAAAGCAGGCAGTCTGCAAGCACCTTGAAAACTAGTGATTGTTTTCCAACATAGATTTCTCAAGAACAAATCCTGCCAGATTCACCTGATTAGGAAAAAGAAGGCAAATTCATTGTTACAAGATGGGGAATGCTTGGCTCAACAATACCACAAGTGGGAAGGATCTTGGAATTGCTGTAGATCACAGGCTGAATATGAGTCAAGAGTCTGATGTGGCTCCAAAGGGGACAAATGCTATTGTAGACTGGATTAATAGGGTTATCACTTCCAAATCCCATGGAGGACTAGTTCCCCTTTACTCAGCATTGTTTAGGCCCCATCTGGAGTACTGTGTCCAGTTCTGGGCACCACAGTTGAAGAAAGATGCAAACAAGCTGGAATGGGCTCAGAGGAGGGCAGCAAGGATGATCTGGGAACTGGAAACAGAGCTCTAGGAGAGAATGAAAGAACTGCACAGCCTTGAGAACAGAAGACTGAGGGGAGAGATGATAGCACTCTCCTAATACTTGAAAGGCTGTCACAAAGAGGAAGAACAGGATCTCTCCTCGATTATCCCAGGGTGACACAGTTCATTTTTATTGTATATCCATAGGTTGAATAACCTTGGAAAGCAGTGCAACTTCAGGGATGTGGCTTTGATGGGGGTATGGCTTTGGTTGTCATGAAGGGACCCCCCATTTCTATATTTGCCGCTACACCACTGATTCTATGATTCTGTGTTCCTCTGAGATACTTTCCCATCTCTTGGAATCTAATGCAAGGCCCATGTGAATGGATTTTCCGTGCCATCTGCACAGCTAAAAGACTAATATGAATCGATAAATATTACAGCATTGCATACCAGTGGATAAACTGGCACTGGGAATAACAGAATGGGTGAGGATTTAATGAAAATTTCAGCATTTGGAAACGTCTTTAGGCATAACTTACAAACAGATATTTATATGGGTATCTGTGGTGCTGTTGTGGTGCTGTTGTTAAAGTATACATATAATCACTGTTTGTAGGGATACTACATTCTGTTATATACTGGCAAATAGGGATACTTGATATAAATGTACCTCATGCTATGGGTATTTTTCTTTTCGTAAATATTGTTCAAATATTGTTTTTCTGTCTTTTTTATGGTGTTGTTTAATTGTTTTTGTTTTGTAAAATAAAACATACATGAAAAGATTCTCTACTTATCTGTCCAGCAAGTCAAAAGGAAAAAAGGTACAGATATCTAGTGTTAACTGACTTTTGGAAGAGAGTTTACATACAGTTATCTGGTCAAAAAAAGCTGCTGCAATGCCAAAGACATACAATTGAAATGCAAGCAATTTCTTACATTAGATCCTTGAAATTACTTCTTAGAGGCTGCACTGCTTTGAAGAGCCGGTCCACAGTTTCTCTCTCCAGAATTAGCCTTTCACTAAAGATGAAGAAATTTTCTGTCAGTCTTTGACCAATTTCCAGTTCTTTTACTATACTTCTATATATTATGGAATGCAAACCTGCATCACCAGCATGAATTATGCTACTGCTATTCTCCCTTGCCCTTTGTTAAAAATGCACAGAATACAAAATAAATCTTTTGAAAAATAAATGGCCAAAAGGTTGCTTGAAGGAATGCAGAGGACACGGAGTGAGCGGGACTCCACAAAGGGCTGCTCTAGGAAGAGCAACAAGCAACCAGAAGGGAAAATCTTTGTGAAGAGCATCCCCCTTTCTGCCATTTGCGGCGGGCAAGCCTGTGACACCACAGGTTGCATCACTGCATCCCTCCACTCTAAGCCAGGGGCTTCTGGGGGAGCTTTTCTTGCTGCCACCCCCCTGATTCAGTCAGGGAAGTGCATGAGGGCTCTGGATCTTAGCAGGCAAACTGCACCTGCACTTCCTAAGGGATTGCCTGTCCCTGCAGTGACGAACATGGTGCCTGTGGTCTTCATGGCACCCTCAGGGGCCTCCCAATCCCAGCCCACTCAAAGCAACTGTTGTGAAATGAACAACTTGAGGAAATGTTGGGGCAGCCCGCCTGCCTTCCCTTCCTAAGCTCTGGCCCTGCTCTTTCTCTCCCACCCACACTTTTGCTTTGGTAGTTCCACGTCCTCCCAGTCTCCAGCCTCTCTGCTTCTCTCCCCCTTCCACATCTCTTGCTTCCTTCTGACAAGCCAGGTCCCCACAGCAGCCGCTACATGTCCAGTGCATCCTCCATGGGGGCCATTTTGTGATGGTGCACCCAGCAGTTCTTCACATTCCCAAATCTGCCCATGGGTCCTATTTGATCCATTCAACAGGACGCTAAATTGTTCATTGCAACTTGCACTCATCCTTCAGTTCATCAACCAAGAGGGCAAGGAGGATAACATGGAGAGCAAGCTGAGGAAAGGCATTTAACTGGTCCTTGTCATAAACAAGTGGGTGTCCAAATGGAGTGAGGGGTGTGGGGGTCAATCACGTTAAGGGTTCCATGTCAGTGGGGCTGCAGCCCATGTGACCCTTGGGCTGAACATTTCCCCACACCTTGGAATATAAACGATGCAGTACACAGCAAAGTCTGCATTTTCAGACAAATGTATGAAATGCATTGGAGTGAAGAAATAATGACGGGAGGATTTTGTAGTGTCCCTTCCTGGTAAGGGCTACAGACTGGACCTCACACTGCAACCATATAGATCTCTGCCATGGAGGCAGGCCGCCATTCATGAAGATCATTTGGAAAGCCTGACTTCGATGCCAACTTGAGAAAATGCTTCGATGCCATCTTGAGAAAAAACATCAGGCCTTCCGAATGACCTCCCTGAAGGGCCACTTACATCCATGACAGAAATCAAGCATTTGATGTCATCCCTGTGGACAGGAGAGGGCACTGGAGGAGAGACAGCTCCACCGGAATCCAGCTGCAAACACTGTACAGACTGGTGATTCAGTGAAGACCCTTCTCTCAGGCTGGTTAATGAATGGGTGGGAATTCCAGTTTTCTACCATGGTAGTCCTTGGGGCCCAGGCAGCTGTTGAAATTTTAGTCCTTGGGCGCAGCTTCAGGTCACTCAGATTCTTCTAGACACTAGAACTGTGCAATCTTCTGTTATTAATGAACAGCTGTCTAGAGTTAAAACATGATGAAGTATAACAGATCGATCCTTTCAGCTACTTCAGTAAATTCCTGGATATAGAGAGGACCTGAGGGAACACTGAATTCAGCCTTTGGTGATTGCACTGAAGTGTTCCCTTCGTGAACAGGGGCCCGTTATGCTTTCCACTGATCACAACCATGCGCAGTAAGGGAGGGCCATGTTCAAGAGCTTACTGGCCAAGTGTCGGTTTCGGAGCACAGTCCACAGTACTTGTGTCCCCCCCTGCATATCCTGGGACCTGAACACCCGAGGAAGCACTTTTGCCCACATCAACCTCCACACCAGGAGTTCCTGCCAAGGCTCTCCTTCGGTGCCGCTGCCAGCTGAGGTGCCAGGAGTCTGGTTATGATACGCGACTCAGGGAAGGCTCTACTCAGAGGCCTCCCTCATACCTGCGCAATTGCCTTTTCAGTAGCAGGAAACAATCGCCTTTTACCAGGTTTTTCTTTTAGCCACTGGTGTATTTTTCATTCCTGCTGTGATTGTTTCCAGTACTGCTCTTTACTGCTCACATCTGTTGTACTAATATTGTTTGATTCTGCTATGCTTACATTAGAACATCCTACAATTCCTTACCTAAAGTCAGAAAAGAAAAACAGAAATGGAACTGCAACTTTTTAGAATTCAAATGATACTTACCCATCTATTTCATTTTCATCTTTATTCTCAGAATCATACTGTATCCCAAGATGCTTCAATCTAAAGGAGTGTTCTAAACAATACACGGTGGTTATTGGTTCCATAAGTGATGAAGCTCTGACTAATAGTATAGTCCTATCCTGCAATGCATGCTTTACAAAATTTTCATCCTGGGTCTCATACAAAAACTGAAAGAGTGATGATCTTTCCCAAGTTAAGTAAATTTGAAAGATAGTAGGAGTTAATATTTTCACCCATTCCAGTAAGAATTTTTTAATCGCAAATGAAATAGTCCATCCAAACATTTCCTTTAAGCCTCTCATTCTCTCTTCATTTATAAGACCAAAGAGGAAGCACACTGTTACTTGTAAATCAGGTCTTGAACTGCTGTAGCTTTCTAGCAGTGTCATCACATCTTTGGACCTTTTAAGCATGTGCATTATTCCTACATCTTGTACATATTATTTTATTTATTTATTAAAACATTTTTATGCCGCCCCATTCGCCGAAGCCTCGGGGTGGCTTACAACAAGTTAGATCATTAAAATATATACATTAAAATAAAATACAAATATACAATATAAAATAAGCCGCCCTGGCCAGATAAAATTTAATAATATTAACATTTAAAATGCTGCTTAAATAAAAAGGTCTTCAGCTGGCACTGAAAAACAAATAACGACGGTGCCAGGCGGACCTCTCTGGGGAGCGCATTCCATAACTTAGGCACCACCCTTGAGAAAGCCCTCCTCCAAATAACCATCCTCCTAATTTCTTTCAAGGAGGGCTCCCGGAGAAGGGCCTCTTCCGCCGATCTCAGGGGGCGGCTGGGCATATATGGATGTACGCGCTTCTTCAAGTAACCACGACCCAAGCCGTTTAGGGCTTTATAGGTCATCACCAACACCGTGAATTGGGCCCGGACATAATGTAAAGCAGCCAAAAACTCCTGGAAGCTTAAGTGAATGAAGCTGTAAGCACAAACGCATTCAATGCCCTCTTTGAAAATATCCTCATTTAGAAAGAGGGAGAGGGAGTCTTCCTTATTCAAGCCATGCTTCCTGATCATGTCTTCACAGAACAGTATTTCCTGTCTCCTGATTCCATCAGCAGCCAAAGCACACATGCCGTTTATGATTCGTAGGATTTCTTGCTTTCGTTGCCTTTGGTGGAACTTGAGGTACAGCATATAGACTACAGCGAGTGTACTCCATGTCTGCCCAAGCTCTTTACCTCTTTCCAGCTGTTGCTGCAGCACTGTGCACATGATCCAGCAAACAAGGGGAACTGAGCACATTGTGAAGAGTGCCCCATTGTGTTTTACGTGTCTCAATGCTTGCTTCGCTTGGTCGTCATTCTGAAAGAATTTGTGGAAATATTCCTCCCTGTCCTTTTCGGAAAATCCCAGGATTTCAACATAACGTGAATACTGCAAAAACCGATCGATTTTCATTAGGGCTGTTGGCCTAGTTGTGATGATCATATAACAGTCAAAAAGTACCTTTTTCTGAAATAAACTGCTGAGGAGGATTCCAACTTGTTGCTTCTTCCAAGGATCACTCCAAAGCTGACCTTCTGGGAGATCCATGAATAAACTTAATTCATCAAACCCATCAATAAGGAAGAGGATTTTCTTTGGATTCCGGAATATCTCCGTAAGTAGCTCTTGAGCTACATTTTTAAGTGCATGCTCATTGGGCCATTGCTTCAGAATTATTTCCACCATACTCCTCTCCTCTGTACACAGGTTCATCTCTCTACAGTGAATATAGAAAACATAATCAAACATGTCCTGATAAAGCTGTCCGGAGGCCCAGTCAAGCATGATTTTTCTTGCGGTCATAGTTTTTCCAATTCCTGCAGGTCCCAGCAGAACAACAACTTCTGGAATCTGTCCATGTTTGTCAGGTTTAAATAGCATTTCAACAGTGGTAGAAGATTTGGCTCTCCTTTCCATGAGTTCAGCATGTTTCTGACCTGTGGACTTGATTTTGTGAGCTCTCTCTTTTTTGGACCAATCACAATCAATGATGATTAGCTCTGAATATCTCTTCTTGAGGAGTACAGTCTGCCCAGGGCAAGAATTAGCATCTTTCATGGTTTGAAATTTTCTTTGAATGTGGCTTCTGTAATCTAAAGAAAGCACACAGAGAATTAGAAATCTTGGAGACCCAATCTGCATAACAAAACATTCATTTTTGATTAAATATTTCACAGAAAATAATTCAGTACTTTGACTTTCCAACCCGGAAACACTCTGGACGTGCACTTGCAGCACTTAATATATGTGCCTGTGTTTCCAGGGGGGCTCCTGCAGTGTGCAGCCCCCCGTGAGGGCCCCCCCAGCACCCACACAGCCTCTCCCTCTTTCCCCCCCCCCCCGCCCCTGTCTTGCAAGAGGCTGTGAGGAGGCCCTCGGTCTCCCTCGCTTCCCCTCCAGCTCCATGGGGTTCACCAGGCCCAGGTCATCAGTGAGGCAGGAAGCAGAAGGACTGGAGGAAAAGAGAGAAAGCGCCCTGCAATAAGACAGGCAGGAAAAGAAAAACCATGCACTCATTCAGAGGGGGTACAATGAAATAACTCGGGAAAATTGGGTGGGAAGGGAAATGGCAGGGCAGGCAAGTGTCCTATTTCCCCCTTCCTGCTCTGGTGTAGGAGACTTCTTTCTCCTCGTTCTTCATTTGGGTCTTTGTGGATGTGATCCCAGAGAGACAGAATGGTTTGCCTCCCATGAAATGGGGCAGAAAACTCTGGCTTCACGGGGGCAATTTGTGTTCGGTGACTCAAACTCTGCTTCTACCTTCTACTTAGCTCACTCAACAGCTGACATGGCTCTCAACCGCACCCAATCCCAATTCCCCAAAGTCCAAATGTGACCCTCCCACGAGGCTGCCCTCCTAGCAGGGTCAGCCAGGCTCAGAGCAGAAGCACCAGACTGGAGGCACCCACCTGCTTCAGGGGAACGGTCCGTCAGCAGAGAATAATCTCTCCAGTGTGTCAGGATCTGAGGCAGCTTCGGGGTTCTACCTTCTGGCCAAGCATCAGAATAACAGCCCTGGTAGTTGCAGGACTAGGCCCTCAGTCTCCTGCAGCCACCTGGGAGCCCTGAGGGAAGAGCTATTTAAGAACTGGCTCTGCCCTCCAGAAGCCGCCTCAACAATGAAGATCCTGTAAGTTGTTCAAGTGCTCTTGTGGCTGACCTCCTGGATTGCTCCTAGAACTCTCTCCATCATCCTGCCCCCACTTCTGGGCCCTGCTCATGACCCTGCTGCTGCTCCTGGACCCTGCCTGGCTTCCTGCTCCTCGCCTGCTCCGTTCCCTGCTCCAAACCCAGGTGCCTGCATCCCTTGGCACTGTCGCTTCAGCTCCTGACTCTGACCTGTTTTGAGCATGGTTGCTTCCCGGACTAGCTCTGCCCTTTGGTTTGTCTGATGGCAACTTGGACTGGTCCTTATGCCCCATTCTGTTTGCCTAGGTCCTGGTACCCTGGTCTGGTAGTCAGCCGCACATACCCCGGATGCTGAATGTTTGTTGAAGCCACTTTGCACTCCGACCCAGACCATCATGAGTAGCAACATCAGCAAGGTATCGTGTCTACAGAATGAACTGGCTGCACTCCGCAATGCAGCCCCAGCACTCGCACGCAAGACCGTTTCATGGGAGATGAAGGCCAAGATCGTCTACTCTGTTGTATTCCCGACACTATGTATGGGAGTGAAAGCTGGGCAGTGAAGAAAGCTGGCAGAAATAAAAAAGATGTGCTTGCAACATGATGCTGGAAGAAAGCTTTGCAGATAGCCTGGACTGACAGAAGGACAAAGAAGTGGGTCTAACTCTAATCAAGCCAGAACAAGCCCTGGAGCAAAAGAGATGAATCTGAGGCTGGCATACTTTGAGCACATCGTGGGAAGACAAGGCCCATTGGAGAAGACACTCATACCAGGGAAAGTCGAACTGAGGGGGAGGAGGAGGGGAAGACGAAGAGGAAGAAGAAGAGGAAGAGGAAGACAAAATATGAGACAGATGCAAAGGAAGCCACGGCCTTGAGTTAGAGGAGCTGAGCAGGTCTCTGAAGGAAAGGGTCCTTCGGGAGACATTCCTTTATACCATCTCCATAAGTCAAAGATGATTTTACAGCACATGAGAACACCAGCGATTTTCACAACTGATTGCAAAATCATTTTAAAAACTACTTTTTTTCTTTTTTGGATGTGCTGTTACAGAGGCATTGTAATGGCAGGGGCAGCAAGGGGGTTTTGCCACTCCAGCCAACCACTTCTTACAAGTAGCTCAAGCTGCAGCAGGCTGGATTAAGATGGCACAAGAAGCACTGGGTCTCAAACAGAATGCACAGTAAGCAGTGGGATGTCGGGGCAGCTTGTAAGCCAAACAAGCATGCACAACATGGTAACCCAGCCTGGCTTATCGTAAGCCACAATGGGTTGCTCTGTTGCGTGGACCCAGTCAGTGGGTGGGAAGAGATGGCCCCTCAGAAACAATCAGCACCATTATCCGCACCACGCAACTGATTTCTGCAGCAAGTAAAACCAAGCAGGATCCTTTCTGAATGTAGACAGACTCTGCACGCCTGAAAGTGTCTTGAATGTCAGTCAGTGATCGGCAGAACGAGTCCTACCTGCTTTTGTAGGCACCTGCTGGAGTCCAAAGCCTGAAAGGAGAAAGGGGACGGGGTTGAGTGAAATGCAACCATACAATTGTAAAATACAGAGGGGGGAAATGGTATCCGATTTATTCATCATCTTGGCTTTCTCAGTCTTCACAAAGCAGCCATTGGGGCAGATTGACACGAAAGGGTAATACAGGAAGAAAATTCTCCATGTATGTGAAATAAGTATATTTCCTGATTAAAAAACATGGGTCAGTGACTTAGTATTCTATCAAAAAGACATCAGAAGGTCAAAAATATCAAGCAAGCCTTTACCAAGAACATCAGAAATCCTGCAGGCAGATGTTTTGGCACCAAGGAAGGAAGTGGAAGGCAAGATAACCCTGTACAAAGGTAACTAGATGCTGCCTTCTTGTTATGTTTTCTTCATGACTAACAGAGGTATCCTGCCTTTATTTAGAAAAGTGTCTAGTTGTGAAAGTTTCTTCACTGCCACATTAAACATTCATGTGGGGCATGTTCAGAGAAAGGTGAGCTGACCCCACGGGACGGGCTCTCTCCGTATCACTGGCTGCACTTGCACCAAAGAGGCCCTTCAAGGACTTGAGGCCAGATGACAAATGACGGGGAACATTTTTTCCTGACTTAAGCAAGATGCCTCCAGCTTCCAGGGGGCCCAGACAGGGAATCTCGCTGTGCTGCTTGGCCAGACACCCCATGGCCTTTCCCCTCCTGCCACACTGCTAAAGGAAAACGCAGATCAGCCCCACAATGCACCATTCCCCATTGCAGAGCTTTGGCCTTGATTGCACGTGCTAAGCTGTGTGCTCTGCCAGAGAGGAAGTGGAGGCAGTGGGAAGGCAGGCTGCTCAGTGAAACCAGCCCAGGCAAGGCAGTCGTGTGTGTGTGTGGGGAGGGGGGCTGAGGGGCTCCAGTCTTACCCGCATGCTGGTAGGACAATGCAGAGGGGAGGAGGGGTGGCTCACAGGGACTGCCACTCACAGCCGCTGCCCTGCCCAGAGTTGCCCATTGGGTCATCTGATCGCAGGCAAACAGGGGGCTCCGGGGGAGGCAGGCAGGCAGCCCTTCTGCTCCTTCTAGCCACAACCATAGCTTATTGTGTTCTCCATTCATAAACTAACAGGACCCCATGGACTGTTTCAGGATTGTGGGTGGGTTTATTTATTTTATTATTTTATTTATTTAAAACTTCTATATGCCGTCCCCTCATGCCTTGATTGGTTGGTTGGTTGATTTTTTTGTAAACTTATACACCATAGCCTGTAGCCCAGGTCAGGGGTCTCTGGGTGGTTAACCACACTGGCAACCCTCCATTGCCAGACTCTGACACTTTGTTTGGAACTGGCCTCGAATTTTGCTCTGACCATGATGGAAGAGGCAGAAGCTCAGTGGAGCAGCACAATCTTTGCATACAGTAGGCCCCAAATTCTACCCAGCACCTCCAGGTATGGCTGGGAAGAATCTCTGCTGAGACCCCAGAAGTCCACAGCAAGCCAGCGCGGCTACATAAAGGAGAAATCAATTTAGACAGCTTCCAAAATCACCAAAGGGATGTACTCATCTTTCTGCATTTGTCCAGAAGATAAGGGAGACACAGAAATACTAACCCAAGACATGCCAAGGCAGAGCTTCCCTGAGTTTGACAGCAACGTCTCTTGCATTGATCTTTTCAAGGACACGAATACAGACCCCTGGAGCGCCCTCTTCACCATAGTAGCAGCACATGAGATCAACGACATCTTGTCTATCAGCTCTCTCTAGCTGACCTCTGGGGACCTCCCTTCCTTCATCAGTGGCTGGTAGACTCCCTTTAAGGGCTTTAAACTGCTGTTCCAAGAGATCTTCCAAGGCATCACAGAGGGTCTGTCTGACATTTTTCTTCATGTCCATTGCTAGAAATTATACCTAACCTGAAAGTTTGAAAAGGGGAGATTAGTTAACAACCAGCAGCCACATCCTCTGCATCCTGTTCCAAAGGATCTTGCTCATTTCTTTATGCTTAGCAGCAGCTGCTGCTGCTCACTTGGTTGAAAAGGCACAAGCCTTCGCCTTCAAACATCTTTCCCATTTGCACCTGCCTTGTTCAGTTACAGCAATGCTGATGATTCTCCGTTTGCAAACAAATCAACGATGAGCAAGCTCCCCTTTCTAATGCAACCCTGGGCCTAGGAAAATAGAATACTTTGAACCTTCCTACTCCTCTTCCAGTCTCAGATGCAGAAGCTCCAAATTCACAAGCCCATGACTATTTAGACTTTATCTCCCAAGATCGCCCAGATCTCCAGACACCCCCTTGTCTAACCCCACCTTGGACCAGTTCACTGAAATATCTTACACCAGACTTCATGGATCACTGCCTTGTCATGGCAAAGGGGCTTGTGTAGCTCAATGAAGCTATGAGCTATGCCGTGCAGGGCCACCCAAGACGGACAGGTCATTGCAGAGAGCTCTGACAAAATGTGATCCACTGGAGAAGGAAATGGCAACCCACTCCAGTATCTTTGCCATGAAAATCCCATGGACAGTACCAAAAGGCGAAAAGATATGATGCTGGAAGATGAGCCCCTCAGGTCGGAAGGTGCCCAGTATGCTACTGGGAAAGAGCAGAGGGCTAGTACTAGTAGCGCCAGAAAGAATTAAGCGACTGTGTCAAAGCCAAAAGGACATTCAGTTGCAGATGCATCTGGTGGTGAAAGGAGACTCCGATGCTGTAAGGATCTATACTCCATAGGAACCTGGAATGTAAGATCTATGAATCAAGGCAAGGTGGACATAGTCAAACAAGAGATGACAAGACTGAACACCGACATCTTAGGAATCAGTGAACTAAAATGGACAGGAATGGGTGAATTTAATTCAGATGACCATCAGGTATACTACTGTGGGCAAGAATCCCTCAAAAGAAATGGAGTAGCCTTCACAGTCAATGCAACACTAGGAAAGGCAATACTGGGATACAATCTCCAAAATGACAGAATGATCTCAGTTCGAATCCAAGGCAAACCATTCAATATCACAGTACTCCAAGCCTATGCCCCAAAGTACTGATGCTGAAGAGGCTGCAGTTGACCGGTTCTAAGAAGGCCTACAACACCTTCTAGAATTAACACCAAAAAATGATGTCTTTATCATCATGGGGGATTGGAATGCTAAAGTAGGAAGCAAAAAGATAACTGGACTAACAGGCAAGTTTGGCCTTGGAGTACAAAATGAAGCAGGGGATAGGCTGGCAGAATTTTGTCAAGCGAACACTCTGGTCATAGTAAACACTATTTTCCAACAACCAAAGAGACAACTCTACACAAAGACATCACCAGATGGTCAAAACACAAATCAGACTGACTGCAGCCAAAGATGGAGAAGCCCCATACAGTCAGTAAAAACAAGACCAGGAGCTGACTGTAGCTCAGATCATGAGCTACTTGTTGCAAAATTTAGGCTTAAATTGAAGAAAGCAGGGAAAAGCACTAGGCCACTCAGGTACGACCTAAATCATATTCCTGATGAATATACAGTAGAGGTGACAAATAGAAGTCGTTATTTGTTTTTCGGCGCCAGGCTAAGACATTTTTATTTAAAACTTATTTTAAGTGTTAATTTATTGGCTATTTGTAGGATTTTAAAATTTTTAAGCCGAGATGCACCGGGTTTTAATATTTTTATTGTATAACTTTGTTTTTGTTGTAAGCCGCCCCGAGGCTTTGTTGCGATGGGGATGGCATAAAAATGTTTTAAATAAATAAATAAATAAAATAGGATAGACAGAGTGCCTGAAGAATTATGGATGGAAGTTCGCAACATTGTACAAGAGGTAGCATCAAAAAACATCCAAAAAAGAAAGAAAGAAAGAAAGAAAGAAAGAAAGAAAGAAAGAAAGAAAGAAATGCAAGGAAGCAAAATGGCTGTCTGAGAAAGCTTTACAAATAGCTGAGGAAAGAAGGGAAGCAAAAGGCAAGGGAAAAAGGGAAAGATATACCCAACTGAGTGCAGAATTCCAAAGAATAGCTACAAAAGATAAGAATGCCTTCTTAAATGAACAGTGTAAAGAAATAGAAGAAAACAATAGAAGAGGAAAGACTAGAGATCTCTTCAAGAAAATTGGAGATATGAAGGGAAGGTTTCATGGTAAGATGGGCATGATAAAGGACCAAAATGGCAGGGACCTAACAGAGGCAGAAGAGATTAAGAAGAGGTGGCAAGATTACACAGAGGAACTATACATGAAAGAGCATAATGTCCCCGATAACCATGATGGGGTGGTCGCTGACCTCGAGCCAGACATCCTGGAATTTGAAGTCAAATGGGCCTTAGGAAGTCTGAGCAACAACAAAGCTAGTGGAGGAGACAGAATTCCAGCTGAGTTGTTCAAAATCCTAAAAGATGATGCAGTAAAAGTGCTGTACTCAATATGACAGCAAATTTGGAAAACTCAAGTGGCCACAGGATTGGAAAAGGTCAGTTTACATTCTGGTCCCAAAGAAGGGCAATGCCAAAGAATGTTCAAACTACCGCACCATTGCACTCATTTCACATGCTAGCAAAGTTATGCTCAAAATCCTACAAGCTAGGCTCCAGCAGTATGTGGATCGAGAACTACCAGAAGTATAGGCAGGATTTCGAAGAGGGAGAGGAACTAGAGATCAAATTGCCAACATACGCTGGATCATGGAGAAAGCTAGGGAGTTCCAGAAAAACGTCTACTTCTGCTTCATTGACTATGCTAAAGCCTTTGATTGTGTGGATCACAACAAATTGTGGCAAGTTCTTAAAGAGATGGGAGTACCAGACCATCTTATTTGTCTCTTGAGAAACCTATATGCGGGTCAAGAAGCAACAGTGAGAACTAGACACGGAACCACTGATTGGTTCAAAATTGAGAAAGGAGTTTGACAAAGCTGTATACTGTCGCCCTGCCTATTTAACTTATATTCAGAGTACATCATGAGAAAAGCGGAGTTAGATGAATTACAAGCTGGGATTAAGATTGCTGGGAGAAATATCAACAACCTCAGATATGCAGATGATACCACTCTCATGGCAGAAAGTGAAGAGGAACTAAAGAGCCTCTTGATGTGGGTGAAGGAGGAGAGTTGGCTTGTAACTCAACATCAAGAAAACTAAGATCATGGCAACCAGTCCTATCACTTCCTGGCAAATAGATGGGGACAAATGGAGGTAGTCACAGATTTTATTTTCTTGAGCTCCAAGATCACTGCAGACGGTGACTGCAGAAATTAAAAGACGCTTGCTCCTTGAGAGGAAAACTATGGCAAATCTAGACAGCATACTAAAAAGTGGAGGCAAGTCTCCATGTAGTCCATATAGGCATACCATATAGTCAAGGCTATGGTTTTCCCAGTTGCAATGTATGGCTGTGAAAGTTGGACCATAAGGAATGCTGAGTGTCGAAGAATTGAGGCCTTTGAATTGTGGTGCTGGAGGAGACTCCTGGGAGTCCCTTGGATTGCAAGGCTATCAAACCAGTCAATCCCTAGAGGAGATCAACCCTGACTGCTCTTTAGAAGGCCAGGTACTGAAGATGAAACTCAAATACTTTGGCCACCTAATGAGAAGGAAGGACTCACTGGAGAAGAACCTAATGCTGGGAACAATTGATGGCAAAACAAGAAGGTGATGGCAGAGAATGAGGTGGCTAGGTGGAGTCACTGAAGCAGCCGGTGTGAGCTTACGTGGACTCCATGGGATGGTGGAGGACAGGAAGGCCTGGAAAAGTGTTGTCCATGAGGTCACGATGGGTCAGATGCAACTTAGCAACTAACAACAACCTTGGACCTGTTCACTGAAAGATCTTGCAGCAGACAACCGGATGGATCCATCCCATCTGTTTATACTCCCAGTTCTTCAGTTGAGGACTTAGGAGCTTATGTGCTCCCCTCCATCTTCTCTGCCCAAGCTGCTGAGCTGGTTGTTCATGCTTGTGCTGCTATTCTTGCCTCAGACCAATCTGTCTGTCAGTGGGAGTGGTGTGCTGCCCTGACACCATGGCACAAAAACAGACGGAGCCATGAATCCCCTAAATATTTATGGGGTTCCCACAAAAATAATTAGACACACTTTAGAATCTGGGCCCACTTGTTCCACAGTAAAAATTATGGATCTGCTCTTTTCTGTTGCTGTCATGGCACAAAATGCTTGCTCCATGCCTCCACTGAGGCACACAAACATTGCTTCTCAGGATTCCTGGGGTAACCAGGAGTCAATGCTTGTGTGAAAGGATTGTGCGTGTTCCCAGTCAAGGTTTTTAGGGCATCATCGTCCTGTCTCATTTTATAGGGTTGCAGATGCAATTCTGTTCAGTTTGTTGCCTTCCTGTATTATCTATGGCTGCTCCTTAGCTGTCATCTTGGCTTCTTTCACTAGATTACTAAAGGGAAAGCGAAACAACGGCCTAGTTCGCTTCGCCACAGCCAAGTTGCATCCGCAGCTCTCTCGCCCTCTGCTGGTTACCTCTGGACACCGGGCCTCCAGCAGCCAGCCGCTCTACGGGGAAGGCTCCTCAGGCAGGCAAGCGGCAGGGTTCACACGTCACGCTATTCCGCTGTGCTTTGATTAACTACAAAGGGTTGGCAGCGCATATGGGTGACCTTTTTGAATTTTCCGCAGCAGCTTGTCCGGAGAATGGCTTGCTGGCATGGTTAAAAGGTACCCAGATCTCATGGCTGTGCTAAGGCTTGGGCGGCTAGTCGGCGGTAGCGCCAGCCGGGTCACTGCTGGCCGGCCTTTTCCCCTTCTGGCTGCTAGAGGGCGCTTGCTCTACGGAGACGGCTGCAGCGCAGACGGCAACAAAGCTACCTGCCAGAGGTAAAGGTGGCAAGCATGAGGTACCGTTCAAATGCGTGGCGGCCTCTTCCTGTGACCTGCAACTGAGGGAACGGCGAAGTCGCGGAGGGAATGCGAGGCCCTGGAGGCCGGGGAGCTCCCAGCTCGCTCTCTCCTCCCACCATGCTACATCTCCACGAAGCTCCGCCCGCCTCTTCCAAACGAGTAACTTACCTCTTTGTTCGTCACTGCCCTCGACACAGGGGGAAATCTCGGACAGGGAAGCGGAGCACAGGAAGTCCACAATTACTTCAGGCCGTCTGGGAGATTGGAGTCCCCCTGGCAGACGCAGGCGGGCCAAGGGAAATCTTGGACAGGGAAGCGGAGCACAGGAAGTCCACGATTACTTCAGGCCGTCTGGGAGATTGGAGTCCGCTTGGCAGACGCAGGCGGGCCAGGCATTTGCGGAGCGCTGCCCCAGGGTGGGGAGGAGATCGGGAGGCGCCGACGCCCGGAGGGGGCAGGAAAGGAAAGGAAGCAGACAGCCCCACGAAGAAGTGCGCAAATCTGAGCTTCCAAAGGGCGTTCCCGGAAGCTGCACGCCGAGGGGTGTGTGTGAGTGTGTGTTTAACGCGGTTTACCCACGAGAAGCCTTCCTGCAGGGCTCGAATTGCGCTGGCGGGGACCTTGCTGAGGCGCAAACGCCCGTCTGCTATAGCCGTTCTTTCAGCCTGGACTCCCTCGGAGCAAACTCGCACGCGCCGCTTCAGAGGGATCTTCCCCTCTGCAGTTTCCTCGGTCACAGCATTCGCTCCCGCGGCTGGATGCGGCGGCTGGTTGCATCCTTAGGGGTCTGACGCGGCCCCGTGTCCTTTTCATGGTCGTGTGCGGAGGAGAGACTTCAAGCTCCTCAGGTCCATTTTGTTGCGCTGGAGTGCAATTAACCTGAGGCAGCTGCAAGAGGCGCTTGGGATGCTCACACTTTTATTGCCCCATGCCCTGTCTCGGCCACCAAATTTTAAAGGGTGCATGTGGCCAAGAAGACTTCAATTCGTCCCTCTCTCCCCGCATGCTTTCTCATCGCTTCTTGCATCCTTTTTTCTGACTAGAAAAACTGTTAAGGAAGAAAAGATAGAACGACACCTGGCAGAATTCTAATGGGTGACTTCCATCTGGAAGCATCCACAGGATTAAAGAACAGAGTGCTTCTGAGCATATTTGAGGGCTAGGAATTTGTTTCTGGCACCAGAAGTGAACTGAGGTAGGGCAATGGCATAAATGACTCATTGGGAAGCACCCTTGGAATAGCATTCTTTAAACAAGTATTTTCCTCCAGTGGGTAACATGCGTCCTGCTACTCCAAAAGCTGCAGAGAATAGGGAATTGGGGCAGGTGCAGCTTATCAGTCTGGGTAAAAAAACTGCAGTTGTCAAATTGATTACCCAGGAGATACAGAATAATCCCTTTATTAAGTTATAGCACCAAATAGGACCATGGTGCCTAATTGTGGATTTGGGGGTATCTACTCACCCACCACCTTCCTTTTGAGGCAAGTTCCTGCCCTGATTTCTCCCTAGCCAGCCTTAGCCCAGTGCCAGAATATGAAGGTTAGAAGAGTAATCTGTGGGCTGCTCCAGCTCCTCTCATACTTGCATCCAGCTCTGCATCTGCATGGCTGAGTAGTGCAAGTACCCAGAGAATGCTTTCCACCTGATGGGATATTTGCTGTGTGTGAGTCCTGTTTTCCCTCCCCCACTCATGCTATGCAGCAATGACAGAGGAAGACCCCGCAGTGTTCACAGCTGGCGCTCTGCCTTCTGACCCCCGGCTCCTTGCAACAGTGACCAATGCCTACCTGGGCACCCGAGTCTACAGGGACATCATTCATGTAAATGGGGTGTACAACGGAGCAGTGGGGGACACACATCGTGCTGACATCCCCAGTCCTGTTAATGTCAGAATGAGCGTGGCTGCTGAAGAGCACCTGAGTGAGACATTTTCCTTGGACACCAAGACAGGTAAGGGGCAACAATCCTGTGTGTGTGGGTGCGAAGGGGGGGGGGGGCAAATGAAGGCTACGTTATGAGGTTTGTGTTGCATTCAGGAAATTGGTTTTATTTCAACATGAGGCCAAGGTTTCTACTTTGAAAGCAATCACGGTTTGCACTTGACAAAGATCGTTACAATTGGGCTGGGCCTCCTGGATTGAACTCCCTGCTTAGATAGGAAGCTAACCTTGGACCAGTCAGAGTCTCATTTCAGCCTAAACTGTTCTGAAAAGGGAAGCAAATTTTACCATGCTGGAGGATGGCTGGGATTCAGATGTGATCATCATTAAGGAAAAAGGAAATACCTTTTAAATTGCAATATAAAGTGCACAAGATTTGGAGAAGGCTTTTCCAGCTTCCTATAAGAGCAATCACCTGGTTTTCTCCAGTTCTACAGAGTGCCTATTATATGTCTTAATGTCCCCTAAATAATATGAACAATTATTTTAATATGTCTTAGTTAATGTAATATATAAATAACAAATGATTAGACTGTAGAACATGTTTAGATGTTCCCACCTCAAAACCTCCCAAGCTGACTGCCTAGTGTGGCATTTGTACATTTGGGAAGGTGAATTCCCATTGACCCCTCTCTTTTGCCTGCAGGGACCTACATCCACACAATCCAGTGCCCGAGTTATACAGCCACACACAGAATCTATGCTCACCACTCGCTTGTCCACCTTCTGGCCTTCAGCATCACTATCCAGAGGTCAACTCTTGAAGGTCAGCCCATCACTGTGAACCTCCAGAGCCAATTCACACCGAAGAGTCCAGACCTGGACTTGCACAGAGGGCCAGATTTCCAGGATGCTCAGTAAGTATTATCATGTGAAGGTTTGCTTTGGCTTATATGTTGAAGAAGTTTGCCCTTCTAAAATACTTTAAAAATAGTGGGTGTTTCCATCCAGAGGAGTCCTAGTGCTAATAATCAGAGGGCATTGTGCAGCCGTTCCATCTTTTCTTCCTAATGAATTTTCCCAAGCAAGATATAAAATGGGAGAAGTAGTGGGAAGATTTATCCTAGAGCAGCACAGAAAGTTTCCAATTTTCTGGAAGGACTCAGTGGCAGGAGGAACTGGAGATAGTGCCTGCTGTTCTGAGCAATGCCTTCAGCTCAGCGTAAGAGAGGACTGCAGCCCCATCCAGAGAATGTTGGTCTACCTTGGCAAGGGGTGCCATAGGTAACAACCAGGGAGGGAGGTTGTAGGCCTCAGAGTGGGAATAAAATATGACACTGGGACATAATTAGGCATTACGGGCCTATCTACTGGAAAGGGAGAAATAGTACAGCCGAGACTTTTGGCAAGGGCATCCAAAATGTATGACCAGGGTTGCAAAAGGAAGTGAATAGAAAGGTGGTGTGAGGAACTCAAAATGCAGATGCAAAAAGCTGTGCTTGTCTGTATAGCAATGACTGTGTTAAGCACCCCAAAGATGCCTAGCTAAAAAGTCTGCCTTCTGAACAAAAGTTTAGATTGGCCTGTTGCAGGCAGCTTGCTTGTTCAGTTTGTTCAGGTGGAGAAAGGAAGATGAGAAGAATTTGTACTAAAGCCTCAGTCAGGTCTTCCTGCCACTTTCCCCCCCTCTAGCTACCTCTATGGAAAGACGTTGGTCCCTGAAGTAGAGAGTGGTCCTCAGCCTGCTGTACACATGCTCTGGACTCCAGCGCCACAATCGGTAACCCTCCCTGGGGAGGAGGAGGAGAAGAGTTGGGAGTTCCTCACTGCCATAGCAGAGAATGAAGAGAGCGTGAAAAGGGCCTTTAACGAAGGCATATCACTGATTGGATCTGGTTCCTTGTATCCGTCGCACACCCAGGCATGGGCCACACTCTGGGAAGGATGCCATGTTGAAGCCGATGGACCTCTGCCACTGAGGCAGGCCATCTATGGATGCCTCTATTACTTGCTAAGTGCCATCCCTCCTCCAGGTTCTTCCGATTTCCCATTCTCCGGAATTAGCCCTGGAGGCCTTTCTAATGGCACGTGTGGTGAAGATTACTGGGGCCATGTCTTCTGGGACCAGGTGAGCCAAAGGCACTGCAGCCTCACCAGTTTCCCACCAGCCTGGGCTGCATAGTTATGATGTACAAGTTCATCATACATGCATACAGCATAAGGTAGTATGGATTCTTCTGCATCCGCCATCTTAGTTTGCTTCATGACCAGTCCCTCCCTCCCACTGCACACGGGGTTTGGTAGGGTTTGAATGTGGTTGGTGCTAATGATGCCTCTGCTCTGTCATTGCAGAGAACATATGAATAGGCCCTGGACCATTAGTCCTTCTCAGTCACCATCTCCAAGATATTGAGCAGAGCTGCTTCTTATTTATATCCTGAGATCCTTATAACTAGTGATACCCTAGATTGAAGCTGGAACCTCCCTGTTGCAAAGCATGTGCTATCTCACTATGCTATGGCTCCCTTCTAGGCTTGTACATCAGTACAGGGCATACACTGGGCATATTTTTTGCATAGTTGATAAAAGACTTAACTGTGTACCTGCCTATACTTCCCTTTGGCTAGTCTTCCTCCCTCTGAATAAACAGCCCCATACACTGGTATAAATTGATCTAAGTTTTGACAGACTGCTGGCTGCTTCATCAGGTGGATGAAACGGCATCACTGACACACAGATTCCGCCCCCTCCCCTTTTATCTCATTATTTAGCTGACAGAGGAGCTCCATTCCTGGGTAGAAGGATGTGGAGCATTCTGCCTCCTGAGAAACACAGGATCAACAAGGGCAACCTTGTCTCTGAAATGTAGAAGAAACTATGGAGGGATAGTGCCTCTGCTCCAAATTCCCTTTTTTCCCCTCTCCCAACACCAGAAAGAACCCTCCTTTCCAGATGTCCCTCTGTCAGCGATCCTGTAGCTGCACTGTGTAGAATACGCCCTGAGCAAGGAGTTGGACTGAATGAACTCTGAGCTCTCTTCCAGTTCTATGATTCCCTTATTGCAGATGGAGCTTTGCTCGTCAACCTCTCACCGTGAGAGGGGAATGCCAACACAGTAACAATCCATTCTGGTTTCTGACCCCAACACGCTCCACCTGTGGGCTTCAGGAAGAGATGAGCAGGCATAGAGATGCTCATGCTGCCCCGTTACCCTATAAATGCCACTGTACCAAAAGCACTCCCTGACTCCTTTGGAGGGAGCGCTTCAGGCTTGTGGGGGGTTCCTACAGCATTTGTGTTTCCAGGGTCTTTGAGAGAAAGGGAACCGGAGAAAGAAGTACATCACCTCGCACAGCATGTTGCTGAACTCTGGATAGTGCTACCACAGGGTGTAGTGATGCCTACCTTAGATGTTTTGTGAACGGGAAGTGATCGATTTGTGAAGACTATCCATTGCTGCCGGTGTCCAAGGCAGGGCGCCTTGCTCACCGTCCCAGTTGCTCAAGAGCTGCAGCAGCAGAAGACAGTCTTGCCTTTGTGTCCCAGTTCTGGGAGTGCCACAGCATCTGGCTGGCCACCACAGGAACAGAATGCTGGACTGGATAGTTTTATCTGATCCCACACGGCTTTCCTGATGTTCTTATGATAGCTGATACGGGATCGATCTTGTGATCAGATTAGCAGTCAAAAAAGAGAGGTCTTCATAGGAATATGCATAGGGCAAGTTTAGTCCTGCATGCCTCACCTGTTAGCCATCCTGTTTTCACCTAATAGCAATATTTATATGTGTTGTTTGATTGCTGCTGTTGTCAAATTTAGGATACCTGGATCTACCCAGGCATTTTGCTGTTTTATCCAGAAGCTGCTCGTGCTGTCCTGAAATACCGGATCCGAACACTAGGAGGAGCTCTGCACAACGCACAGGAGCAAGGATACAAGGTAGATGCAACATGTGCAGGACAGAAAGAGATGTAGAAAGCTACTTGATCCACCCACCCCTGCAGAAGGAACCCTCTTCATTAAAGTTTTGTGAGGAAGGCCTCTGTCCAGCAGGGACTATGAAGAGTTGCCTGTTGGCTTTCTTTTACTTTCTAACCTTTAAAAAATAGATGAATAAACGAAATCAGCAGTGGATAATTAAAATCTCTCCACTTCTTACCCTCTAAAAGAGCATTCAAAGTGGAAGGAGTGGGGTGGCTAGGTCAATCTCAGCTTAGTTAGCTCTGCCTGAAGGGGACAGTTTTAGGTCTGCCTGAGAAGAAGTCTGAAGACCACCTAGGTGAACGGGGTGTGCCTCTCTGCTTCTGAGCAAGCATAGCAGTCCAGAAGTAGGAACAGGTAATCTTTAAGTGAGATTAAAACAGGCAAATTCACCTAGCCTGAAAATAACTTTTGGAAGTATGCCGAGGCATTGAGCAGAGGAAAGATTCATGTGGATTTCTTGCTTTGTCTGACATTCCTTAATTTTAATTGTCTACGCCAGGGGCCAGGATGTGGCCTGCTTGAGAGTCTTGGAACTTAACTTGGATAAGTTTTTAATCCCCATGTTGTGAGAATAAATGGAAAATACAGTCAGTGTATCCTGAAGTCTTGTTTTTTAAAACATGGCAATAAAGCACCCATACTATGTTACTAACTCATGGTTTCCAAGATCATTTAATGATTCTGAGGAACCAACTTGCTAAATGCCCCAAATAGGCATAAACTTTTTGTCTACCAGAATTCCACTGGAAGCATTGTAGTGATGGTTGCACAAATAATAATACCTGAATTCAGTGCATAACATCAGCTTTTCTGAAAGTCAACATACGTTGTGGAGCTTTAATATTAATTTCAGTCTCAGTACACGGATGGTAAGTCAGTGAAATGGGAGAACCATGATAAGAATGCCCACACCAAAGTGCTCATGCGGCATTATAGAGGAAAAGCACCCATGTTGTCATTACACTCTAACTGTGGTTATCGTATGACATCTTCTGTTTCATACGAGCACAACAGAATAAGCAGGATAGCATCTGCCACTTGCACCGTATATAGAATCAAAGTGCCCACACAAATCCTATCTTCCTGCTATAGTAGAGCTTAACTCTACTCCTCATAACTATCATCTAGCCTTCATTACTAGCGATTCCTATAGTAGTGCTATGAATTATTGGAGCAGTCTAATTAGCATAAAAGGGATTATGCAGAGTAGGCCATGATCTTTAAGAGTATACAGTGAAAAGCTGCCCATCCCAGGGCCACATCATCCTGGGTTTCAAATTAACTGCATGAGTGGAAAATCAATATTGGAATTATCACCTGTGCTCTTGCTGATCAACATGGGTGTTTTTCCTCTTGGATTTGATCGTGACAGGGCGCAAAGTTCCCCTGGGAAAGCGCAGCAACAGGTCAAGAGGTCTGTCCTGAGAAAATCTATGGAGATGAAGAAATTCACATCAACGGAGATGTTATACTAGCATTTGAGCAATACTACTACATCACAGAGGTAATGGCCTGCCTTTTATGAAGTTACAGGCTTGAGGCCAGCATCTTTTCAGGCCTCAAGAACCTGCTTCCAATATTTAAGACAATTACACCACTCAGGCTGTTATTCTATTTCTCATTCCGGGTGATATGTCTTACTCTGTTATTCACCTCTCAGATTTCTCTCTTCATGCTTCCCCTTTTCTTTTCCCCCTAAACTGGAGTAGTAGCCATAGAACCACACGCAAGCCCTCCATCTGATTTCCAAAGCCATGTGTGATCATTTCAGACTTCTTTAAAAAATGTTAAAGAATTATTAATTGAACAAACATAAACAATGCAATTGATATAGTAGTAATAAAAATAATTAAATAATACAAATAAACATGATAAAATAATAACAGTGCTACCTCCACCAGGAGCAACAAATCATGTTACTTAATGTAAGATCATTTATTCAGGTTGCTCCTCTCCCAATTCCCTTCCAGAACTGCATTGACTCTTGTGATGCTTTACACCCATTTCCTTTTATTGATCATATAATAAACAGTATCCAAATATTTTCAAAATTATTTTTACTTATCAAACCTTTTTTCATTTAATATCACAAGTTAACTTATCATTAATAGCTATATTCCAGACTTCTTTATATCTGTCATCTGTTTGATAATCACCTTTTATTTTCCAATGCCTTGCTATTACTAATCTTACTGCTGTTAATAATTTTGTGATCAGTTCTTTAATATTTGTCCCACTTGTTCTCTAAATAATGACAATAATGCTATTTCAGGGTCAGCCTCAATGTTTAAAGTCTATATTTTACTAATTTCTTTGAAAACCAGTGTGAAAGAGCCAGTGTGGTGTAGTGGTTAAGAGCATGGGACTGGAACTCAGATGATCTGGGTTCGAGTCCGTACTTGGTCATGGAGCCAACTGGGTGACTTTGGGCCAGTCACAGACTCTCAGCCCAACCTACCTCACAGGGTTGTTGTGGGGATAAGATGGAGGAGGAGAATGATGTAAGCTGCCTTGAGTCCTTTGAGGAAAAAGGCAGGATATAAATTGAAAAATAAAAATAAATAAAAAACCACTTCCCAAAACTCATTAATATATGTGAACTCCAACTACATATTGAAATATGTACCTACTACCCAGTTGCATCTCCAACATGCACTGGAATATTCATTATTCATTTAATTCAATTTAACTGGAGTTAAGTACCATTTCCAAACCAATTTATAAAAATTGTCTTTAATTTTTATTGGTATAAATGTTAAAATTCTCTTATCCCACATATTATTCCTTTCTTCAGTACTAATATTTCTTTTTAAATCTATTTCCCAAGACTCTTTAAGAGGAACATATCAGTTCTTCCCTTCTAGTAAAATGTTGTAAATTTTACTTGTCATTCCTTTCACTTGCATAATATCTTGTTTTTCTTTCTGTAAAATTATATTTTCAAATTTAGTATATTCTCTACCATTTTTCTTCAACCAATCTTTAGTCCAATGATCTAACTGAAGTATATTATACCAAGTTACTTTACCCTATCCTAGTATTGCTTGTATCATTTCTTTACTCTTTATTTTCTCTAACCAGTCTTTCAACCTAATAACATGTTTATTCCTCAGTCCTTCCCTCTAACTACTCCTCAAATTCTCTGGAATCTTTCTAATTCCCTAATTGGATATAACAGCAAAATTAATGAGATAAATATGTCCCTATATTTATTCCAAATTCTGACCATACAGTTCAGACTTCTGCTGAGAGTGATCTGTCCTTTTCCTGTCAGTCCACTGTGTTGGGGGGGGGGGGAGAGGGAGAAAGGGGAGTGCAGAAAAACGGTAAAGATGGTCCGCCTACCCTTGGTTCTGGCTGCCCCCACCACTGGTTTTGGCCCCCAGCAGATTCCCATTGGGAATGCAGCCCTTGGCAGAAAGAAGTTTGTCCACCCCTGCCCTAAACTGTGTTATGCATTTCTGGGACAGGAAGCTGGGCCAGATGACCCATTGAGCCTCTGCTTCCCCTTGTGGTTCTAGGACTTGAAGCTCTTTGAGCAGGAAGGAGGCTGGGATGTGGTCCAGGCTGTCGCTCAATACTGGTGTAGCCGGGTGGTATGGAACTCGGAAGAGCAGAAGTACAACATTAATGGTATGTTGCAAGGGAGGAATCTTTCACACGCATTTCATAAGTTTTCATCGTCCAGGTGCATCACGTCCATTTAGACATGTACTGGGCTTTGCATTTCACTATCATAAACAGGTTAGGACCTAGGTATCTGAAGGAGCATCTCCTTCCGTATATACCTGCCCAATCCCCAAGATCTTTGTCTGAGGTCCTTCTTAGGGAATCCGCTTTGAAGGTGATTAGAAGAATGGCTAGAACAAGTAGGGCCTTTTCTGCAGTGGCACCTCAGCTCTGGAACCTGCTCCTCAGAGAGGTGTGCCTGGCACCAACCCTTTATTCATTTTGGCGCCAGGCCAACCCCTTTTTATTTTCCCAATATTTTAAGGATTAATTGTCTTTTTAATGTTGGTTTTATTAGATATTTATATTCTACTTTTGTGTGTTGCCATTGTATTGAATCACCATCCTTACACCAGCCTCTTATGTGGAGGGAGGATGGTTCTCCTTGGTTCCCTTGCCTCTTCCTGTAATCTACTGACAGAAAGCAAGGTGGCTGTGCTGCTTTTCTTGCTTCTTCCCCGGTTGCTACGGCGGTGAGTTTCTCCTACAAAAGCCAGGGTGGTGTAGCGGTTACCATGCTAGACAAGGACTTGGGAGATGCAAGTCTAGTCCCCACTCAACCATGAAAGCTCACTGGGTGAGTTTGGGCCACTTACTGCCTTCCAGCTTAACCTACCTCAGGCTCTTGTTGGGAGGATAAAATGGAGAAGAGGAGAATCTTGTAAGCCACCTTGGGTTCCTTGCAAAAAAGATAATAATATGGAATATTTTTGGCTGAGTCAGCCACTCTCCCTGCCTAGCAGCAAGGACCAGCCCACGTTTGCATTTTGTATTATATGCATGTGGAAGTGTGCAGGATAATCTGCAAATGGCATCCTGGGGGTGTCAGAATTCATTTCTTTCTCAGAGTGTAAAGAGGCATACCCACAAAGAGAAGCAGGTGCCTTCTGCCACCAGCTTTCCTCATATGTTACATGTACAATTCCCAGATCAAATACCAGTGATCGATCTCTCTCTCTCTAGCTCTTAGCTCAACTTTGGAATGCTGTTTAGTTCTGCTCATTTCTTATGGCTGTTCCTGACCAAGGGTAGAAGGTAGAGTGTTCTCCCATGTTCTGAAGTGTCTGCCTTCTCTTAGGTGTCCTGCCCCCAGATGAATATCACTGTGCAGTAGATAACTCTGTTTGTACCAATGCTGTTGCCCAGAAGAGGTAAGAGACTCTTGGAATCACTGGGGCTTATTCTCCAGTCTCTTTTGGTACCTGCCTTCTTCTGGCTTCATAATGCAGGCAAGTAAGCCTATCTCTGTTTAGACAGAAACAAAAGGCCTACAAAAGTTATAGGTTGTTTCTCTGTCTAAACTTGCATAGGATTGTTCCTTAATTGTATTTCTGTAAAAATGTCTGCATTGTCTTCCATAAACAGCTTGAAAATAAAAATATAAACCATCATGAAGTATACACTGTACAAAATAGCATCAATTGTTTTCTTAAAGACAAAGAGATAAGGATTAAACAGTATTCAAATGATGTAGTAATAGAAAAATTTCAGGCTGCTCCAAAAACTAGTCCAAATAGCCCAAGAACAAACTAAACTAAAAGTATATGAAGTGAGCCAGGAGACTTAACTACCAATATTGATTATTACCTCTACAGACCTCTTAAAATTTGCTTGCATTTGTCAGTCAAAACTGCATGCTGTGGCTTGAACATTCTTTCTGATTCAGTGGTTATTAAATAAATACCATTTTAATTGCATCTTCTTGAAAAGAACTTGGGGTGGTGTACATGCCCCTCCCTTGATTCTTGTTATCCTTATCACTTATCCAGTAAACCATACTGGTTGTGGCAGTGGCCAACAGAGGTAGCTTTTCTACCATCCTGACTTGTAAGAACATGATGTTTTGACACCAGAATGAATGACATGCACCTGCTCATGAGTTACTGCATATCCCCATTTGTGTGTCCATCATTTTGGAAAATGGCAGCTACAGAATGCATGCACCAGAATGTACATGTCTATTCATGTTGAATGTCTTCCTCCATGGGCCTGAAACATACAATCTTGAAAACTCTCCGCACAGATTTTTATGGGCATTTAAAGCAGTTCTGTTCCTTCCCAGCTTGAATTTTGCAATTGACTTGGGCTCCCAGCTGCATATTCCCATCCCTGAAGAGTGGAAGGAAGTTGCAATGAAAATGAAAGTGCCTTTTGATCAAAGCAGGAACTACCACCCTGAATATGATGGGTATTGTCCAGGTATGTAGATTCAGGACATTTGAGCATCTAACCCTGTGTACCACTTGTTCATGGTATGATGACAGCACCCATCCTATTGGTAAAGTGAGTCCCTGCATGCAAATGTGTAGGGTATCAAATGGGTATGGGTAGGAAAGGGGTTCTGTGTACCAAGATCTGGAGACTCCCAGTGTATTTAGAAGACCTTGTGTTTCTGAGAAAGATCCTGGCAAAACCTCATTCTACAAAACCTTAGACTAGCAGTGGGTAGAGTGGGAAACATAGAAACTGTTCTATATCAAGACAGGCCTTTCTGTCTTTACGCTTAGTGGCAGTGTAGGGTTTCAGACAGGAGTTTTTCCCAAACCTGGCTGAAAATGGCAGAAACGAACATGGGATTAGAATACCTGCAAGTCTTTTTCTCAAGTTCCCAGCTTTTATTCCTGGCTGGGCTCCTAGGTGCACAGTCAGTAGAAATTCAGCATAGAGGTTTGGCTGTTCTTGTGATGTAGACAGACTGTGGCAACTGCTGAACATTGTAATAGGAATATGGTTGCTTCTACAGTCCACTTGGTAATAGATGTGAGAGTCCATTTCCTCTCCCTCAAGCACACATTTCTAGGTCATCCATATGCTTTGCCCCTGTGTTCTTTCCCCAGGTGAGCAGGTGAAACAGGCTGATGTTGTCTTGCTTGGATTTCCTTTCATGTTTCCCATGGATCCAGAAGTCAGGAGGAATGACCTAGAACTGTATGAACCTGTGACTGACCCTCAGGGGCCAGCCATGACCTGGGTAAAGCACTGGCCTTGAGGGGGAACAGAGGAAACCTGCTGGTTTTGGGGGGGGGGGGGGGGAGTCCTGCACAGGTTTGCCACTGGGCATCCCCGTCTGACTGAGCCACCAGCTTAGTCTGTTCATAATTGGATTGCTCTCTCTCCCCCGCTTGCCCTGCCCTGCCCACCACTAGAGTATGTTTGCTATTGGCTGGCTGGAGTTGAAGGAGACTGAGAAAGCACAACAGCAGCTGAACAAGTGTTTCAGCAACATCACTGAGCCATTCAAGGTCAGGCAGGTGGAAACTTCTATTTTCCTGTTGACATTTCCTCACTGTGCCCCTTTGCTATAATATGCTTCAACCCATCCTTTTCCCCCAACTTCTGCAGATCTGGGTGGAGAACTCAGATGGATCAGGAGCTGTGAACTTCCTGACAGGGATGGGTGGTTTTCTGCAAGCCATCCTCTTTGGATACACTGGTTTCAGGTACAAACTGCATTAATATGTGCCATGAAATCCATGGGAATAAAGAGGGTGGCAGTTTGAATTAACTCCCAGGGCTTGGTCCAGCCAAGACTCCCTACTTCACTTAGGAAGAAACAAAACTACTTGTGTTATAGGTGACAAGTGCTTTATTGACTAAAGTTGTATTGATAGACTATAAACTCAGATTATCAATAAGCAAACAAAGCATGGCTTACACACATTTCATAGCACTTCCTGATACAATGGATGCCACCGCAGGGCACTGAGTTGCCTGGACACCTGGGTGCTCCTGGTCCCAAGTAGAAAGTCAATTCTGTCTAGCAGTGTTATGGATGTTGTATGGATGTTCTCTGCTTTCTAGGAAGCACTCAAAGCTGTCAGCTAGAGGGAAAATGAGTGGGGATAGAGATGACTCAGGTGTCCCTGCTAGCCCTTATCTAATTAATTTTGTATAGGACAGGAGCAATACCTGTTTATCAGTTGAAGTCCTTTCCAGACCACAAGTTTTTTTTTCATGGGCAGACAGGTTTGAAAACTCCCTAGTCTAATGCTTCTACTTTAGAAGGCTGTACTGGACATTGTTGGCAATTCATACTAACTTCATTAAACTGTCTTCCAGTCAATCCCAATATACTGCTTCTTTTAAAAAGGTACTCTATAAATCAGGAACCTGGATCACCAATAGCACCTGGAGTCTACCTGGTGCCTTGGTCACAGGAATCAGGAAGGGTGCATCCCTATTCTCCTGGTCCTGCCACATTGTTAATGTCATTAAGCAAGGATGAAGGACCCAGGTGTGATGGCAAATGAGCAAAGAGCATTAATGGACTGGAATGGTTTTAGAGAAGCACTTTTAGTGGATTTGTTCATGGGCAGACTTTGGCTCCTGTAAACCAGGCATGAGAAACCTACACTGGTTCCCCATCTGGCCCACCAGCTTCTTTCCCAGTTCCTGCCACCTCTTTCTAATCAAAAGATCTTATCTCCATTCAGCAGGTTATTGAAGATAAGTCCTTTCCCCTGCTTCATTTTGAGAAAGGGTTCCCTTCAGCACTGAGCAAGGAAAATGGAGCAACTGAGGAGTGGAAGGCCTTTAAGGAGTGTTTATATGTGTGGATGGATGGATGGATGGGGTGTGTGAGTGTGAATGTGACGGACATGCCTAGTTTGGTCTCTGGCCACAGGAACTGCTGGCATACCTTCTCTGGCTGGTTCTCCAGGCAGCATCCCAGCCCTCTAGTAGAAATGCTCCCCAGCCCCATTGTAAAGCCTGCACAGCCACTTGAAGCATGTTTGTCCCCCATGTGATTTTCATGCTGTGTTCATGAGTGAACAGCAGCAGCGCCTTGCCAGGAAGGGCTTTTGTCTCTGGAGTAATGTGATCTTAGTTTGGAAGATCTAACCTTGGGGCCCAAGGTTGGAAGAAGAGCAGAGCCCTTCTTCTAATGTGAGGGGGTCTTTGATTTATTTGAAAACTGTATGTGTGGGAAACGTGGTTATAGCCACCCACGTTTGTTCCCCAACAGCAAGCAGAAGGCAGGTGTGTCAATACTGCAGTGACATGGAACCTTTGGTGCCAGAGACAGAAATAACCACAACACCACCTCTAGGTTGAGAAGAAGAAGAAATATCTCAGGCACCCAAAATAGACCCAGTACAGAGAGTTCTTCAGGGTGATGCGTGAAGAAGTACAGAAGTGTCTCCCTGAGGATGGGTCTCACTCTGTCCTCCACTTGCCACTGCCCCCAGCTTCCTGTTTCCTCTGTGCCTGGGAGTCCAAGAAATATTGCAAGGAAGTTTGTGTATGTGTTACAGTGAGAATATTTATTAAATGTTTGTTTATTTTAGAAAGGCTGAGGGTAGTTGTCATAAGAAAGGTGAATATTTTTAGAGGGAAAGTAATGGAATAACATATGTAAAAATGTTGACCTCGGTAGCCCTGCTGGAGCACTGCCAAGTTGCTGGGTTTGGGATTTTCACAGTCCTTTTTGGCTGACTTCTTCTGATGCCTGTGCTGATCTCCGCTGGCTCACCCAACTGGCTCACTACTTCAGCAGGCTTCCCCCATGGAGGATGGGGAGGGCGATCTCTTCCTGCCTTCGCCTAGGCAGCCTTGTACTCTCTTTCACATGCCTCGGTGAATTCAAATGTCAGCTTGGACTGTGCAGACTGGATGCAGCCCAAATCAGGGGCAGGACATGTGCGAGTCTCCAGGTACAGTTGAATGGCAGCTCCTGTTGGTCACAGCCACCCAGTGGTGAGGATGATGGAGCTGCTGTCCAGCAACATCTGGAGAGCTGCACGTTCCCCATGCCTGATCTAAAAATTGTGTAACTTGAGAATAAGAGAATATTTATCTTGAGAGTAAGAATCAGGACAGGACAGATACCTTCGCACAGTTCATGGTTAAGGTGTGGCATGTGCTGCCCCAACATGTAGTGAGAACTACCACTGTGGATGGCTTTAAAAGAGATGAAGAAAATTCATGGGGCTAAGGCCAGCAGTGGCTACCAGTTCTGAAGGCTCTGTGCTTCCTCCAGCATCAGAAGCAGAGTGGCTCCCAAGGCCAGTTGCTGGAAAGTGTGGCTGGAAGGATAGTGTTGCATGCATGTCCTGTGCGTGAGTTTCCCATGGGCAGCCATGATGTGAACACAATGCTGGACTAGATGCACCTCGGTGTGATGCAGCAGGGCTCATCTTATGTTCTTAAGAACAACCAAGGACAGACCCTGGCATAACTTTGCAGTTGTAAGCTGAACAGCAGAGGCCTTTGCTTGGCTTTGCAAAACACCACATTTTGATTAAATATGCTATTACTACTACTACTAATAATAATTTTTAAATAAAGGAGAGCATGGTTTGAAAGCAGCACATGCGTGACATATGTACAGGGAGCACCCACATGCACATAAGGCTCTGTGCAGGACTGAGTGGCGCTCAGGGCTGGCCAGCTGGATCCTGTGGAATGGTCTTGTTATAACTGTTGCTTGCTTGGCTTTGTTCGAAACAGTTGCACACTGTTTTTTCAATAAACTCTTTGCTTCTTCTTCCAAATAGCTATCTCCCTTTGTTAGCCTGACACACTGCATTGCCCACAGGTAACAAATACATGAATCAAATGGTGCATTCATAGCACAGTAATAATTCTGCTGTTAGAAATGTGGGTCCTTCTAGCTCAGAACTGTCCAATGTGACCAAATGTCTTGGCCTGAGGTGTTTCCAGCCCTGCTGCAGAAGATCAGAGGGCAGAGGCGGTGGGGGAGAATCGGATGTGCTCTGCCGCTGAGCTCTGGCTGCAACTAGCCTGCTCTCAGCGATGGCTGGTCAGATATACAAAGGATGCCTTGAGGGGTGGCAATCCAGGGCACACTGTGCCAGGCAAGTGCCTGTGGTCTGTCCTGCCCTTCTCACGCAGAGCTCAAGAGGCACCCTAACAGACACCCTGATCATCCATAGCATGTATTATCTTGCTTATTGATCCATTTCCACCACTCCTAGGATCACCAAGAAGTGCCTTAACTTTGACCCTGTTTGTCCCGATGACATAAAGATGCTCAAGATCACCGGTGTGTGCTACTTAGGAAGCAAGCTGGAATTCACACTCACTAAAGAAAAGGTCACCATCAAAGTGACAAAATCCTCCTCTGACCCTGAGTCAGCTAGTCTGGAGGCTGTGCTGGCAGGAACAGGGGAACACCTTCCCTTAAATGAAGGTACGGGATTGCGATCTGTAGCTGGGATAGCAACATTCCCCTTCTGTGGAGGAGTGCCATCCTCAAAACTATGCATTTTTTCCATTTAAAAATATGCATTCATTAATTCATATGAAATGCATAGATCCTTCTAGCAGTTATACATAGGCTTCAGCAAAAGCAGGCCAAATACTCAAGAAATACCTATTTGAAGGTGGAATCTATATGCCACCTGTTCAAAGATCGAAAGGTCCTTTGTAAGGTCCTCAATCCATTGAATTATAAGAGGTGAGTGTTTAGCTTTCCAATGCTATAATATTGGTCTTGTAGCTTCAAAAGGGCACAGAGAATCCATTTATGTTGAATATTTGTCAATTTCTATGAAGCAGCTACATAATTTAAAAGAGCATGTATGTACATCAATGCATATTAAAGATTGTTTCAATATATAATTTATCTGTGAAATAAACTCCCTCCAAAGAGAAGAAACTACCAGACTTTGCCAAAACGTAACTTTTTAAAAAGCATGAACTGTATTACCCTGCCATCATTAGCCAAATTAGACAATCCATTATGTAGAAGACATTGTGGTGTCCGATGGACATGAAAGTTTTTGCTGAATAAGGTGTTGCCTAAGCTCCATAAACATAAGAGCAAAATGCAGATCCACTGACTGGGCATTTTGTGTTAGTGTCCACAGCAGTTTCTCAAACTCCCAAGCACGTGCATGGGTGTAAAGAGTTAGGGACCAAGAATAAAATGCAGGATGCTCTTTCCTTTGACCCTTGTGTCTTGAATGGCTGTTCTGAGGACCAGGCAGAGGATTGTCCCAGTGGGACTCCTGCAAAAGCAAACAAAACAAAGAACAGTATAGATAACTGGAAACTATTGTCCTTGGCAAAGTGTACTCAGTTGAAACTGCTGTTGCAATGACACAAGAAAACTGCTTGCAGAGGACTGTGCTTATTTTTAGAAACAGCCTCTGTTTGACTTCCAACCAAGCCAAATATTCCAAAAATTTAGACCTGGAGGAGAGTTCAACATAGTTGGAGCAAGTTGCTACCCCTTAAAACTTACTGGCCTTCCTTTAACTTGGTGCCCCCCCCAGCTGTTTTGGACAGGAGATCAGGAATGCTGGGACTTACTTTCCAAAACATCTGGAAGACCCCAAGTTGGGAAAGGTTCTGCATCTACACAGAAGATGAAAAAGATGCTTATCTTGGAAAGAATTGTTAGTTTGGAGGACCCAACTTATATGCCTTCTTTCTCCCATTTCAGGACAAAGTGTCTCCTTCCTGACAGCTGGTGGTTGGATCCAGAGACAATTTTAAGCCTAGTTTTGTTTTTATTTTCATGGCAAGTACTAAAACTACATATCCTTACTGATCAGAAGATGATGGCAATGATCAGTATTTCAGAGCTTTGTTCTCTGTTAATGTTCAGTATCATGAAGGAGTCTGAATTTTTGGCGCACCCAAAATAAACAACTTGTTCAAATGGGACTTGGTTTGAAGTTCTCCACCAACACTTCATTGACGATGAAGCTTCCTTTCAGACCATTGGGTAGGTTTTGAAAGGTTCAGCCTCTGTCTGGGACTACCTCTGGATCCATCTCAGCCACAAAGCCCAGGTGGCTGCAGTGGCATGGAGTACTTTTTATCAGTTTTGGCTAATACATCATCTGCAGCTATTCATGATAACTTGGTCACCATGGTCCAGGCATTGGTAACCTCAGGGTTGAATTATTGAAAAGCTCTTTCCATAGGACCTGCCCTTGAGGCTATTTTGGAAACTTAAGCTGATAAGGAATGCTTTCAGTAACCTTCTAGCAGCATCTTATGGCACTTCCCACTTATCTAATGCCAAGCCAGGTAGAAGGTTTTCTTTCCAGTATATCATGCCCTAAACAATTTGAGACTTGGTTATCCAAGAGACCAATCTGGTCCTTGAGGTCATCTTCTGAGGACACATGTTCAGAGGCTCAGAGCAGGGCATTTAGCATGGTGGCACCTACTATGGAATAAACTTCCACCTGATATTAGACATTGCTGCTACCAGACACCTTTAGCAAATGAAATTCAAATGTGCCATAACACTGTGCAGCAATTAGGTTCTGATGAGAAACCTTGTTAGGTGAGCCTAGCCTTGCTTAGTAAGAGACATGCTTGGGCAGAATCTATATTTGGAAGCCCTGTAGGCTGCATTCAGGTGATGTGAGATGGCCCTGACAGAAGTGTGTGTCGGTTCTGCTGTCCACTTTGGTAGTGTTAAATTTCTCCAGACAAGGTGCCAAAGTTGAATCCCACCTGGAAATCACACTCTCCAATCTGAAAGGTTAGCTTCTTAACACCAGGATTGGTTTGTGGTTACTCATTAGAAGGGGAGGCTCTCCTGAAGCTTATCACTTTTATCTTCTGCATTCGGTTCCTTCACCAATTTCACACGTTCTCCTCACCCTGATGTTCTTTTTGAAAAGTAATGGCTGGGCCATATCCAAAGAAAGGAAAAGGGTCTTTATTGGGCAGAGAAAAGGCATCTGTGAGTTCTAGAATCTCTGTAAAGTGTTAAATAGGATCCTTCAGTGTTAAAAAAGAAACACATTCATTCTTTCCAAACAATGGACTACTGTCTGGGGTACATCCTGCGGCTACAGAAGCCCATATGGGTGAAGGTAGAGGAGTATTTAAAGGAACTTGGGAGGTGTAGCTTGTTTCTAGTTTTAGCCTGTGAAAGTCAACAAAACAACCACATGATGGCATCAAAACCACAGGTTCAAGCGGAGAAAAGAGGCATGCTGAGGGGGAAAATGAGCATTTGAGGGTATTGCTCAGCCTTCCCCAGTCTGCTATCCCCCATGTGTCTTAGATTCCAGCTCCCACCATTCTTGACCACTGGCCGTGCTGGCTGGGACCAATGGGACTTGAAATGCAAAACATCTAGATGGCACCAGGTTGGGGAAGGCAGGAATCGATAGCTGTGTGCATGGCCTTGCCAGCTAGCTGCCCTGGCTAGGACTGTGTAAATCAGTCCTGGGTTCACAGATTTTGAGATACAGCTCCTATGATCCCTAACCAGTGTGGCTTGAATTAATGATAGGTGCAGCTTGATATAATCTGGGTTCCATGGTCTGCTAAGACTGGACTGCAAACACATGGAACTGGAGCTGCCCAGTTGCAGTGGAGGAAAAGTGCATGCTCCTTGTACATTTTCCAGCACAAAAAATGGGCAGTCGCAGCATCCCTTGCCTGTTCTTTCTAGTGTTGCTGTCTTGTATTTCCTTTCTTCACCTGCTGTGCAGATACCTGGAATTCTCCCTGTTATGATAGACTAAGAAGAATGGGTGGGAGCAGCTCTGGTGGCTTCCCATTCAGACGACTGCATTGCCTCATACATGTGGCTGCATTTAAAATGTTTCAGAATCTGTTTTCAGTTCGAAATAAGACTGTCAGATTACATCCTGTGATTAGATAGTTTGACCACATTCTGCTTGTGCTTCCAGTCCATTTCTAATACAAAACTTTGATCAATACCCTCTACCCCATGGGACCAGGTTACCTGAAAGATCACCTTTCCTACAGATGCCTGTCTGATTCTCCATATCCTCTTCAGAGCCCCTCAGTAATTAAATAAAACACCCCAGCTCCTCCTACATCATATGTTTTAAAAGCAAGTGCACATTCTTTGGATAGCAGTTGTAACAGAACCCTTTGATTGACGCTGCTCTTGCTACTGAGTACTCTACGATATTCCCCACCCCAGTGATTCTTCTGGAAAGACTACATCCAGAAGCTAAATGATCCAACCTTTTTGCTACTTGCTCACTGACACTCGTGTCCCACTGTGGCTTGCGTCTAAGCAGGGGCTTCCAGCAAATGGTATTCTCCAGGCACCCATGTGGCATTTGCCACTGTGGCTGGTATTTTACCTTCTCCGTGTATCATCTAGTATGCCAAAGCCAGCCTCAAGTATCTTTTCAGGACTGACACTATTTCCCAGTGGCAGAGCTCCTGTTTCCCTTGAGAATGTTCTGGGTTGGGCTGGGAAAGACTCCAGTCTGGAATCTTGGAGAGCCACTAAGAAAGTCAGTAGGAATAAGACTGAGCATATATATTCTGACCTGGCATAAGGCCCATCCAATGTTTTTGATTATTACTAATGGGATTTCCAATGCCATCAGCAGAGCAGGAATGTTTCCATCATCTCAGTGCATGGGGACCAGGTATTTAATTGCATAACGAGCTACACTGGCTGACACTCCATCTTCACAGCTATTGAAGAAGCAGGAGCTCTGGCCTCTTTTCCATCTTGCCACCCTATGACTAGATCACGTAGGTAGAATTAATAACATTTCTTTTGATTGAATTTGTCTTTTCAGAATTGTTCTCTGTGTTTTGAGCAAAAGTAGGCAACACAGTGCCTTCCAGATCATTCAGACTAAAACTCCCATGAGCATTGCCCATGCTGGTTGAGGCTGATGGGAGTTGCAGTCTGAAAGATCTGAAAGCTACTAAGTTGCTTAGCCACAATTTAGAAGCATTTTAAAGGTTCAGGATCTCAAATTTATTTTCCTGGTTCATCAAAAAGCAGAACTGCAGCTAACACACTTCATTTAATGTGCCATCTGCTTTCTTTCTCCCATCCAAAGAGTTTCATGTTTCTGTACAAGGCATTAAAACACTAGTTTCTCCCTTGATGAGATTCCAAGAATCCCTGAGAAATTCCAGGAATCCCAAACCAACACTGATATAGAAAAAAAGTTCCAGAACTCCAAGTTTTAAGTCAGCATCTGGGAATGTTTAAGGAGAGAGGGAGATGAGGCCTTTTGCCTTGTAATTAGGCTGGAGGAAACTCAAGATCTATCTTTAAAAAAAAGTGCAGTCCCTAATCATCAGAAGGCCACAATGGCTGGGTGGGTCAGTGGAAAGGATCCCTCTCCTCAATTTTGTCCCCAAGCCCCTTATAGCAGGTTGAGGAATGTGGGTTTCATGTCACACTTACTCTGCGATCTTATGTACCTACTTGCAAGTATGACCCATTGAAGAAAGTGGGTTTTACTTCACAGTAAACCTGCATGGGAAGAAGCAGCTTAGGAAAGTGTTAGATGGGATGAAAGTGATCCAGAGAAGAAACTGACCAGATGCTGTATGGGCACTGCGGATCTGTATCAGTAGTGGGGGTGTGTCAGTGCTGGACATGATTTCCATCATATAATTAACATAATTCATTCACAGAATTTTATGGGGGGACTCAGATATTGTCACCTTCCACTCGTAACCCTTCATTATTTTCCCACCGTTTCTTCTTTTCATAAAAAATTACATTAAGAAAGAAAAGCTGGAGAAGATGGAGTATTTTTATTAGTATATGCTTTTAATTGATTATTTATTAAATTTATAAACTATGCCTATAGCCCTATATGGGCTCCCCAGGCAGTGTAAAATTCCACTATAAAATCAACTACATACAGTGATACAATATAGACATCACCATACATTCAACTAAAGATGGTATTAGATTCAACTAAAGATAGTAGCATAAAATCATCAATTAAAATTCACACAGACACACATATATAGCATCCCTTGGACTTCAAAGAGATCAATCAATCCTAAAGAAAATAAACCCTGACTGCTCTTCAAAGGACAGGTACTAAAGCTGAAGCTCAAATACTTTGGCTTCACCTAGTGAGAAGAAAGGACTCATTGGAAAAGACTCTGATGCTGGGAATGATTGAAAGCAAAAGGAGAAGGGGACAGCAGAGGTTGAGATGACTGGATGGAGTCCCTGGAGAGGTGGGTGTGAGGTTGGATGCACTCCAGGGCATGGTGGAGGGCAAGAACCTGGAGGAATGTTGTCCATGGGGTCACGAAGAGTCAGGCACGACTTTGTGACTGAACAACAACAATAGCAATCAATTAAAATATCTGGAAAATAAAACAGTCTTCACCTGACACTGAAAAGCTAGTAATGAAGGTGCCAGGCAAACTACTTTGGGGAGTCTATTCCAGAGATGGGGTGCAACCACCAGAAAGGCTCTCCTATTGGCCAACCCTTTCACCTCTTTGGAGGATGGTTCTTTAAAAGTAACATTTAACCCAGATCTTAGCAGACAGCTAAGTACATATGGGAGTAGGCAGTCCTTCAGGTAACCTGGTTACAAGCTGTTTAGGGACCAGGTAGTACTAAGAGCTTTCAGTTTGGAAGTACCTATAGATGCGCGCTAGGCACAATGCACCAAAGTTAAGTGCTTCTAGGTCTAATTGATTTCCATGAGAGAGTGTTAGGCACAGTGGAACCCATTGTAAATTATTACCGTTACTTAAATGGAGCCAGCTAAAAATTCATGGCTTAGCTAGCAATCTCATACACCATTATTAGGAAGATACCTAATGGAATGTAGTGATTGGACCTACTTCTGAGTAAATATGAGTAGAACAAGCTGTTAATTGCATTGAAATCAACAGAGCAACCTAAATTGCCAGTAAATCCAGCCTTGTTGCCTTCTGCAGGGCTCATTGACTCAGTCTGGCTATACTGTGGCACCGCCCTCAGATCAGTCAAGCACTGTAAAAGAGACTTCGGTAAAGGATGGCGTAGAAATGCTTTTGATAAGTAAATAAATAAAAAGCAGTCACCCTGAGCATATTGCAGGCAACTGTATTCCTACTGTGAGAAATGTATTGCCCAACCCTTTGCCTGTTTCCTCAGAAACAAGGATTGCCGTATTCAGTGAGCTTGTATTCTAGGGTTTCAACCTTAACGATAAGGGCTTGAGCCAGGAGCACATCTTCTCAACATCATAATTAGCCTGTAGAGGTAAGTCCTGCACAAACCAGAAATGTCCTAACCAATCAGAAATGTGAGAGCTGGTAAAAAAGTGGTTCACTAGAGAGTCTGTGCACAGAATTCCTTTAGGATTGTCAAGGTGCCAGTGAAATGGTTCTATTACTGGATAGGAAATCCCATTTGTTTTCCAAAGCAATGGGCAATATTTCACTGGTAATAACAGCATTATTGTTGTCCCAAGGCTTTCAGTGGTGCTCACAGTTCCATGCCACCATCCAGCAAAACAGCTGAAAACACAGAGCAAGACGTGAAAGCAATGCCACAAGTTGTTAGTTGCAAAGGCTTCAAAGAGTTGGAGCCTCACTTGCTATTATCCTGGATCAAAACAACCGTGTTTTGCGGGAAACCTGCAGCCCTGTGGCAAGCAAAGAGAAAACGCCTGGCTAGGGCTGACAATTGGCATGTGCAAGTGTGACCAGATTAAAGCTGCCTTTTTATTCCAGGCAACTATTTTAGAACAAACAGCAGTACATGTGCACTTGATAGGGGAAGAGAGAGGCAAACCCTTAAATTACAGAGCTGAACACTATACTGAATCCCTGCTCTTAAGTGTGACTAGAAATATAAAGATGGGTTAGCCTCAGAGGAATGTTAACTGGGGGTTGTGAACCAATAGACATTTAGCAGAACATCATCCCAGAAGTTTCAGATGGCAAAACAAGGCAGAATAGCATTTATATACTGTTAGCATGTCAGAAATGGAGGTACAGCTTACTACATAATTAATATAAATTGACCCAGAGATAAGTAATATGTGACTGTGGGAAAGTAACCACATCAGTCCCCACTTGATGAGTGTGAACAAATCATCTAGAGCAAGGGTGGGGAATGTGTGGTCCTCCAGATATTGTTACACTGCAAGTCCCTTCAGCATTGACTATGACAGCTAGGGCTGATGGGAATTGCAGTTCAACAATATCTGTCGGGCCACATGCTCTGCAACTCTGCACTGGGGGCAGGTTTGCGTGGTTGGAAATGTTCCAGGATAGGAGAGGTTGCATTAATCAGGGACTTCACTCAGCAGGGCTTGAATTGATCCAGTCCCAGTGTCACACCTAATCATCTTTAAATAGCAAAGGGACAATTGCATGCAGATGATTGTGTTTCACCATTTCACCATGGATTTTTTGTGTGCATTGCTGGCAAGTGACTGCAAACTCCCCCAGATTAATACATGTCGGTGCTGACTGCTGGGTGAAGGCCTTTAGTGTCCACTTAACATGGAAGCCAAAGGGGTGACAAGAGGCCACCAGGATCCACAGTGACTCATCACCCGTGGGTGACTGCCAACCTCACAGAGGCAATCTTCTCAATTCAGATTTCCAGATAGTGTGGGGTGATTCTTGAGGGGAGGTCAGCACATCCCTCCAGGACAAACATCTCTAGAGAAGCAAGTTCCTCGGGTGCTTCCAGATGGAGAGTCCCTAGAGCTACCCATCAGTAGGCATTACACAGCTATTCCATTGCTTTCTCCTGAACAAATTTTCTGCGATAAGAAAGAAGATGAAAGAAGCAGTAGGAAAACACGGAAGGATCACTCATCTGAACCTCCCCTAAAATTCCAGAAATGAGGCAGAATGATAGCACAGTAAGAGTTTAATCTAAAGGCAACCTTGATTTAAATTCCATTTGCTTTAGGTAATATTATCTCACTCTTACTCTTCAGAACAATCTGAGGCTGTAATTTCAAGCACACTTGGCAGGGAGTAAGTTCCACTGACTAAGAGGGAACTCACTTCTGAGTAGACATGCATGGGCTTGCACTGTGAAGATACAAGAAGCCTATGGCAAGCTCATGTCTATCACTTTGCTGCATATCACCTCTTCTCACCATGGCCATATAAATTGCAGTGTGCAACATGCTATTCTATACCATCTCCTTCTGGTATGTTTTCAATCATGGAAGCAGCCTTCAAAGGCTGTAGATTTGGGGCAGGACTGGCATAAGCCATGAGCTATCATGTCCACAGGTATATTATCTCTCATCCATGTTCCTCCATCAGGCTTTTGGCCTTTATCAAGATTACAATGAGTGTCCTTTTTCATAACAATAACTGAGGTTGAAAATATGACCTAGGCACAAATACTTAATGTTATTTCGATTAACACAAAGATGCACAAAAGGCTAGTGAATTGTAAAATTATTTAATTACTTAAATAGTTACAAACAAAATAGACTAGAATCAATGTCAGGGAAAGAAAATAGGGAGGAAATATTGAGGGTTATAAGAAAGAGTCTAGAGCTTGTTCTTTTCAAAGTTTGAAAGTATTGTCCACCTCCTGGTTTCTCAGTACAGAATAAACATGTTAATTGAACTGTATCAATCAATGTGCAACAAGTGAAAACTCAAAACTGCAAAACAGAGTGGAGAGGGCTAGGGAGAAATTAGGAAATTGTCATTAAACATGTTTTTAAAAACCCTTGATATCTTGACTGTAGCAGGCTGTTTCATGCATAGTGAAATCTATGCTACCCTACTTAGAAGTAAGTCTCACTGAGTTCAGTAGAACTTAACTATCAGGTAAGTGGGTGCAGGATTGCAGCCTAAATGTGTTTCTGCTGATCAGCTTTCCCCACTCCCATCAGACCCAACCAGCATGGCTAATAGGAATGTTGTGACTTGTAGTCACAACCAGAGGATACCAGATGTTGGGGAAAGCTGCCATAGACAAGCCACCATGTGGTTGGACACACGCCAACCAGCATGTGAAAATGAACTGAGATGGCTTGTTCTACAAACTCACCAATAAATGGCAGATAAGACAAAGTATGGCCTTTAACATATATGCTAATTATGCTAACATATTTGCTAATATATATGCCTACTGCCAGTGTTACCTAATACATATGCAGAGCTCCTGTTAAATAGAGACTACGCCAAAAACAGAAATATTAAAAGACATGGGGCTAAGTTGGCATGTTCATAAATGTGGGATGCAGTTTCCACACGCTTACTTGATAGCCTTCTTCTAAGTTGGCAATCCACTTTGCTAAGAGGGGGTACCAACCAAGTGGGGAGGGGGAAGAGGTGGAAAGCTGGAAAGAAAACCTAACAATGAAGGGAACTGTATGGCACAGCAGCTGGAAAACAGCGGCAGACAGCTTGCCTCTGGGTCTGTGCAGAATGCCAAAGGTGACTTTTCACATCAGCTGCAACTCCAGAGGTTGAGCTGTGGGATGAGCTGCAGGGTACATGAATACGTCAGTGTAATGAACCAGACAGCCTGAATTAGAACCAACAGAGGTTTCTGTATTGTGCAATATTGGGTTACACCAGTGGAGAGTCACTTGATGATCAAAAAGACCTTTCCAGCAATGCCCATGGCCCTTGGCTCATTTATTGTCATCGTCGTCACTAGGGAAGAGTCTGTAGGCCAAGTAGTCCATGGACTCCTGAGCCAGCTTGGAGAGGTGGAGGACACCAGTGACCAGCAGAGCAATGAGCACTAAAGGCACCACCACATTCCACACTGTGGCGAGGATGTTGTAGCATTTGGCTTTGGAGCCATAGCGGTGGGCAGCTTCCAAGTCGCCAGACACCTTCTGATCCCGTGCCTTGAAGAGAGAGGAGAGGGAAAGTACAGAGAATTAGATGTATTCTAATGAAAAGGATGGAACAGAACAGCACAACTGTGAAGCATTGATCAACACTAGAAACTAAAGCCATAATATTAGAAGCAACAGGCAGCTGGAGTCAAGTGATGCTCACATAGATTTGCTGTGCAGGTGTCTGTGAAAGAAAAAGAAGGCACAGGGACCACCACTTTGGTCCATATAGTCCACATGGCAGTTGTGCCAGGGGACAGTCTGAGGGCACTTGATGTCGTACACTGTACTAAAACTGAACAGGCCTGGATGTACTCCATGTCCAGACAGAGACCACCTAGAAACTCCTATGTGTGCCACCTTGAGTTCCATGATGGAAGAAAGGCAGAGTATAAATGCACGGAAATATATAAACAAACCTCCATGCTGTCCCCCTGTCCTCCACAAGGCATTTGGATGGTTGGTTGGCACAAACAGCCCAGTTCATACGAAAAGTCACATTCTGTCAGTGCCATTCCTCAGCAGGCCATGAGTGCAACAGCTGGACAATGACGGGCAGGGGAGGGAATAGGAACGTGACATCCCAGGCACATGCGCACACATGCATACACACACATCACAAAATGTTGTAATTGTTCTCTAGATGTCAAAGGAAACAACAGACACTGAGTTTAAATGGGAAAAATTTGCTTCCTATGCCTCTAACACATGTACTCTAATACCTCATGAACACATTTTCCATCCTTGTCTAGATAGATTATGTTTGCTCACATGTCTGCTTTTCTGCTCTCACGCTGGGTGACATTCCAGTCTCAGAAGACTGTTAATAAACCCTAGAATGGAGCTGCCCACTTTTCACAGAAGCCAGGAATGCCCCAAGAGGTAGCTAACAGAAACATTCAGGATAGCTTATACCTCCTCACAAATCTCTCCCTCTTTCCTCTCCACAGATGGGCCTTCAATCTGTCAATAAAGGAGCCTAGCTCTGTGTCCCCGCAGGAGAACACACACCATCCTGAAAATTAATGCTGTCTTTCCTAGAATAACTGTTTCACTAAGACCTCTATCTTTAAAAAAAAAAAAGAAAAGAATTGGCTATGCACCTATGGCCTTAAATGACAGCCTGAAACATAAATCGAAGCAGGTGGGCCTTCCCTGCCATGCTCAGTACTCTCCATACTCTTGGGCCCGGCATTACTCCTGAGGGGCTGGATCACAAGCACCTTTGTCCAGCCTCAGCTGGTGCCACTGTTTCCTCCCGCCCTAGGAAAAGTAGATCTGGTCACAGTGATCTGTTCGTTACCTTTCATTAGTTCATTGATTATATCTTGTCTGTTTATTACATTTCCACATCACCCATTAGCTGAAGCACTCTGGCTGGTTCACAAAGCAGTTTAGACCACATTTATACCTTGGATTACTGTGACGTTCTCTATGGGGAACTGCCCTTGAAAAGTGTTAGGAAACTACCCACTAATGCTAAATGCCCTCCTCATGGATGCAGCATTTGGTGTGCAGCACGGTTTCTGAGCATCAGCTCTGCTTTAATCATGAATGGCAGCAGAGGAAATACATTGGACAAGATAAATGTGGATGGTGGTTTGAAAGGGGGAATCCCTGGTTATTCTGTGTAGACACAACCAGCATTTGTTTCAGATTGGGCAGGTTTGCCAGTGTTTCAGAGGGGAGAATGGGAACCCTTCCCCCCACAAAAAAAAAAAAAAAAAAAAAAAAACCCACCAACAACAACCCCAAACAACTCTATATGGCCACTTCAAGGGTAATAATACCCCTGCCATACCATTTCCAAGTTTTTCAGTAATGACTGTCTGTCTCCAGCCTAAACAAAAGCAGCTTTGCTTCACTTTCCCCAAAGAATTCACCCACTTCATCTTCAGACTGTGTTTTGAGCACAGTAAATGCAGTTCCTGGGCCTGATTCCTGAGTTGAAGCAGTAAATATGATTACAAGAATGGGCTTTCCTTTAATTGCCACCTGCCTACAATCCTAAGACTTGTACAGCAACCACCAAAACTTGAGTGCTGAAGTTCCAGAAGCCAGCATATTTCATCAGTGGTGCCACTGAGGTAGGACCTTGGGCCAGACATTTAAGGCCCCCAAATACAGCAAGATGGCTTACTACATTTTGAAACAGCAAAGCAACAAGTAACAACGATGTGAATTAACACACACTGTCACCTAAAGAAGAGGCCTCCTATAAGACAACTAAGGGTTCCTTCCAGTATGGCTGCCTGTAACCCACCAGACTAGGAGGATTACAGGCACCCAGTATAAGGCCTAGTCAAGGTTTTTCTCTTCACAAGGAGGAGAAAAATTCATTGTGTCCTTGTGTCCCATAATTCCTTGTGTCCTGATGAATCCTCGCTCCTTCCCTCCCCACTCCAAAGATGCCCCCAACACACACACACACACACACACACACACACACACACACAGGCTCTAAAGACAATCTTTTGTTGTCAGAGCTCAAGCAGAGGAGAAAGAACTGCACTGATTGGAAGGATGGAGAGAGGGAAGTCCCAGCTCTGACTACAAAAATTTTTTTTCTGAGATCAGGACTGAAACCTAGCCTATCCCATGCCCACCCCACAATTTATTTATTTATTTATTTATTTGATGCATTTATACTGCTTGATTAGCATAATGCTCTTGGAATGGTTTAAAAATATAGATTTATGTGAGGAAGCCATAGAATTGCACCCTAAGTCTCATATGACTATTAAGTGGACTACCTAACTGCATGCTGCCTTCCTTCTGCAGAATACAAACAAGCATCTGTGAAGCTTGGGCTACATGGAGGTGTGGAATTATATTGGCTGTTCTACAGATTGCTGTTCTGCACCTATCAACAAAAAACCTAAATGTGCTCTCCATTTGAGTTCCAGCAGGAATTTGTGCAGATGACCCAGAGCAGCTGGATGTGAGTGAGCTGTCTGAAGGAAGTTAAACTGGTGTGTTTACAAGCCCTGTAAGGCATATGGAATAACTTGTGCCAGCTGTATACTGATTTTTGCCTGAATCATACCTGCCTCTGGCTCTTCAACATTAATCAAAACCGTATCTCCTTGGGGAATGAAGCCCAAGTACAGCAGTTTCTTACTTCCAAAGTCATGGTGAAATGAGTTCATAATATTCTCTTGATCCTATTTACTTCTGCATTTTCTATTTTATTTTACTTCTGTTTACTTCTATTTTCTCATTACTGTTTTTCAGTGTTTGAAAGTACTTTGCAGTTCAACAGTTGGAAAGGAGTAAAGAAATCCAAATGTCCAGTTGGCCCATGGAAAAGACACAAATTTAACGCTTAAATCCAAGATGTATTAAATCCCATTTATTATTCTTAGCAGAGTACTATGGAAAGGAATCAGTATGTGAACCTAGCTCCAGTGTAGTCACACGCAAGTTTTTGAGTTTCACTGCATTCTTCATCATGGAACCAAGCCTGTCTTCTGCACCTAAGCTGACTGAAAGGGTCTCCTTCTTTTCTCTAAGGTTCTATAACAGAAACTGCATTGCTACTGCTACAAAATAGCAGAGCTATTGTTGGGAAATTCTTCTTTATTGGAATTCCTTTGATACCATTCCAGGGAAATATATGTCCCCAGGAAATAAGAACCGCGCAGAAGAGAATCTTCTTACCTTCACAGAATAGGCAAGTGCTACAAAGCCCAGGCAGCAGAGGTTCATGTAGATGGTGTTGAAGACAGACCAAATCATGTAGTCACGTGGGGCCATGGGAGGCCTGACTGTGATGATGGTTGGAGAAGATTCCTGCTTGTGGGATGTCATGGGCAGGTAGTCTTCACGAGGGTACGAAGTGTCCATGATTGCTGTTGGAGGAAATATGCTGTGTGTGAGGAACAGCAGTGTGTGAGGAAAGCTGTGGCAGGGCGGCCCTTTATATAGTGCCTGCCCGGGGCATATATTCATCTCCATCTATATATAAAACAGGGAAATTACAGCTCTAGTTTAAGTGTGGTTATCGGAAACGCTATGCCAGGGTTGAGAGAAATAGTTGGTGTTTCAAGCTCGCTCTCACTCCCTTGTATGAAAAGTGCTTTTTATAACATGTGGTTGGTTCTGGCCTCCCTCCCAGCCCAGAGAACTGGTCCATAATTCTGGCACATGGCTTCAAAGGCAGCCAGGACATGTACATGTTTAGTTAACTGCAAGGTGCTACTTACATTGCAACTGCTCTCATATGTGGAAGACCCACGGTTCAATGTACAACACATGTATTTTGTGACTGATTGTATCCTATAGTTGCAGAAACGTCTTCTTACTTCCCTTCCTCGGAGTGCTCAGCGCTCCTTGTCCATTTCCCTGGCTGTTGAACAGTTGACATCTGTTTCATCTGAACAATCAAAACGAAGTGAAATGGTGGGCAGAAGATCTGTAATCAGATCTCTTCACTGTGAAACAAACACATACCCCTTAAAGCAAAGACAGGGTACTCTGACTTTGATCATTGTTGACAGGGAACCATTTTACCCTTCCTCCTGTATCAGTTCCCCAGCTTAGCTCACTTTCCCAAACTTGCTATTAACCCCACAGGTCCAACAGCTATACCTGCATTTCCCCCTGTGGGGCTAAGAGCACCTTTGGGGGCCATTTAGATCAGGGAAATGGGACTGAGGGAGAGAAGCATTAGACACCCCCTTCCTTCCCCACTGTCTCTTTTCCACTGGAATTTAGCATGCCCTGCAAAGCTACTGTTGTTGCTTTAATGAATGGCTCTCCCACATTGTATTTGGTTCATTCTGCACTGCCACTGGCGCATCACAGACACTCCTGTACTGCTACTGCAGACTGGGGGAAAGTGCCTGGTAGCTACTGGTTATGCAACATTAATGAAATTACCTGGATAGTCAGGGTAACTTTGATAGTAGTGTGTGTGGGGGGGTGGGGGTGGGGAGGGAGGAGTTCAAAACAATAGACTGCCGACAGCAAAAAAATAACCCCTTGCTTTGATTTTCTGTAGACAATTCCTCTGGGCTAGAAAAAAAATATAAAGATTTACAGAATGAATCAGCAGATCCCAGCCCCCCTGCCCATGAGCTGGTGAAGTCTCTTAGAATGTTTACCCCCAGTCCTTCTCTAACTAGTATGGCATAAGTTTTGATTAACTACAGCCTGCTTCCCCAAATGCATGAAGTGTCATTCTATACACAGTAAAATGGCCTTGAAGTTCCAGCACATCCCAGTCAGTTCTAACTAAAAAAAAAAAAAAAACTTGCATAAGATCATTCCCTCTGAGCACTTAGGATTACTCCAGTCTTAGAGTCTAAGCATAAAGAAGGGCAGAGAAGTTTCAATGGGGACAACTTTGCCCATTCCTCCTGTCCATTAAGTACAAGTCAAGGAGCCCTCTGTCCTCATTTGCATTTGAACACTTTATTTGATACGTTTAGATATTGCACCACTGGCACCAAGTAACAGAATGATTTGCTGACATCTTCTGCAGTGGGATTCTGTATTTTACTCTGTTTTCCTAACTGCTGTCACTCCATTCTTATATATCTCAGACAAAGTTTTATGGATCTGACTGACTGATCTGTAGTCTTTGGCAGAAATCATTGCAAGGAGGAATGAAGTGTCAGGATGGTAAAATATAAAGCACTAGGATGACCAGAAGCAAAGGAAGACAAAACTCTTCAAGAAACAATCCATTTGTTTTCTTCTTCACTATTATTAAAAGTACAGGAACCATTTCTTCTTTTGGTCCTCCTATAGAACATGGAGCTGTATATACCAAGGTCTTTGCTGTAAAAACAGCCTGATAAAGAAGTTCCCAGGAAGCCTGCAAATAAAATTATACACCACCAACCTACTTTCTTTTAACTTGGTCACCATCATGTGGCTATGAGCAGAAATGCAAGAAGTCTGTGCAAAGGAAAAATCTTGTAGCACCTAAAAACTACAACAAGTAACACATTTAGCATGGAGTAAGTTTCTGGGAGCTAACGTTCACTTCACCAAATGTACAAAGCACTATCCTCAGTTGGCAGGTCTGTACAAATGAGTAGAAACCAAAGTTAGCCCTACGTAGAGTAGGCCCATTGGTACTCACTGCAGTCTTGACTAACAAGTCTCATTCATTTCACTGGGTCTGCTCTAGCTAGGACTAGCATTAGAAACCCCCTATTTCCCAAGAGATGAATATTTATAAAGTTTGGAAAAGGAGGAGCCTTATTTATTGAGTAGGCCCCCAGTTCTCCAGTTCTGGACTAAGACCTGCAAAAACCCAAGTTTAACAGGAAAGGCTACCTGACTGCCAAGCAGTCTTCAGTGTCTGAGGAAAGACCTTGAAAACCTCTATGAATGTGTGTGTCACAATTTTCAAGTTGTTGACACGCAGTTGCCAAAATAAGGAAAAAGTTTACTGCTTGGACCAAGCCTCACTGTTGAACATGCTGCAGTAATTAAGTTTCTAAGAATGTCACGCTTCCTGACTGAAGATGAACCCAGTGACCAAGTCAGAATCTCAGCAGATCTATTTTCCCAAGACTAAAGAATAAGGGGATGGGCCTTAGGGACAGAAGCAGAAAAGTCTGATTCAATCCATTATGGAGTCTATTATGATTCAGATTGTCCAGGGAAAATGGGTTCAAACAGCCAAGCATGGAGTGGTCAGGCAAGGGTATGATGTCCTTTTCTTTTCCATCTCCTTAGATTGATATACATCTAGCCCCCATCCCCATTTTATAGGAAAATGAGGAAGAATAGAAGGCCAGATACTGAAGATGAAACTCAAATACTTTGGCCACCTCATGAGAAAGAAGAACTCCCTGGAGAAGAGCCTAATGCTGGGAACAGTAAATGGCAAAAGAAGGGGACGGCAGAGAATGAGGTGGCTGGATGGAGTCACTGAGGCAGTTGGTGTGAGCTTGAGTGGACTCCGGGGGATGGTGGAGGACAGGAAGGCCTGGAGGAATGTTGCCCATGGGGTTGTGATGGGTCAGACACAACTTCGTGACTAACAACAACAACAAAAGTCTAGTTTGAGCCTGGGACTGCATAGCAGGATCATCTGAGATGTGCAGGAAAAGGCATGAAGTGACGACAGCATTGCAGCAAGGGAATTGCTGACTTGTGCTTATGGGGCGGTGGGGGGGGGGAGATACTTCTGATAGTCATGCTGTATTACCACAGTTACAAAGCTCATAAATAACTACTTCCACATTGCTAATATTAAAAGAAAAGCCAAGAAATTCTTCAGGCATTTTGCACTTTAAACTCCAAAATGCAAACAGTAGGAATAAAGTGAAGTTCTCTTCTACTGTCCTGATACTGAACCCTTTTACTGAGAACTCATGTTTGGTTGTGGAAAAGGAGGCTATATCTTTAAAGTAAAATAAAAAATGGCCATCTACAATCATTTACCTGGCTGTCCCTTGACTGTGTTTGGAGGAGGAGGAAGAGGAGAAGGATGCTGTGTGGAGCTGCCAGCCCCAGGGTGCCCCAACATGTGCCTACTGGCCCAGATACTAACATGTGGCCTGTTAGCCTTTGACCCATCCCCTGCTTCTCCACCATTAGGGAGGAGTGAGTTGTGAGGCCCTTGACTTTGGTCCCACGGTCCAGCCTGGCTGCATCACTGTGTGCAACCAGAAAGAACTGCCACTTCCTTAGCTTTGCAACAATTGAGAAAGCCTTGCAAGTAAGCCCACAAAGACTGGGTAAAAGTCCTGGACTTGGTGGCCACAATCTTAATGAAGGAAATCTTCATCTCAGTATTGCTGATGTCAGGAAGCCTTGATGGCAGCTGCAACACCAGATAACCGGTTTCAGTCAGGAAAGACCCCTTTTGCCTTGAACCTCAGCAGTTTTATTGAAAGATCACCCAAGACCCCTGCAGTTACTTGCAACAGCATGCTACCAAGTAGTGGTTCTAACCACCAACTACAAGCTTTTAGAACATGTACAGAGTGTTTTATAGAGTCTGAGTCACATGGGCCCAGCAGGTGGGCAATTGATGATGAAATAAGGGGAACATAGAAGAAGGTTAGAAGTCTGCTAAGGGGGCTCAATCCAATGGCATTGGATTGCGGGATATTAACATAACAATCACTGAGGCACAGGGATTATTGTGGGTCTTGGCATGCAAATGAGGGTGATTGCAATGCTGTTAACCTGGTAGCCCTATCAGCGCTTACTGATCAGCAAAACAATAGCCCTAGCAGCTTCTCAAGGAAGCTATCAGATCCCACTTCCTAAAGTAACAGCAAATGCTAAACAGTAACCTGGTTTGGAATCCAGGTGCTTTCTGAGAAAGGGGTGCAGGTTTGCTTTTATAACACAAAGGCACCTATAAACAATCCTTTTCTGCCAGGATTTATCTGAATTTTCCCAACACAGGGTATTAGCTATCACACCCAGATTTGTGTCACCTGCAGATCTGATAATCATTCTCTGCACTTCCTCATCCAAACCATTAATTAAAATGTTGAAGAGCACTGGACCCAGGACTGAACCCTGAGGTACCCCACTTGTTTCCCCTTCCCAGTTTGAGAAGATGCCATTGAAGATAACTCTTTAAGTTCAATTTTATAGCCAACTGTGGATCCATCTGATTGTTGTTCCATTTAGCCCACTTTAACCTAGTTTGTGAATCAGGATATATATATATATCAATGGGCACTTTATCAAAAGCTTTGCTAATATCAAGATAGATTATGTCCACAGCATTCTCATCGTCTATAAAAGAGGTAACCCAATCAAAAAATATAACAAGCCAGATTTTGTGGAGCATGCAACTAAACTCTAGTGTAATCCTTCTCCCAGGCACATGGGAAAGAGGAAAATACAAACAAACCCAAGGATTATTGGCAGTCCTTTCCTGCTTATTCTTCTAGTGCTGTACATCCTGGGAGAATCAGGCCAGGGGTATGGAGAGACCAATACGTACAGTTCCAAATAAACCTTGAGATCTTGTGCCATCATTGTACCATCAATTAATAATGGGAGCACACAGGCACTATTGTCCACCTTTCTTTGAAATGTGTTGGAATGAGGTTGGAAACAACTGATCTGGTCCAGCAATGCATTTCCTAAAAGGCTAACCTGAGCCTTACCTAGTGAAATGTATAGGCTTTCAATTTTAAAGTTGAGTTGGGAAATGCAGAAGCTGAGAGAAGAATGGAGGACTGAAGTGCTTGGACACAATGATCCTTCTCTTTCTTATACATGGAACTTTGTATCTACATTCTGTAGAGTTATTCTTTTTCAAACAGTTGTTTAAAAGAAGCAACCTTGTAAATAAAATTTAGGGGCACAATTTTGTGCTAGTTTGCACAGAAGGAAGTCCTACAGTTCATAGCAATCCTGGGAGTTGATGTGCATTTTCAATCTTAACATACATAGGAGTCTGCCCTTTTAGAATGCAGAGTATGTTCATTGTGTACTTTGTCTAGAGCCAGCCCAACTCCCCCTTTTGGCCCCTCATCCCATTTTGATGCATAGTTTCCAAGGATGATAACATTGTTTGACACCTGAGACAGAAAATCCAGCAAGTGCTTGTATTTCTCCCTGGCAGCATGTAATATTAAAATTGATAATGATTAAGCATGTAGTTTGAGAAAATGGAAAAGGAGGAATTGCTCTAGTCTAGAATGCTTTAAAACAAAACCAAATCTTCAAGAAGGAAGGAGAAATGCTCTTTCTCGAGCACCCGCATTCACCTGCATTCACAGTCTCATCCACCCATGCATAACTTTCACACACAGAAACAGCCCACTACCACCATGTTTAACAGAGAAAGCAGAGAAACAACCCAAATGCACAAGGAAACTTGAGAGCTGGAGACAGCTTTGGGCAGGATAAAGGCCCAAATGAAGAGAAATAGAAAGCTGAAGGCATGAAGAGAAGGAGCCCACAAAACCGCTCACAAAAGAAAAAGCAATGTCAGATCTGAAGAGGAATTGTGATGGATGTCCCAAAGGGAGCCTCAGGTTATCTGTGGGTTGAGGGAGGGATCAGGGCTGGCAAATGGGAGACTGAAGTCCAGATCAAAAGGCTTTGTGAGCTAATGGCTTCCCATCCTTCCCAAATCTAGTGTCTTCCAGCTGTTTAGGACTACAGCTCCCATTAGCTCTACACAGTATGGCCAGTGGTTGGGGTTCATGGGAATTGTAGGGGGGTCCATATCAGGAATGCTGATCGGAGGCAAAGTAGCAGTTTGAGGCTGACAGATTGGGGCGTTTGACACCATGCTGTTGGTTTGTCGGCTGAGTTTGAAGCACAGTGCATTTCAGTCCATTTAGAGAAAATCACCTGAGCCAGGTGCTCCACAACCAGCCCAGGAGGCACCCAACATGCTCTTCAAGCCATGATGACCACCTGGGAAGTGAGCAGCACTGTCAGCAGCAGCAGGGAGCAAGTGGTTTCAGGTGGCTGGCAGCAAGGAGCGGGGTGAGTGGGCAGGCCGCATCAAGCAGGGACACGCTCACTCCGCACTCAGTCCAAGCCAGGGACAAGGGGAGCACCTTTCCTCATAGCATGCCAGTTCCAGTGGCCATTAGGATAGGGAGTTAGGAAGTGTACTCAGAAAAAGAAATTTTGCCATCCCGCCCCACTGCCTTGCCGTAAACACATCAAAAGACGCCTCTGTCTGGTGGTGAAGACCAGATGACCCCACTCCATTAGTGGGTAACTGTCAATTGTAATCTCTGTATTTTATGAACTTGCCAGAGTGCCTCCCTAACCCTGTAAAGTTCACACATGTAACCTTCCTATTTACATAACTTGGCCAGCCTGTTTAAGGTAACTTTAATTTCGAAAGTAATGGAGAGATGAAAGTAATGGATGGCATACAAATTTGATTGATAAATAAATAAATAGAAGGCCTGTCAAAGGTATCCAATTAGAGTGAAATGTAACCTTTTCTTTATGATGCTGTGATGTGTATCCAATCACTTTCCTATCCATATCAAAGTACCCAATCACCTTCCTGTGTATTATATTCACTCCCCTTTTGTGTATTCTATATAACCCTAATGGAATTAGCATTGGGTGTTCCTGTCTTGGGCACCCATGGATCCATGTGTTTAATTGTATATAAACCTAATTGCCCTTGCAAGAAACTGATCATTTCTGCCTTAATTGTGGATTTCAGTGTGACAGAACAACAGTGGAAAAGTGAGCTTTGGGTTTCCGGGGAGGGACAATGGGCTGGCTGGAAACAAGAATCAAGGGGGCAGGGACGCAGGATCTGTGATTAAGAGGGGAGAGGTGAAAAATGTAAGGTTGGCCTCATGTATCTTAAAGACTGGATTAATTTGGAGACTCATAACAGCCGCCGGCAGACCTGAGGCGCACTGCCGAGCCGGAGGCCAGCCGACGCCGCTCCCGCAGCCACCGCTGGGCCACCCTGGGCACGGAGGACGCCAGAGCCACGCCAGGGCCATGCCAGGGCCGCTGTGGACGGTGTGGAGGAGGGCGCTGCCATCTTGCCGCCAGGCGGGTTTCCGCGCCCCTCCCTGCTCCCCCCCTGCCGGCATCGGTGAGAGCAACTCTGGATTGGGGTGGGGCGTGCAGGCGGGCGCCGGCTTAACCTGCCAGATGCGGCCTGGGGCTGGGCGGGCTTGGAGCTCCCTCCCCCCCCCTGGAACATCTGCCGCGCTCCGCGCCCCGGATCACCTGCCACGCTGCGCCGTGCTGTCATCCCGGCTGCTGCCGCCGCCGGCAGACCTGAGGCACACTGCCGAGCCGGGGGCCAGCTGACGCTGCTCCCGCGGCCACCGCTGGGCCACCCTGGGCATGGAGGACGCCAGGGCCACACCAAGACCGCTGTCGACGGCGCGGAGGAGGGCGCCGCCATCTTGCCGCCGGGTGGGTTTCTGCGCCCCTCCCTGCTCCCCCCCCCGCTGGTGTCGGTGAGAGCAACACCGGATTGGGGCGAGGTGCACGGGCGGGCACCAGCTTAACCCACTGGACGCAGCCTGGGGCCGGCAGCCGAAGGCCAAAGGGCGGTTGCTGCCGTTTGTGGCCGTTTGTGGCCATGCGGGGCTGGGCTGGCAGGGGATTAGGTCAGTGGGGGGAATTTTAATTTTGTATGGGGGGGGGAATGGGGAGTTTTTGATTGTTTAAAGTTTTATTGTATTTTAATTAGTTTTTATGGAGTCGTCCCTGGCCATGTCGATGCTCGAGTTTCCCGGGGAGCATGTGGGCGCCGCCATTGGGGTGGTCATGGGCAATGGACGTAAGAGCGGTGGGGGCTTAATGTGTCCGCGTAGAAGAAGGAGGGACAGATGGCTGACACCTGTCCCTCCTTCTGGTTCTGCCCCCAGCCAGAGGGTTCCAGGTAGTCTTGTCAACCTCCCCTCGGGCCTGAAGGTGCTGCTGCTCAATGCCAGGTTGGTCCCCAATAAATCTTCCCTCATCCATGACTTGATTGTGGATGAGGGGGCTGACCTGGCTTGCATAACGGAGACCTGGGTGGGAGATGGGGGATGAATCTGACCGAACACACTTAAGAGCCCATTATCGGGCCTATGCTGTGGCGGTGAGGGCAGCGAAAAAGAAATTCTTTTCCGTTTCCATTGCCTCCTCAAAATGCCGTCCGGCGGAGCTTTTTCAGGTGGTACAAGGCCTGGTTCGCCCTGGCCCTAAGAAAGATCTGGTTCCACCCTCGAAGACCCGCTGTGATGACTTTGCCAAGCATTTCAGGGAGAAAATCACTCAGATTCGTCACGAGCTAGACTCTACTAGTGATTCAGAGGTTTCTGGGGAGATACCAATGCCACCGTCTGGTCCAAATTTAATGGATGAATTTCAGTTATTGCGGCCTGATGAAGTGGACAAGGTGCTTGGACGAGTACGTCCCACCACTTGCCTATTGGACCTTTGCCCATCTTGGTTAATAAATAACTCCAAGCACGGGATTGGGATCTGGATCTTGGAAGTGGTTAACGCTTCTCTGAGGGAGGGTCGGGTACCTGCCCCTTTAAAGGAGGCGGTAGTCCTACCGGTCCTGAAGAAAGCGTCACTGGATACAGAGATGGCCACTAATTATAGACCAGTGGCCAACATTCCGTTTCTGGGAAAGGTGTTGGAGCGAGTGGTGGCGGGACAACTCCAAGCACTCTTGGATGAAACTGATTATCTGGATCCTTTTCAGTCTGGCTTCAGACCCGGGTACAGTACTGAATCTGCCTTGGTCGCCCTGTACGATGACCTGTGCAGGGAGAAGGACAGGGGGAGTGCATCCCTGTTGGTTCTCCTGGACCTCTCAGCGGCTTTTGATACCATCGACCATGGTATCCTTCTGGATAGGCTAGCGGGATTGGGGGTTGGAAGCACTGCTTTGCAGTGGTTCCGCTCCTATCTCAATGACCGATTCCAGAAGGTGGTGCTGGGGGACTATGGCTCTGCACCATGGCAGCTATGCCATGGAGTACCGCAGGGGTCCATTTTGTCCCCTTTGCTGTTTAACGTCTACATGAAACCGCTGGGAGAGGTCATCAGGAGGTGTGGGCTGTGGAATCATCAGTACGCTGATGATACCCAGCTCTACCTCTCGTTTTCCACCAATCCAGGTGAGGCAGTGGCTGTGCTGAACCGGTGCCTGGCCGAGGTAATGGGCTGGGTGAGGGCCAATAAACTGAGCCTCAATCCAGATAAGACGGAGGTACTGTTGGTGGACGGTGTGGGTCTCCAGGTAAGTGATTTTGACCCAGTTCTGAATGGGGTAGCACTCCCTCTTAGGGACAAGGTCCGCAGCTTGGGAGTGCTCCTTGACCCAGAGCTTTCACTGGAAGCTCAGGTGACAGCAGTGGCAAGGAGCACTTTCTTTCAGCTTCGGCTGATCCATCAGCTGCGCCCCTACCTGGAGTACGACTGCCTGGCGACAGTGACACACGCGTTGGTGACTTCCCGCCTTGACTTCTGTAACGCGCTCTATGTGGGGCTACCCTTGAAGACGGTCCGGATACTTCAATTGGTTCAAAATAGAGCTGCCAGGCTGCTGACAGGGACTGGGCATTATGTTCACATAACTCCAGTCCTCCATCAGCTTCACTGGCTTCCCATTGAAGTCCGGGCCCAATTCAAGGTGTTGGTGATGACCTATAAAGCCCTAAATGGCTTGGGTCCTGGTTACCTGAAGGAGCGCTTACGTCCATATATGCCCGCCCGCCCCGAGATCTGCGGGAGAGGCCCTTCTCCAGGAACCCTCCGTGAAGGAAA